>NC_080438.1:3048285-3377801 GCF_028018845.1 Melospiza georgiana
CTCCTCTCCTCTCCTCTCCTCTCCTCTCCTCTCCCCTTTCCCTTTTCCCTTTCACTTTCCCTTTGCTTTTCTTTTGCTTTCCTTTTCCTTTTATTTTTTTTTTTGGAAAATGCCAAAGCTTTGGTTGTTCCTGTCACCTTTTCAGTGTGAAATAACTTGCCAGATGTTTTGGTACCTACACTGACACTCTTCTGGGCGCTAAGTGTCACCCATCATTAGAAAACGCTTGTCTTGTGACACATGATAGGGCTCAAACCACTGAGGACCAGAGCCTTGCTTTATGGTAGGTCTGTGAGCAAGATCCAGGTAACACCAGCTGTCCCAAAGCTGTTACTTGCATTTTTTCTATGTCTTTTCTTCCACTGCTGGTCATCTGCATGTAAATGTATTTGAAAAAGGAACAAAAAACCTCTTTATTAAATGGCGAAGACTTGTGAGGGAAAGGCAAGAAAAGGCTTAGAAGCCTCCTCAGGTGTAAAAAGGTGAATAACAGCTGCTTATCTTGTTGGAGATCAGACCAAATTCTTGTCTCCAATCCTCTGAGTGGCAACTGTGTTGGCCATGAAAAGGTTATCTTGTCAGCTGCAGACCTCTAGGCACCACCACGGAGGCTTGCCATGTGCCTGCCTGATTGGCAGCTCTGAGTTCACAGGCCTGGGGACGAGCGTATCCAACTGCAAACCATGTCAAAACACGGGGAGTGATCAAATAGCCACGGCACTTTGGGTGAGGAGCAGCAGAATTCCCTCTGCCCCGGGCCCTGGGAGCTGCTGCTGCTTCAACAGGAGGGATCAGATTTCCCCTGTGATGACCCCGGGAACAGGGGGCTCATTCAGAGCCGTGCCTGCTGGGCTGGATCACGGGCTGGGGAAGGGAAGCTGTAGCAGGAGGTGATCCCTGAGGTAAGTGGGATGATGGGGAGCCGGTGGTGAACCCCAAAAGGCTCTGCCCTACAGCCCTGTTGCCACATTTCTCTTCCCAGAGAAAGCAAGGCACAATTCTATCCAAGGGTTTGAGGTTCACATTCTCTGAACCTCAGAGAAAGGGAAAACGCAATTCTTATCATCTTGCTGTGCCTGTGTTTGTGCCAAAGTAGAATGCAAGATGGAGATTGTTTATCCAAAGTAAGGATGTTTTGTTTCCGTGGCCTGTCAGGGAATATAGAATGGAATGGAATGGAATGGAATGGAATGGAATGGAATGGAATAGAATAGAATAGAAAATAGAATAGAATAGAATAGAATAGAATAGATAGAATAGAATAGAATAGAATAATTATTATATGTGTGTTTTGGTTCCTTGGCCTGTCAGGGAATATAGAATAGAATAGAATAGAATAGAATAGAATAGAATAGAATAGAATAGAATAGAATAGAATAGAATAGAATAGAATAGAATAGAATAGAATAAGAATAGTTATTATATGTGTGTTTTGGTTCCTTGGCCTGTCAGGGCCAGGTGTGTGTGTGTGTGTGTGGGGACTGTTGGGTGACAGTCATGACATTCTGTGTGCAGAGGTGAGTGCTTGGCAGATTCAGTTTTAGATGTATAGAAGAATAGAATAGAATAGAATAGAATAGAATAGAATAGAATAGAATAGAATAGATAGAATAGTTAATTAGCCTTCTGTTATCCATGGGTCAGCTGCATCATTCTCTCCCCTTTGATTTACAATACCTGTCAGATTTGGGCTTTGGGGTAGGGCAAAGAGCCCCAGCCAATTGCTCCTGACCAACCTTATTTAGGACTCTCAGAGCCCCCAGACAAGAGCAGTGCTCTGGAGAGCTCAGCTTTGGCATCTCAGCTCAGGGCTCTGAATCAGCTCTGGCTCTCTCACCTCTGCTCCTTGCAGTGCAGATGCAATAGTATCTGCCTGGGAGAGGAGGGGCTGTGCAGGGAGGCAATCCACCGAGCCTTAGGCTTTTTCTGCACATTCCCAAGAGCATCTGTGAGGAAACAAGTCTGTGCTCAACACCAGCTCAAAATAACGTGCAAGCACGGAGAGCCCCGGGCTGTGCATGAGACAGGGAGGAGGAGGAGGAGGAGGAGAGGGAAACAGTGAGCAACTCTGCTCAGAGAGGGCTGGGACTGCCTGGAAAATGCAGCATGAGGTCATGGAACTGGAGATGCAGCCGAGCACCTGTGCCTTGGGTGGCTGCTTGTGTTGTCCTGACAAACTCACACTGGTGTCCCAGCCTTGGAGGGTTTGGCTCTGCTGCCGAGTGCGTGGAGGTATTTGGGAAGTAACCAGAGAGCCCCTGAGGAGCCTGGGGAGAGGAGGCTGGTGAAACCTTCCAAAAGGATTAGCTGGAGCCTGCCAGCAGCTATAACTGACTGCTAGCTGCTCTGTCTCCTCCTGGAGAGGGCGGAGGGTGAGGATGGAGCGGTGATGTCCCAGCAGAAGACCTGGGGGCTGGGCACACGGAGCCTGATCCCACGGGGCCAAAACTGCTTTTTCAACAAAGGCTGGGGTGTCAGAGCTGGAGACACCATGTCCTGTAACCACCATGATCCCACAGGCCCAAAACTGCTTTTTCAACAAAGGCTGAGGTGTCAGGAGCTGGAGACAGGATGGGAAGCTCAAGCAGGACATGGAGCTTGATCCCACAGGCCCAAACTGCTTTTTCAACAAAGACAGGAGTGTCAGAGCTGGAGACAGGATGGGAAGTTCAAGCAGGGACATGGAGCTTGATCCCACAGGCCCCAACTGCTTTTTCAACAAAGGCTGAGGTGTCAGAGCTGGAGACAGGAATGGGAAGCTCAAGCAGACATGGAGCTTGATCCCACAGGCCCAAAACTGCTTTTTCAACAAAGGCTGGGGTGTCAGAGCTGGAGACAGGATGGGAAGCTCAAGCAGACATGGAGCTTGATCCCACAGGCCCAAAACTGCTTTTTCAACAAAGGCTGGGGTGTCAGAGCTGGAGACAGGATGGGAAGTTCAGGCAGGACATGGTGATTACAGGACAGTGGCTGAGATGAGAAAGGGGATGTTAGCTGGAGCAGGGAGGTTGGGGAAGAGGGGGTGGTCACTTCCTGTAAGACAAAAGGAGCAGTCGCACCATGGCTGATGAGGAGGCCTAAGCAGAGGCACCATGAACCACCTGAAAGCCCCTTTGCATCCCCAGATCTAGGCTGTGAGGACATGGGGGCCAATTCTCAGCACCAGCTGGCTGAGCCATCTGCACACAGTGGCAGGGAAGGGGGGCAGCGTGGCTGGGGTTGGACCAGTGGCTTTCCCATGTCAGACTGGGCTGCCTGGGAGTGTGGGATGGGGAAAAGGGTAATGAACCCAGAAAAAAAACATCAGAGAGCCTTTGGCAAGGAGCTGGAGCCATGAAGAAGCCTGAGGGCAGGTGCATCCTCAAAAACACATTGCAGTGTGCTGGGCAGCAGTGGTGGGTGAGACCTGTGCCCCAGAAATGGTTGTACAAACCATTGCTCTGCCTCTTTCCTGGGCTTCCCAGTTCCCATCAATTAGAGCATAATCACTTCCTTCAGGAGGCTTTTAATTATGAGCAAGCTTATTCAAAATGATGAAATTGCCTCCTAATTGATTATTCCTGCCGTTTAACAGCTGTTTCCTCGACTTGCTTACTTTTTCCTTGCCTCGAAACCAAAAACCTGCTGTTGATATGACCAGCTCACCCCCAGCCAGGAGCTCGTGAGGAGCTCACAAATGTTTGCAGGGGTTGACAGAAGCACCAGGCGGAGAGCTGTGTCAGCCAGGGCTGGAGCTTTCCCCCGAAATACCGACATGCAAAGGAGATGCTGCATTCCCAGCCCTCCCCGCCATGGCCTCAAAGCCGCGGCGTGCTGGGGGAGGAGGAGGAGGGGTCTTGTTTCATCCCAAAAGCCCGGGCCACCCGAGCTTAGGTGCTTGCCTGACCGCCAGCCCCGCCCGATAGCATCGCGGCCGGCACAGAAGGTGCTTTGTGCCTGCCCGGGGGGATCTGGTTTCCTTGGAGCAGAGGAAGACGGTGACAACGAGCTGAGGGGAAGCGAGGTTGGAAAAAAAAAAGAAAAAAAAGGAAAAAAAAAAAAAAAACAACCCAAAACGAAAAAAAACCCAAGGAAAAAAAAAAAAAAAGGAAAAAAAAAATAAAGAAAAAAATAGAGAAAAAAATAAAAGGCACAAACTTGTGTATTCCTCTGTGGTTGTTTGGAGGTGCTTCATTAGTAAAAAGCACCTTAGAAAGAAAATAGAAATAGAACAGAATAGAATAGAATAGAATAGAATAGAATAGAATAGAATAGAATAGAATAAGAAAATAGAAGAATAGAATAGAATAGAATAGAATAGAATAGAATAGAATAGAATAGAATAGAAGAAAATAGAAGAAAATAGAAGAAGAAAATAGAAGAAAATAATAGAATAGAATAGAATAGAATAGAATAGAATAGAATAGAATAGAATAGAATAGAATAGAATAGAATAGAATAGAATAGAATAAGAAAATAGAATAAGAAAATAGAAGGAAATAATGAATAGAATAGAATAGAATAGAATAGAATAGAATAGAATAGAATAGAATAGAATAGAATAGAAGAAAATAGAAGAAGAAAATAGAAGAAAATAGAAGAGAATAGAATAGAATAGAATAGAATAGAATAGAATAGAATAGAATAAGAAAATAGAAAAAGAAAATAGAAAAAGAAAATAGAAGGAAATAATGAATAGAATAGAATAGAATAGAATAGAATAGAATAGAATAGAATAGAATAGAAGGAAATAGAAGAAAATAGAAGAAGAAAATAGAAGAAAATAATAGAAGAAAAGCGAAACTTCCACAAGAAGCTCCTGAGCATTCAGGGATTTATAGTGGATTACCTGGTCTGCATCTCGCTGCTGACATCTGTCATGAGCTTACTCAAACTTTCACCCAAGTGCACATATTCCCTTTTTAGCTACTATTTGCAGGTCCCACTTTTCCAAGCCCCTAAGTGGGGCTTGGGAAAAAAAAAAGAAAAAAAATCAAAGGCACAAACTTGTGTATTCCTCTGTGGTTGTTTCAAGGTGTTTCCTTAGTAAGAAGCACCTTAGAAAGAAAATAGAAATAGAATAGAAATAGAATAGAATAGAATAGAATAGAATAGAATAGAATAGAAGAAAATAGAAGAAGAAAATAATAGATTAGAAAAAATAGAAGAAAAAATAGAGGAATAGAATAGAATAGAATAGAATAGAATAGAATAGAATAGAATAGAATAGAATATAGAAGAAAATAATAGAAGAAAATAGAAGAAAATAATAGAAAATAATAGAAGAAAATAGAAGAAAATAATATAAGAAAATAGAAACTTCCACAAGAAGCTCCTGAGCTTTCAGGGGTTTTGAGCAGATTAACTGGTTTGCATCTTGCTGCTGACATCTGTCATGAGCTTACTCAAACTTTCACCCATACACATATTGCCTTTTTAGCTGCTCTTTACAAGTCCCACCTTGCATTCCCAGCAAGGCAAGTGGTGTTTCTCTTTTATTTCCCAGCAAGTGTTCCCACCTTGCTTTTCTGTTCGTGCAAGGTTTAAGCAGCCGTCAGCTCCTTGCCAAAATAATTTGGGGGTTAAGCTTCTCTGGGTCTTGCATAAAGGGATGCTGAAGAGATTTATGAATCTGTTCTGCTCCATGGGGAATTTTCAGTGGGAGCACAGCCCTTGCTGGACTGCTGGAATTATGTTGGCAAGCCCTGCCGGGATGTCACACCTGCAGGTGAGGTGTGAGGAAAGGCTTGTGGCTGCCCACCAGAGGAATTCACAAAGCCACGGCAGAGCAGGCTTCCCAGTAGCTGGGCTGCCACTGAGTCCTTCTGGCCAACAGGTTTCTCTGCTGGAGGAACCCCAGGAGCTTTGCTCAGCTGATTTGAGACCCACAAGTGCATGTGGTGCGCTGGAGTGTGGAGGAGTGTTACTGCACTGCTCACCCTTCTCTACTGGGTGTGTGTCACAGACATCTTTTATGGAAAACCCTTTCCTTAGGATTTTTCCTCCTGAGAAGCTGAGAGGCCTCAGCAACAAAATGTAAACATTGATTATCTGCTGTGGAATGCAACAGGTGCATCTGTGATTGGCCCTTGTTGGATGTTTATAATTAATGGCCAATCACAGCAGCTGGCTCGGATAGAGCCCGAGCCACAAACCTTTCTTATCATTCCTTCCTATTCTATTCTATTCTATTCTATTCTATTCTATTCTATTCTATTCTATTCTATTCTATTCTATTCTATTCTATTCTATTCTATTCTATTCTATTCTATTCTTAGCTAGCCTTCGGATGAAATCCTTTCTTCTATTCCTTTAGTATAGTTTTAATGCAATATATATAATAAAATAATAAATCAAGCCTTCTGAAACACAGAGTCAAATCCTCGTCTCTTCCCTCATCCTCAGACCCCTGTGAACATGGTCACGGGTATGCTGTTATTTATTGGACTTATCTTCCTCTGATCCAGGTGTCTGTGTCTTGGCAGGGTGCTAAAAGTCCTTTAGTTTTCTTTCTAGCTAAAAGTCTTGCTCTCCATCCCTCTTTCAGCAGCCAGCTGTGGTGAATGTGAGGCTGAAAGAAAATACTTTGGAGGCTTTCACTGAGAGTTTAACAGTGTGCAAAACTCTTCCTGTGAGCAAGTCTTGAGTCTCCCTAATAATAACTGCTCCTGCTGGAGTGTGGGATGCCTCAGAGAGGGAACAGGACTCTCAGCTACAAGGCAAAACTCTTAGGAGGTGCACGGGAAACAGAGCAGAGATGGTGATGAAACTTTGCCATCTGCTCCAGAGCAAACTGACTGCAGGGAACTCTGCGAGCAGTGCCAACACACACAGACCTGCCCCAGCAATGTCCTGCTGGTGCAGGAACCCACTGGGGGTGGCATCTCAGCTGCTGGTCCCTAATGAAACCTACAGTGCACCTGGCACCTCAGATTCTGCTGGGGAACCATGGGGAGCTGCCCTTCAGTGCACTCCTGTTATTCTGAGCTGTGCTTTCAGCGTGGTTTGCACTGCTGGGTAACTGGTGTGACACCCCTGCAGCTGGCTGGATGTCCTAGGAGACACCCCTGAAGAAAGGAATAGAGGAAGGTATTTATTGAAGGAATAAAGTAGGGATTTGTTAAAGGAATAAAGTAGGGATTTATTAAAGGAATAAAGCAGGGATTTATTAAAAGCCTTTACAGGATACACCTTGGGCAGTGCAAGAGCCCAGTCATGGCTACACCCAAGATGGACCCTGGGTCACAAGTTCTCACACTTTTATATATTTTGGTCCATTTCCATCTTGGAGTTAATTGTCCAATTCCAGCTCCTGGTGATGCAGTCCCATTTGCTCTCCTCCATTCCCTGTTGTTTGCACTTTCTGGGCCTGAAGCTGCAGTGGTGCCCTTGGTTGTGGGGCTGGAAAAGGATTGTTCTGTGTGACTGAGCTGTGAGGAGAGCCTGCCAGCACTTTCTGTGGAGCTCAGAGTTACAAACTAATGCAGTACAGAATCTGGAAAATATGAAGGCTCAAACTTAAGGCATCAGCTGCACCTGGTTGTCCTGTCTGTTCCCATCTGTGGGTTGGAGGACACAAACCACAGCTCTGCACCTGTATGGGCTGTGTTGCACCCAGGTGACACAAGCGTCCCCAAACCGCGGCCATGCGCGGACAGCCTTCCCTCGTGGGCCCAGCGGATCCAGTTTCACTCTAATGGCTTTCCCAGGATTTGCAGATGGGAATTATTTGCATTCTTGACTCGGAGGTGAGCGCAGGTGCATCAGAGGGTGGCCCTGAGCGCCCCTCCGTGCGCACAGAGCCGCTATTGTGCCCGTGCCCCAGCTGCCCGTGGGACAGCACCTCACCTGCTCAGGGTGCTGCTCTCTGGGCTTTTCTAAACATGTCTCTCCTTTTTCTCCTCCAGAGAAGACATTTAAGGAGTCAAATTCTGAGCTGGTCCGTGGGTTTTTGGTCAGAGGTCCATGGAAACACCCTTTCCTTTAAACCACCCTCCTTGTGCTCGCTCTGCCGAAACTCCAGGACTATTTAACACGCTTCAGCTTCTTATAAAGTTTCTGTCAAGACGGATTAGCAGCAGGCTGACAGATTGCTATTACAGCCCCAGTGAACTTTTAATACCTGCCAGTAAGTTCTGTGAGTCCTTTAAATCCTCCTGTGGATGCTCGGGATGGGGAGCAAAGGCCTGCTGCTCACACTGCCGGCATTCAGCCCTCTCCCAGCTGTCAGCATTAGGGAATGGCCTCGAGGGATTTCTGCCATGAGGTTCCCCAAAGGCCTCAGAATGGCTTCCTGGATGCAAACTACATCCCCTCTCCTTGTGGGGGTGTAAGAGCATGGGGGCAGGATGGTTGGGATGGATGGAGAGCAGAGACCTCTGAAGCCAGGTCGTGGTTTATTGCAAAGGGCCTGGGTGCAGGGCCCTGCTGAGAGCTGCCAGACACAGCTCGGAGAAGATGAGAGGGTAAGGGCGTAAAATCGTAAGAGAGTAGAAGGGGTAAGAGCTAAGAGAGTGAATTTCCCCTTAAAATACAATGAATCATCCTCTGTGTTGAATATTCTGATTCTCACTAACCAATGTAGTACAATATACAAATCCTATAGCATTTACATACAGCCTATAAGAATCATTATGTTACCATCCTGTGTTACATTTTAAACCCTAAAAACTCCTCTTTGGACCCTTTTCTGCCAAGCTGTAGGGTCTGCTCTGACCCTTGGACCTGCCTGCAAGCAGAGGGTGTTGTTCCATCAAAAGGGGATCACCTTCAGCTGGCCACACCATTGTTTTCCAGTTGTTCAGTAACTGAGGCATCTCGAAGCTTGCCTTCATTTCAATCTCACTTATAGTTTCTACATTCTCAAAATCTTTTGCCAGGCAATCATATTTATAAGGCTTTCCTGTTTCATCTTCCCCAACATGAGGGTTTCCTTGATGCAAACTGCATCCCCTCTCCTTGTGAGGGATGAGGAGATGCTCAGGGTGAGGCTGTGGGTACCCCAGCAAGCTCCAGGCAGAGGAAGGGCAGCAGCACATCTCAGCTCCTGCCTGTCCAGGGCAGGGTGTTGGGGTGGGAGCAGAAGCCAGGGAGATTTGGGGGGCCCTCAGGGGCTGCAGCCTGGCAGCTGAGGGTCAGAGCACCCCTGAGACAGGTAGGCTTGGCTCCATCTAGAAAGGTTATTTTCTGAGGCCCAGGCACACTTGTACAGGTCAGCAATCTATGTGATTGTTTTTCTTCCCCCTATTGAATTTCACATCTTTTTATTTGAATGTTGATGCACCTTTTCCCACTGCTGTCACCAAAACTGAGATGGCCTCAGCGAGGAGGTGAGCCAAGGAGCAGCTGCCAGATGTCCATGTGGTGAAGGGGTGTGCTGATGTGGTGCAGCTCAAACAGCTTCTGTCCAGCATCTCTGGGACTCTGCTGGGTACCACTCTTTTCCTCCCACTCCTTTCTTCCCACAGCTTTTTTCCCCCAGCTACTAAATCCCCAGCTTCTGGAAGCATAAAGTGTGCAGGAAGAGATTGGCTATACTGGACAGCTTCCAGTTGTGGGGGAAAAAAGCTTGAAATTGGCCTTGCCAAACTCTCTAAACTCAAAAACCAGAAGTCACCTAGTACTTATTTTGGCTGTGTCTGGATGTGTTCTGCTCTTCAGGCTTCACTTACTGGGATGCACATTTTCCCAGTAGGCAGCTTGCATCCAGAGCCTTATTAGCCCTTTGAAATGCCATCTTTCTCTTGTGCAGCGTTGGACAAGTTTGTGTAGCTTGGCAGAGAGACAGTTGTTCAACAAGAGGCTGCAGCTGAGCAAGATGTCTTGTCTTGGCATGGCCAGCGCATGGTGGCTGCTATTCTGGCTGGAATTTTGGCCTCCCGCCTGCAGGACGTGCCTCAAGGCACCCAGCAAGGGCTCTGGAGCTGGATGCTGCCTGTCCTGATGCCACGGCTCTGCTTGATGTGGCTCAAGCAGGGGGTGTTAGAAACTCTGGCCAAAACTGGACCTCTGATAGGGGCAGGAGCGGGATGCAAAGGGACCTGCACCAATGGATGGAGATATAAAGAGGAGCCTCTTGTCAGTGGAAGAGGGTTTGGGGTGCTGGAAAGCCAGGATAAGTTTAGATTTGCTGCTAGGAAGGAGAATGAGAGACCTTGGTGACTGTCCCAGCCATGCCCTGCTTGAACTGGGTTAACTTGAGCAGCTGCTCTTTAAGAATCTTTGATTTCTTTTTAATTTTTCTTTTTAATTGTACAGCAATACACGTTTTTGGAAAGCCGGGGCTATTATCCCTCCAATAACAAAATCCAAGCCAGAAGGGAGAAAGGGAGGGAGGCAGGGAGCAGGAGAAGGGGGCCTTTGAAGTGAGCTGCCCGAACGAAACGTGTGACATCAGAGAGATGGCAGATAGCTGGCAGAACAAGGCCGCCTTTGAGCCCACCTCGGGCCCAGCCAGCACGCACTTTACACCCCACCTCCCCAAGCTGGAGATGAAAGATGCCCCAGGCAGCCTGCCTGACCCCATTGCCTCTGCTATCTCCACTTGATTGCACAGTGTTTTGCTCCAAACAATCCTGCACTGTCTGGGCGGCGCAGGTGAATCCGCGGGGATGCCGCGCATAGCACGGCTGCCTCGGGCCGCGCTCACCTGCTCGCCCAGGGCTGCCTCTCTTAGCACAGGCTTTGTTCCACGGCTGGGCACGCTGCAGGGGTGCAGGGCAGAGCATGGGGCAGCCTGGGGACGGGGGAAGAGTCAGGGAGCAGCTTTGGTGAGCACAGGGTTGTCGCCGCGTTTCTCCTCGCAGAGAAAAGCAAGGCGGTCTTCCCAAGAACGTTTCTGGGCTTCACATCCTCTGAGCCTCAGGGAGTGATCGAAACAATTCTTACATGGCTTGGTGTGCTTGTACAAAAGTAAAATGAAATGTAAAAAATGTTTACCCAAAGTTTTTCGTTTCCTTGGCCTACCAAAACCAAGTGTGTGCGTGTCGGGACTGTTGGGGGACAGTCACGGGACGAGTGCTTGGCAGATTCAGTTTAGATGTAATGTAATATAGTGTAATATAATACAGAATAATATAGTATAATAAAGTAATTTATTAACCTTCTAATAAAATAGATTCCTCCTCATCATTCCTCTCCTTTGTCAGAGGCAAAAATATCAACTATACAGGATCTTGTGTTGGATGGTCCGAGGAAGGATCCAGGCTGGATTTGAAAGTAATCTCCTTCTCCCTTTGTTACAACCTGCTAAAGAACTCTGGTTTCCCCCAAAATGGGCCATGAAACCAGGCTCCATGGGCTGCTTTAACACCTTCCCACTCACTGGAGTTCTCTACCAGGAGTAAAATCAGGCCAGATCCCACCCTGGAGTCCCCAAACCATGGACTAGGACACAACCAGGGCAGCCACAAGCAGGGCTAGAACAGACTCCTGACTGGCTCATTCCTGAGTGTCCCCCAGCAGTGTAAAGTCCCCATGGAACCTCTCTCCCCCTCTTCTCTCATCCACATGGACTGGTTGTCCATGACTGCTCTCCTGGCACCTGTGTCCTTCCAGCTGGGTTAGGATGGGAAGGACAGGTGTGGACATTCTGCTGGGGAGAGCTGCAAGAGCCATCACAGCAGGAACAAATCAACATCAGCTCCTGGTTAGGAAAGATGGAAAAGGATTGGGCACTGGAGCTGGTCCTTAGAAGATCAACAGCCGGTGGAACTCAACATTTACTTCTGCTCTGTCGATGGACAGGCTGAGGGAAGCCTTGAGTGTCCAAGGAATACCATGGATGTGTCCAGAGGCAATTCCTGGCTTCACAGGGGGCAGACATCAGAGCCCCTGAAGGGCATTTGAGCAGCTGAGCTCCCATAGGAAGATCTGAGCACCCTTTTGACCTTTGTTGAACAGATCAGAGCCAAGTTTTCCCCTGCATTCAGTGACTTGTAAAAGACTGAGTGCCCTAAAATCAATGTTACTAGTGAGAACATGGAAATTAATTGTGTCAATCGATCACTCATCTTGCCCTATTACATTCAGTGATTAGAACTTGGCCTCAAACACATGAACAAAGTGTCTTCTGTGACAGGTGCCTGCTGCATGGGGGATGGCAGTGAGTGGCTCAGAGTGGCCTAAAGCAGAGAACAAAGGAAAAGTTTGAGTCCAGCAGTGTTTGTGTTGGTTTTGGGCTTTTTTTCAGTGCAATGCAATGCCCTCCTTGCTTGGGTCCAGTTTGGTCAGCATCACATCTTGGAAACAAAGGACTAAGTAGAAAAAAAGGAGAAGTTTTCAGAAGCAAGGGAAGCAAAGTCTTCAGGACCTGCCTTGTCCCTCCTGATGGGCAATGAGGAGCTTGCAGCCCCTCCACCCATCACCTTCCCACTGAATGAGCCTCTTCAGCAGCACTGGGGGCTCACCTGCCTGCTCCGTGGCAATCAGAGGGTTACACCAGCAGGGCAGCTTGGAAACTTGCTGATATCCCTCACACAAGGCTCATTTTCAATGGGTTTCAGCTAATTTCTCAAACTACTGCCTGGGGGAGAAGAAAAGCCTTGCTGCTCCACATCAGCATCCCCATGTGCTCTCATTCTGGTGCCCAGAATCCACACAGCTGAATTTGGGGTGGGGAAGTGTGACGGTGTTCACAGGGGTTCTTGGATGAGGGAAGAGATGAGGATCTGACTCCATGTTTCAGAAGGCTTGATTTATTATTTTATGATATATATTACATTAAAACTATACTAAAAGAATAGAAGAAAGGATTTCATCAGAAGTCTGGCTAAGAATAGAATAGCAAAGAATGATAACAAAGGTTTGTGGCTGGGCTCTCTGTCCAAGCCAGCTGACTGTGATTGGCCATTAATTACAAACATCCAACATGGGCCAATCACAGATGCACCTGTTGCATTCCACAGCAGCAGATAATCAATGTTCACATTTTGTTCCTGAGGTCTCTCAGCTTCTCAGGAGGAAAAATCCTAAGGAAAGGGTTTTCCATAAAAGATGTCTGTGACAGGGAAGAACCTGTTATTCCAGGCAGTTATTCCAACCAGTTACTCCAACCAGTTATTCCAGAACCAGTTATTCCAGGCAGTTACTCCAACCAGTTATTCACAGGCAGAACCAGGCCTGTGGGATCTGTGTTGGTTAGGCCAAACGGGCTGATCAGTTCGAAAAGCTCAGGAAAACACCTGGATGGGGATATCCAGGCTGGTCCCTGGGATGGGTGGCACAGCCAGGCTGTATCTCAGCATTTTACACCCATCACTTTGCCAAGGGGCACCTTGTCCAACCAACCAGGACAAGGTTCAAGGGGCACAAATCATGCAGGCTCTGGGTGTGCTGGACACCTGTAGAGCTTTGTGACCCCACATGTGAATTTCCTTCTGTAAAATGGGGAGAGGAGCATTTTTCCCTGATTCCTCCTCCTTCAGGACAGGGTATGGCTGTCCATCAGAGGGCAGAAACATTGTCCAGTGCCACCAATCCTTGGGAAGATTGCAGGGCTGATATCAAACTGCTCTGTGCTTTTCTGTAAGTTTTCTGCTTATCTGTGTTCACCAAGGGCTTTTCTACAGGCTGTGCCCAGGCATGGAGCTCAGCACATCTCTGTCCCAGCTGGTGGGGACAGAAGACCCAGATCTCTTTCCACATCAAAAAGGAGTTAATTTGGGTGTAGAAATTTGGAAGGCCACCTCAGTGGGAAAGAAGGGGAGAAATCACAGCTGGAATAGGCAGTAGGGTCTTCCCATCCTATGCCCTGGGTGGGCTCTGTGCTTGCCCAGCCTGCACTGAACATCCTCCAGTAGCCAAGGCTGTGATGCTCTGCTGGAGCTGCCATTTGGGAGCTTCCCCCAGCATTTTTCTGTGCTCCCTGTAGCAAGAAAGAGGAGGCAAGGGACACAAACCAGAGAGAATCTGAACCTGAGAAGGAGGATGAAGTGCAGAGCTGGGGAGTGCAGCCCTACGACCGACCCCTGGGCTGGGAGGGCCCAGGAGGATATTTCCATCTCTTCCTAGGCACCCAGCTCTGGGGCTTGTTGGAATTCAGGACATCCCTCTGGCTGCCCTGGATTGCCAGGGCCCTGCCAGGGGGCTCAGAGACCCTGTGATTTTGATTATGACCCATGGAAAATATTACCAACCTTATATGAGGATCTGCAAGCCACAAAAGTATAAGTAGAATAATAACTAGGTTATCACAGGGTGAAAAATAGATTTTTTTGAGTTTTGTAGAATGGGCGTTCAGGAGGCAAGACGGAGGAATCTGGGCATGTCCAGCCTTTCTCCTTCTTCTTCTTCTTCTTCTTCTTCTTCTTGGCCTCCATCTCCTGCTGTGATGTTGGCACTTTTAGATTGGTTTAGAGTAGAAGGTCACTGTCTAACATAAGTGATAGGTATTGGGAAGTAATTGTAAATATTGTACACATAGTTTTTAGTATAAAAAGATACCCCAGGGGCAGGCAGAGTGCCTCTGATTGACCTGCTGAACGGACCTTGGCAGGCCAGGAGAAAGAATTTTATAGATAAGAAACTCTAAGCAACCTTGAGAACAAGAATAGAAGAGTTCTGGCTCTTTCTTTGACTGCTGGGCTGGGACAAGAGACTTTCTAAGCCATTTTGGGGTCACTGTGAGCTGCAGAACTCCCGAGGACTCATGGTGGGTTTGTGGTGCAGAACCCAGTGTGGTGCCATTCCATCCCCTGGCTCTGGGGCTGATGGTGGCTTTGGGGGTGCAGAACCCAGTGTGGTGCCATTCCCTGGCTGTGGGGCTGGTGGTGGGTTTGTGGTGCAGAACCCAGTGTGGTGCCATTCCATCCCCTGGCTCTGGGGCTGGTTGTGGCTTTAGGGGTGCAGAACCCAGTGTGGTGCCATTCCATTCCCTGGCTCTGGGGCTGATGGTGGCTTTGGGGGTGCAGAACCCAGTGTGGTGCCATTCCATCCCCTGGCTCTGGGGCTGGTTGTGGCTTTGGGGGTGCAGAACCCGCTGTGGTGCCATTCCATCCCCTGGCTCTGGGGCTGATGGTGGCTTTGGGGGTGCAGAACCCAGTGTGGTGCCATCCCATCCCCTGGCTCTGGGCTTTCCCAGCCTCCCTGTGCCACCAGGACAGAACAGCAGCTCTGCCTCCCCGGTGCCCTCTGCTGCAGAGGCGGCTGCAGCTCCTCCGTGCCCACACATCCCCTTCCTCCCTCTCCTTCATTAAGGCACTGATCTCTTCCCAATAACAAGGGGGCTTCTGTTGGACAAAACCTGCCAATTAGTCATTCTGGCTGGGTATAAGTGTGGCACTTGAACAGCTGAGGGGACGGCGGGCAGTCCTGCCCCTTCTCGCGGCGTTGCCAAGCTTGCCATTAACACAAAGTGACAACTAATCTCTCTATAGCATCTGACTGAGCAGTTTTAATTAATAGCTCCGTACGCTCCCCCACCCCCCCTGCTCTGCACAGGTACAGCGTGCCTTTAAAGCTCCTTCCCTGCCACTGCAGCCTGCCTGCACAAAAGGAGCAAAAAAGGCTCGTCCTGCCCCGCTTGGTGCTGCTTGTGTGAGGCTGTGACCCCTAAATTGAAACAGGAGCCCCCCCAAATCCCTGTCTGCTCTGTGGGGTTGAGCACCTCAATAAATGTGGGAGCTCTGGGGCAGAAGGGCTTCCCATTTCGTTAATTTCTATAATTTATAAATAAATGGAAAATAACTGCATTTTAATTGAACACTGATAAGAAAAAAAAAGTTAGGGGAATTTAAGCTAAATTTTGATGCTTTGTTTCTTTCTTTCAACAATGCTGTTGCAAAGGTGTTTGGAATACCTCCATCTGGGTCTTTCAGCGGTGACACTTATATGCAGGCTGAGCTGAGCAGTGATCTGAGCCAGTCAGCTTCATAAACCTGTTATTTTGGTCCAAATCTCTGTGTCTGCTTAAGGCTGGCTGGGGGAGAGGGGTTTTCTCAGCTCTGCTGCGGCTGCCAGGGCTGAGCCAGCTTCTTGGCCTGGATCTGGGGGAATTGGAGGGCACTGAGGGGGCATTTGGGCTGCTCCTCCAAAACAGGCTTTATTCAAGTGCAGAATAGCATTAAAAAAAACCAAAAATCCTATTTCCACAGCCAGGTTCTCCCCTGATGTGAACAGCCAGAGCTTGGCAGATGGCTGCTGTTGGGACCTGTGCAGTTTCAGTGCAGAGGTGTCCTGGCTGGTTTCAGGACAGCTGAGAGGGCTCGTCCATGGTGATGCTGAATGCTGCTTTAGGCAAATATTAGCCTGAGGAGGCCGGTTTGGGGCCGTGGTGTGCCCATCACCATGGCTGCAGCAGGAGCAAGGCCACCCCCAGCACGGCCCAGAGGAGCTGCTCTGGGCTCTGTGGATCCCTGCAGCGCACAAACTGCCCCAGGGAGAGGGGAAACCATCGTGGATGGAAAGACAGACGGACATTTCTGGTGAGGACTGGCAGCAAAAGCAGAATGTGCAAAGGCTGGCAGGGTGCAGAGTGTGGAGAGTCCCTTCCTCACCCTCCCTTAACTCAGTGCTCTGCTGCTTCTGACCCAGGTGTTGCTGGGCAGCCAAGATCAAAGAAGGGTGGCTGGATATCCCGACCGTGACAAAATTGCTTGGATGTGAGGAATACACGGGGTCGTCTCCTCCCACAGTGACATGGCCCCACCACTGCCCTGCTGCAGCTCCCTCCTGCCAGGGCTGCACAGTCCCCTCCCTTCACATCACCAGGGACACCCCTCAAAGGTGGAGAAAGCACCACGGGATGCTCCAGCCTGGGAGGGCATCCATGCATTCTCCAGGTCCCCATTCCCATGGCATTTCTGGGAGTTTTGCACGGTCCCCTTGGCAGGACAGCTGCAATGTGGGTCCCCCTGGGCCTCCAACATCCCCACACCTGGTGATGCTCCTGCTGGATCTGGCTGGCTGGAGATCTGGCTGCTTAAGGAATCTGGTCCTTAGGCAATAAATGGCAGGGAGTCCTTGCTCTCCATAGTGGGCTCAGCTCTTGCTCTGGCTGGGAATATCTGTCCATCCTGGAAGTGTTGTTTGTTCTGGACAAATGCAGGGGCTTGTGCTCTGCTTCGTTCTTGTGAAAAGCACGGGGCTGTGTTTCCAGATCCATCTCTGGCTCTGGAAACTGAGCAGATGTGTGGGATATGGGAGAAGTGTGTAGGAGCCCCTTTCCTGCAGATGGGATCTAGAAGGAGTTGACCAACCAGTCCCATCCCTTTCCCTCTGCTTGTGCTTGTCCCTTCTGGCTTGTCCTTGCCGGTGATTTATGGTCCCTCTCCTGCTTTGGAGGCTGCCAGGCAGCATCCCAGAGCTCTGGCAGCCCTTGCTGGAGGATGTGTGCCTTGCTTTGGCAGGGAATGCATCCTGGGGCTGCCCAGGACCACCCTGGGTCCCCGGGGTGACTCAGCCCCCTGGGGAGCACAGCACCAGGCTGTCCCCCTGTCCTGGACACGGCCCTGCCAGGGCCACCGAGGCTGTGACACTGCCCAGAGCCACCAGGGCTCTCCTGCTCCCAGCTCACCCTCCTGACAGACACAGCACCCTCCGGGATACTCAGGGATACCCTCGGGCAGGCAGAGCACAGCCAGCCATCCTCATCCTCCTCCTGTGAGCACAGCCAGCCATCCTCTTCCTCATCCTGTGAGCACAGCCAGCCATCCTCATCCTGCGAGCACAGCCAGCCATCCTCATCCTCCTCCTGCGAGCACAGCCAGCCATCCTCATCCTCATCCTCCTCTTGTGGACTGGCCCTGCCCACACCCCGCCCCGGGGCAAGCATCCCTTCCTTCCCTGTGGGGCACACAGAGGGGATGGGCTTGGGATCTGTGCAGGGATCTGTGCAGGGATGTGTTTGGGATGTGTTTGAGATGTGTTTAAGATGTGTTTGGGATGTATTTGGGACGTGTTTGGGACGTGTTTGGGATCTGTGCAGGGATCTGTGCAGGGATCTGTGCAGGGATGTGTTTGGGATCTGTGCAGGGATGTGTTTGGGATGCATTTAGGATGTATTTGGGATGTGTTAGTGATCTGTGCAGGGATGTATTTGGGATGTATTTGGGATGTGTTTGAGACGTGTTTGGGATCTGTGCAGGGATGTGTGTGTTTGGGATGCATTTGGGATGTATTTAGGATGTATTTGGGATGTGTTTGGGATGTGTTTGGGATGTGTTTGGGATGTGTTTGGGACGTGTTTGGGATGTGTTTGGGATCTGTGCAGGGATGTGTTTGGGATGTATTTGGGATGTGTTTGGGATCTGTGTAGAACCCGCAGGGTTGTGTTTGGGATGCATTTGGGATGTATTTGGGATGTGTTTGGGATGTATTTGGGATGTGTTTGAGATGTGTTTGTGATCTGTGCAGGGATGTGTTTGGGATGTGTTTGTGATCTGTGCAGGGATCTGTGCAGGGATCTGTGCAGGGATGTGTTTGGGATGTATTTGGGATGTGTTTGCGATGTGTTTGGGATGTATTTGGGATGTGTTTGTGATCTGTGCAGGGATGTATTTGAGATGTATTTGGGATCTGTGCAGGGATGTATTCGGGATGTATTTGGGATGTGTTTGGGATGTATTTGGGATATGTTTGAGATGTGTTTGTGATCTATGCAGGGATGTGTTTGGGATCTGTGCAGGGATGTGTTTGGGATGTATTTGGGATGCGTTTGGGATGTGTTTGGGATCTGTGCGGACCCGGTGCCCGCAGCACGCCCTGGGGCCCGGCGGTGGGGCCCTGCCCCATCATCTGCCCCATCTGCCCGGCCGGCAGCCCTGCGGGGAGCTAATGAGCAGCAAGGTGAGCGGTAGAGCCACCTGACATCCCCGCAAGCTGCCGGCCGAGCAGGGCAGCAGCAGGACCGCACCTGCCCCCCCTGCCGCCCTCCCAGCCTCATCATGAGCTTATTACCGGCCCGCTGCTTGACGGACGGCAGAAACATCCCTCTCCTCATCATCATCATCATCATCATCCTCCCAATCCCCACTTGTGGCTGCGGGAGAGGCGGGGATGGCGCTGCCCCCACGCCTGGGTTTGGGAGGGAGGGAGGGATGGTTTTGACCATCCTCGCAGAGGATGCTGGCAGCCTGTCCGTCCCTGTTATCATCTCTTGAAGGCTGCTGGCCCGCTGCAGCCTGCTTTGACAGGGGGAGAAGTCTCAGAGATAATTAAGTTCCTGCAAGTTTCGTGGAAGCAGGCGGGCGAAGGGAAGGGCTGTGATGAGGGCTGTGCGGGAGGAAGGCTGGGCCAGGCTGCCTCCTTTGGGGGAAGCACTTCCTCAGGACTGCGCTGGGAAATCTGGAATGATGCTGAGCAGGGCTTTCCCTGCACTGGCTCTGCCTGGGGCTTTGGGCAGTGCACCCAGGAACAGCCAGAGTGTCCCCGTGATATTTTCTGAAAAATCACTTTGCCAGGAATTTTCTCCTGAGAAGCCTCAGAAATGTAAACAATAATGATCTGATTGCCTGGAATGTGCTCTGGAGGTCGCTCACCAACAGGTGCACCTTTGATTGGTTCTATGTGAATTGTTTTTAATTAATGACCAATCCCAGTCAAGCTGTGTCAGACTCTCTGGTCAGTCACGAGTTTTTATTATTCATTCTTGTCCAGCCTTCTGTCTGTGGTTTTAGTATATTATTTTATTATAATATTATAATATAATAAATCAGCCTTCTGAGAACTTGGAGTCAAATTCTCATCTCTCACCTCATCCTGGGGACCCTCAAACACCACACCAGGGCATCCCAAAGAGGAACTCACACAACCAAGGCACACGAGCTCTTTCAGAACTCCTTAAAGGATAAAAAGCCCATCTGTGTTTGTGCCAGCCAGCAGGGCAGCCTGGTGTGTGCCAGTTGTGTGTGTGCCTCTCTCTGCCTGCAGAGCACGGGTTCAGAGGCTCCGAGCACTTGTCACCATCCCGGCTCAACCAAGAGCATCTGCAAGCGGCTTTGCTGAGCCAATCACCCCCAGCACGCTATTAATGATTGTATTAATTACTAATGCAGCACGAGAAACCGACCAAAGGTTCGTGGATATGGAAGGGCTGCTGCTCACCTCCTGCCTCAGCATCGGGGACTGGCTGGGAGGTGTTGGAACCCAGGAAATTCCTCTGGCTGCCCTGGAGGGCTTCAGCCCCTGCCCAGGGGGCTCAGAGACCCTGGCACAGAGCCCCAGACCCGCTTTGTGCCTTTGATTTAGCCCTTGGGAAAAACAATTACCAACCTTTACATGAAGAATTGCAAGCCACAAAAGTTTAAGTAGAATGATAGAGAATTTATCACGGGGTGAAAAAATAGATTTTTGGGGTTTTTAGAATGGTGGTTTGGGGGCAAGATGGAGGAATTTGGGTGTGTCTTGTCCTTTTTCCTTCTTCATCTTGGCCTCCATTTTCTGCTGTGGTGTTGGCACTTTTGGATTGGTTTAGAGTAGAAGCTCACTGTCTAACATAGGTGATAGGTATTGGGAAGGTAATTGTAAATATTGTACACGTAGTTTTTAGTATAAAAGATACCACTGAGCGGGGGGCAGGCAGAGTGTCGTGTTGAACGGACCTTGGCAGGCCAGGGGAAAGAATTTCATCGATAAGAATTTTTATAGATAAGAATTTTATAGATAAGAAACAATAAACAATCTAAAGACCGAGAACTGAAGAGCTCTGACTCCTTCAACTGCTGTGCTGGGAAAAGAGACTTTCTAACCTATCTCAGGGTCACCGTGAGCAGCAGAGACCCCGAGAGGGAGGGACACGCAGGTGACAATGGGGACACAGCCCTGGGGCGCCCTGGCAGGAGCTCTCGGTGCCCGGGCTGGCGGTGCCCGCTCGCAGCAGCTGGCGCGGATGTCGCAGCCCATCACATCGGGGAGGGAGGCAGAGCGGTGACACCGCGGTGACACCTGGCTGGCGAGGGGCAGGTGCGCACATGCTCACCGCTGCCGTGCCGCTAATTAATCACCCTGCCCCTGCCCGGGTGTTTGTGCCCGTGCTGTCCCTCTGAGCCACGCCGGGGACAAGCACCCTCTGCCACCTGGGTCACCCCGCCGTCAGGTTTTGGCCGTTGCAAGGAGGAGGCTGGGAAAGCTTCGTTCTCACCCCTCGCACTGACACAGCCGCCCCAAAAGTCATTCCTTGGCATCCCCGTGGCTTGAGCACCCGGGGGAAATTGGGGACCCCAGGGGAGAGGGACACCCACACAGGGTCTGTGCTTGCAGCTCTGAGGGGCTCAGACAGGCAGGAAAAGGGAATTCCCTTCCCCCTGGAAAGATCTGCACCTTCTAAAGCACACGGAGTGCAGGGCTTGTTTTCCTTTGGGATGTTGTCCTGTGTGTGTTGGCACAGCCACGTGCTGCTGCTGCTCCAGTTCAGCCACCAACCAGAACCTCCAGCACCCACCCAGACTGAACAACAGAATTCCAGAATCCAGAATCCCAGAATCTCAGAATCCCAGAATCCCAGAATCCCAGAATCACAGAATGATGAGGTTGGAAGAGACCTCCAAGACCAGCGAGCCCAACCCATGGCCCAACACCTCAGCCAGACCATAGCACCAAGTGCCATGTCCAGTCTTCTTTTAAACACATGCAGAGATGGTGATTCCACCACCTCCCTGAGAAGAGCATTCCAGTACTTTATTATTCTTTCAGAGAAAAACTTTTTCCTAATAGCCAACCTATACCTTCACTGAACGTAGCTTGAGACTGTGTCCTCTCTTTCTGTCTGACTGCTTTTCCCCAATTTCCCTGCTAGCCAGATAAAAAAAAAAAATCCCAAGAGGAGAGTGTCACAATTTTGCTGAAGCACTATGTTTTTAGCTGGGAATGTCAGACTGAAATTCCTGGAGTATCTTGTGAGGTCACTCCAGCCCCGTTTTGCCCTCACAGCGTGTTCCTGGGCCCCTCAAGATATATTGGTCTCTTTGAGCCAGGTCTAATAAGCTCTTGGAGATTTATATCACACCCAAGATAGCTCAGCTACCTTTAGAAGGCAGAAAACCAGCAGGATGGCTTCTGTGGTAGTGTTGGAAACAGAAAAGTTTTAATAAAAAGCAAAATAACAAAAATCTTTACAGGGAAAAACCGAGCTAGGTGAGGGGGCAGTGGTGTTGGGAAGGGGGCGAGGAATCCCCTCCTGTTTCCTCCAGCTTTCCACAGAACTGAACCAGGAGGTTTGGAGCAGCTCCCAGTGGTGACCTGGCTCTGGGAAGGGAGGATCAGGATGCATCATCACCTGTGGGAATGCTCACCTTGGGAACCTTCCATTACCTGTGGGAATGCTCACCTTGGGAACCATCCATCACCTTGGGAACCATCCATCCATCCATCTCCTTTGGGAATGCTCACCTTGGGAACCTTCCATCACCTGTGGGAATGCTCACCTTGGGAACCATCCATCCATCACCTTTGGGAATGCTCACCTTGGGAACCATCCATCACCTTGGGAACCATCCATCCATCCATCTCCTTTGGGAATGCTCACCTTGGGAACCTTCCATCACCTGTGGGAATGCTCACCTTGGGAACCATCCATCCATCACCTTTGGGAATGCTCACCTTGGGAACCATCCATCACCTTGGGGACCATCCATCCATCCATCTCCTTTGGGAATGCTCACCTTGGGAACCATCCATCCATCACCTTTGGGAATGCTCACCTTGGGAACCATCCATCACCTTGGGAACCATCCATCCATCTCTTTTGGGAATGCTCACCTTGGGAACCATCCATCCATCCATCTCCTTTGGGAATGCTCACATTGGGAACCAACCATCCATCCATCCATCCATCCATCCATCCATCCATCCATCCATCCATCCATCCATCCATCACCTTTGGGAATGCTCACCTTGGGAACCATCCATCACCTTGGGAACCATCCATCCATCCATCCCCTTTGGGAATGCTCACCTTGGGAACCATCCATCCATCCATCCATCACCTGTGGGAATGCTCACCTTGGGAACCTTCCATCCCTCACCTGTGGGAATGCTCACCTTGGGAACCATCCATCACCTGTGGGAATGCTCACCTTGGGAACCTTCCATCACCTGTGGGAACGCTCACCTTGGGAACCATCCATCCATCACCTTTGGGAATGCTCACCTTGGGAAACATCCATCCATCCATCCATCCATCCATCCATCCATCCATCCATCCATCCATCCATCCATCCATCCATCACCTTTGGGAATGCTCACCTTGGGAACCATCCATCCCTCACCTTTGGGAATACTCACCTTGAGAAACCTTCCATCCATTTCCACAATGCCTGGGCAGCCCCGGCGCGTCCCCAGGGCTCAGGGACAGGACATCTGGGGACAGCACAGCTGGGGACAGCACAGCTGGGACAGCACAGCTGGGACAGCCCAGTTGGGGGCAGCACAGCTGGGACAGCACAGCTGGGGCAGCACAGCTGGGGGCAGCACAGCTGGGGCAGCACATCTGGGGGCAGCACAGCTGGGACAGCACAGCTGCCGGAGCTCTCCGCGGCCCTGCAGCGCTGCCCTGCTCCTCTCCGCGGGCCGAAGCCTCCATCTCGTGGCCGAGTCCCGAATGACACGCTGGGGACAGGGAGGGTGGCACCAGGGGACGCATCCTCACCTGCGGGGATGAGGAAAAGCCCCCCCAGACACATCCTTGGAATTCATCACTCACCATTCATCACCTCACCCCCCACTGCAAATCCATGGATTCCCCCCGAACTGAGCTGCATATTTTCATTTATCACTCTTGGTCTCTTCTCTGTGTGCGTTATTTCGGCCGTCAAAAGTTTTCCAGAAGGTTACGAGGCTTTATTTATTTATTATATATATATTTTTGTAATTAATTTTTTTTTTCTCTCTTCAAATTTTTATTTCTGAAGCTGGGCTCGAGGCTACCGAGGAGGCAGCAGGGTAAAATTAGGCAGTGGGGCATCCTTGGGGTGCTGGTCCATGGCTGAGGGATGAGAGAGGGGATCTCCCCAAACTCTGGTTTCTTATCCCCTTGGGCTCTGCTGGGGGCATCAGGAGCAGGGCAGCACCACTTATCAATTTATCTATTTATCAATTTATCAATTTATCCATTACACTCACCAGCCTGGTGTCCTGTAACATTCCTGCTCTCTCATCCCCTAATCGTGTAGTGAGTGGGATGCTAATCCAAGCCTCTGTGCCTCAGTTTCCCTGTTCCAAATGAGCTTCCTCTGCTTTTGCTTCTCTCCCAGCCTGACTCAACCCCTTTAATTGATGCAGGGACCACAGCATCCAGCGGCTCTGTCACCCAAACCCCTCAGCTCGCTTCCCTAATGAGGGAAACATGCAAACTGACAGCATTTCCCATTTCCCTCCGACTTCTTTCTTCCCACTTTTCCAAAATTAAGGTCTTATTTCAGCATCAGCACAAGGGTTTGGTTTTTTTTATCCCTCTCCCTCCCATTTCAGGAATTCCACAGGGAATTTCATGAAAAATGGAAATATTTGCAAGACACCCCAGGACAGAGAGCTGGGTTGTGAGCAGCTTTCATCTGGTGCAGCCTGCTCCTCCTGAGTCCCAGCAGAAGTGACAAAGACTCATAAATTCTGCAGAACGATTTCGCTCTTTCTGGAAAAAATCTGCTTGTTCCCTGCAGTGGGGCTGAGAGCTGGGTGTGACACGGGGTAAAGAAACTTTCTGCGAATGTCTGTCTCTTAATTAATATTAATACCTCTCCAGCTTTTTATCTCGGCTTTAAATAAAAAAGATCCCAGCCATGGCAGAGTTCCCACCACATTAAGGAGCCCATGAAAGCAGAGTGATGGATGCTTTGGGAGATGGCTCTCATTAATGCCTCATCCTTCCCATCAGCCCCACTTGTCCCTGACACTTGCAGCTTGTTAACCATTTTTTTTTGCAAAAGTTTTCAGGGATTTCAGGGATTTCTGAGGATGGCACAGCCTCCTTTCCCTGCCTTCAGGTGATAAAGTGGTTTCTGGTTTGGTTGCCACTCTTCCCAGCTGCCTGGCCCGCCTTTATGTTTTAAAAGTGTCTTCCAGGCAAAGCCAGAACTTGCCGGAGGTAAACCATTCCTGTTTCTTTATACTTTTATTTGTGTATATGGTTTTGAAGGCCAGCAGTTGTTTGTGGGCGCAGAGCCCTGTGGGGCTGGGGAATTGAGGGCCTGAGGTTTTTCAGCTGCTGCCTCCTCTTGTCAAGGGCAACCCATTCCAAACCTTTTGGAATGTGTCAGCTCCTGGATCCATGTCAATAAATAACTTTCTTTTTGGAAGTAAAATCACTCTAGTGCTTGTGGGAAATATGTCGCAGACATCTTTTGTGAAAAATCCTTTCCTTAGGATTTTTTCCTCCTGAGAAGCTGAGAGGCCTCAGCAACAAAATGTGAACATTGATTATCTGCTGCTGTGGAATGCAACAGGTGCATCTGTGATTGGTCTCATGTTGATTGTTTGTAATTAATGGCCAATCACAGCCCAGATGGCTCAGACAGAGAGTCTGAGCCACAAACCTTTGTTATCATTCTCTCCCATTCTATTCTTAGCTAGCCTTCTGATGAAATCCTTTCTTCTATTCTTTTAGCACAGTTTTACTGTAATATATATCATAAAATAATAAATCAGCCTTCTGAAACATGGAGTCAGATCCTCGTCTCTTCCCTCATCCTAAAATCCCTGCAAACACCGTCACAAAAATACAACAGGCTTTCAAGGCTACGAGGAAACAAGAAGTGGATTTGGTGTCCATGGGGTTACAGCTAGAAAATCCAGCGGAAGGGCACACAGATGTGCCATGGAAAAGCAAGAGGAAAGCTTGTCCTGCTCATCCCCCGTGGTTTTTGGCAGCTCCTTGCCACCATCCACCTCTGCAGTGAGTTCTGCTCGTTGCAGTGCTGCCAGCTCCTGCCCTGAACATTGCTTTTCCTGACTTATATCCAGGAAAATCAGGTCTCTGATCCTTGTGCTCCTGCACAATCCCTGCTGGGAGCTGCTCACCGAGCCCTTGAACCTCATGGAGCTCCTCCAGCCAGCCCAAACCTGGCCTGGAGCAGGTCCTGGCCCACCCAAAGCCACCCAAACCCACAACAATTCCCACATCCACTCACAAAATCCGTGTTTGGGCTGGGAATTAAGGGGTTAGGCGTTTTTATTCCACGCCTGGATGTTCCAGTGGGGCTCAGGGGCAGGGGAGTGATGCTGAGCCCCTCGCAGCGGCCGCTTCTGCCTGCTTTCCACTAGAGGTAGCTGGAGCCACGCACAACCCGCCCGGCAGGGCTGGCATTTCCACATTCCCGCATTCCCAACCCCTCGGAGTGATGGACCTGCCCTTAAAGGCCCCGGTCCCAGTGCAGGAGGGGCTGGGGATGGAGCTCTGGGGCTGGGGATGCAGCTCTGGGCTGGGGATGGAGATCTGGGGCTGGAGATGTAGCTCTGGGGCTGGGGATGGAGATCTGGGCTGGGGATGGAGATCTGGGGCTGGGGATGGAGATCTGGGGCTGGGGATGGAGATCAGGGGCTGGGGATGGAGATCTGGGGCTGGGGAGGGAGATCAGGGGCTGGGGATGGAGATCTGGGGCTGGGGATGGAGCTCTGGGGCTGGGGATGGAGATCTGGGGCTGGGGATGGAGCTCTGGGGCTGGGGATGGAGATCTGGGGCTGGGGATGGAGCTCTGGGGTGGGGATGGAGCTCGGGGGCTGGGGAGGGAGATCAGGGGCTGGGGATCGAGCTCTGGGGCTGGGGATGGAGCTCTGGGGTGGGGATGCAGCTCTGCCCAGCTCCTCTGCCATCCCTGCCCATCCAGGGCTGCATCACCTCTTTCTGGGGGTCAAACCCCCAAGTTTTGGGGTTTTTGGAGAAGCAGAGGCAGCTACCCCCCTCCTCTCACTGCTGCAGCTGGGGACAGATATCTGTGACTGTGCAAGGGAAAAATCAACTCCTCTGAGCTGTTTATTCTGCAGAGGAGGAATAGCAGAGCTCTGTGGTGGTTTAAGGCCCTTTTTTATTATTTTTTTAATTTTTCCCCCCTCCTTTTTTGCCCTTCTGGTAGGTTTAAGATGTATAATGCCAGCGGGCTCTGTAGCTGCTGTTTATGAAGGCATCCCCCATCCAGCCTGGGTGAGGTTGGGGTGCTTGGGGGGCAGCTGGCTCCAGCTGTTAGGACCTTTTTGGCTGATCCCCAGTGCAAATGTGGGTTTTGAGGGTCTTTTTTTGGAGGAGAAGGAGTAAAACAAACAGAGCAGGTACTCCTGGGGAGCTGCAATAAGCCTGCAAAGCGAGGAGGGAAAGAAGGTCAGCAGGAGTGAGGATTATCTGCCTTCCCCATTCCCAAAGGGATTTTAGCCCTGACTTTTAATAACAGCCAGGAAAGAGGCAGACTTCATGCTTACCCAGAGGAAAAGGCCCTAATAGAAGAAAGGGCCAGCCAGGAAAAGCCCTTTCAACCTGCTCTGCCATCCCCACAGAGGCTGCTGGGCACTCTGCACTGGTGGGGGTCCTGCCTGGCAGAGGGAATGCAAGTGTCACCAGTCTGCTGATGGGGGTGGTGTGACTTCCCTGGACAAGCTCTGTGTGACACGAGAGGTTCGTGCATGGGATGGGGACAGAGCCCTTGGGCCCCTCTCTGTGGCCACCACACACCCCAGTGCGTGCTTGTGCACCTGTGGGTGTGCAAACCAACGAGCTGCCCAGGGTATGGGGCAAGAAGAAATGAGAAGAAATGTGGGATGTGTGGTTGCAGCCCCACAAAAGTGTCCAGAGCCCGCAGCATGCCATGTCAGTATGATATTTCCCTGAAGACGTGTGAGATATTCACAGAATTATCACAGAATCACCGGGTTGGGAGAGACCTCCAAGATCATCGAGTCCAACCCAGCCCCAACCCCTCAACTGAACCCTGGCACCCAGTGCCACATCCAGGCTTTGTTAAACACACCCAGGCATGGGGACTCCACCACCCAGACCATTCCAGAGCTTTATCACTTCTTCCTATTTTCCAGCCTGGATTTCCCTCAGTGCAGGTCCATGGCTGCATCATCATCCTCCTTGCTCAGGTCATCTGGCCACCAAGTGTCACTCTCTTTGTGGCACTTGGTGCTCCAGGCAGGAAGGGACTGGTGAATCCAGAGGAACTGCGTCTGCACTGGCACCTCCTGCTGTTCCTCACCCCTAAACTGCTTGGAGGGGATCTCAAACCCCACCTTGGCCTCTTCTCCAGGGGCAGGCAGGCTGGAGAGCTCTGGAGCTGCAGGATGAGCCGGGCCAGGCACCAGGGAGCTGTGACAGATGGAGACTGTTAATATTGAACACATCATTATGCTGGCCAAGGCCGAGTCCTTCCCTGTGTGGAGGGCATCAATATTAAGGCGAGTTACTAAATGTGTCTCAGAGGTGAGCTCAAAGGCGTTTGGGGAGGCCCAGGGCTGAGTTTTGGGACTCAAATTGTGGAGTTTTGGGACTCAAATTGTGGCCCTGAGAAGGTTCTTGCTGGCAGAGAGGAGAACCATCCTCACCTGAGCCTCTTGAGATGTCCCTGTGTTCGATATTTAACCCTGGGATGAGATCAGGGCATCAGCCCAAAATGCTGATTTTTAAACACTGCATGGCATAAGTGAATAGTGCTAACTAAAATAAGCCCTCTCAGGGCTGGGGTTTTTAGGGTGCTTGGCACCTGGAAACTTTGCTGTGACACCTAAGCTCTGAGAGTTGGGGCTTTGAAAAGCATTTCAGGTGCTTTAGGGTAAAACTGGAGGACCTGGGAATTGTGCTGGGAGCTCCCAGCTCCCCAGTGATGACTTTTTTTTTATATTTATGGAGGAAAAGGAGTAATTTCTTTCTATCAAAAATGAATGAAAACTTGAAAAATCTCTACCACCAGGTTTTATTTATTGCCTCATCTATTAAAATAGCCACATATCTATTCAAGTGTGGGGGCTGTGCTTCATCTCACCTTTTCCATGAGTCATGGAATACTTTTTTTTTACAATGTCTTTCAGAAACCGCTGAGTTTCTCACAAAGGGAAAATGTCCTGGAGGACGCCAAGGGCATGACTTGTCACCATCATCATCCTCCTGACACTGGCATCCTGCAGCTCTGCCCAGTGCCAGCCTCATGGACCATTCCCATCCCTGCTGATGAGATTAAACCAGGGTTCTCCTCACCTCTGGACCTGCTGGTGAGTTCGGGTCGGGTTAGAGAGGGCAGAGATGCCCTGGGCTCCCTGAGACACCAAGAGATGTGTCTGCACTGAATCTCTGGGTGGGCTGATGGGCTGGCTCTGGCAGGTTTGGACATTGGTGCCTGTGTTTCTGTGCTGTGGCGCTGGACAGACACACAGACACAGGCACACACACAGAGCCTCCTGTGCCTGCTCTGCTTTGCATTCAGTGAAGCCCCTCACACGAAACACAAACTCTGAGTTCCTGCTGAAGCAGCCCAGTGCAGCAGCTGCTCTGTTTGTGCTGCAAGGGACGCTCTGCTCTGCTCTGCTCTGCTCTTTGAACACCAGGTGCCCCAAAATATGCAAATCCAAGCCCCAGAACAGCAGCCCCCTCCGTTCCTTTTCTCACCCTGTCTCACACTGAATTGCAAACTCACGGCAGGGGAGGAAGCTGAACCTGCTGCCCGTGGTCATGGCCCTGAATGTGACTTTAGCCAGGACTCGGCCACACACGGCTCTGCTGCAGCCTGGGCTTTCCCACTGTGCCCAGGAGCCACCACAGCCTTGTGGGCACCTGAACAGGAGTCCTGGCAGGGTTCAGTGCAGTGGGAACGGGGAGGAGCAGCCCCCCAGCTTCCTTCCATGGGAGTTTGCTGGGATGCTCTGCCTTGGCTCCCTTCACCAGGGACACCAGGGTGAGGGGGACCAGCAGATTTACTCTAAGTAATGTAGGTTTTCCCTACATTATTTACCCTAATAAGCAATGTAGAATTTACTCTACATTATTTACTCTAATCAGCTTTATTAGGAGTTATCCATAACATTGCAAATTCTTTTTTGCCAGGCTTGATGACGCCCACGGTCTTTTCTGTGTTCAGTGCCAGTTTCACTGCAGCTGCCAAGGCCTTGGTGAACTTCAGGAAACCTCTACCTTTTCCCATAATATGGGGCTAGTTCTAACTTTCCACAGTGTATTTTTTTTCTTGGTGCTAATCAGTCAGAGGACGGCTTTGGCCACAGGCATGGCTGGAGCAAGGGGGGCTCTGCCAGGGCTGAAGGAGAGCCAGGATCTCTGCTCATGGAGCCTTTATTCCGTGGGGAATGTCAGGAAGGGAGGCAAAAGCCACCACTTTGATGATATTTCTGCCAGCATTTCAGCCCGGGATGGGTGAAGGGCCCAGCACAGTGGGATGGGCAGCGTTTTCTGCTGCTGTGGGTGCCCCATCTGCCCCTATAAACCTCTTTTCCCCCCTTCCACACCCTTCCTGCCCATTCCTTCTCTTCCACGGCTCGGAAAGAGCTTTATTTATACTCACTTAGCTTCTTGCCTCCTCCCTAATTGAAATCATTAACCTTCTCGCTTAATGAAGAAGAGCACCGGGGGGAGGGCGGGGGCCGCTCCCGCTCCCTCCACCGCCTCAAAAACGTGATTTTCAATTTGGCCACCGGGAAATAAATGAGGAAAAAAAAATTAAAAAAAAAATAAAATAAAGCACAAACCAAAAAAAGCCCCAGCACATCCTCGGCGTGGTCGGGGGCTGGCGGGGCGCGGCTCCCCCGGCCCCGGGGCTGACGCCAGCGCTTCATCTCGGCGGAGAAATCATCGGCTCTGACCACGGGCAGGGCTTTGCCCGCCAGGTCCCACTTTGCTCCCCTATATTTAGCGCATTATGAATATGGAAGAGCGTTGAAAATGATTCGCGCAGACATCGCTCTGTCCAGCCGAATAACGTCAAAGGCGGCGGCGGCGGCGGCGGGAGCCGCTCGCCCCCAAAGGAGCCCCGGCCCCGCCTGCCCGGATGGGGCGCGGATCGGGGTCCCCGAGCGGGGAAAACCCGGCTGGAGGCCGCAGGGACCCCTCTGTGGGTGTTTTGGGGTGCTGCGGGAGGGATGCGCGCCGGGCAGCGCCGTGGCATCGCTGGGCATCGCTGGGCATTGCATCGCTGGGCACAGCTGCGCTCTGCCAGGGCACCGCGGGCACCGGGCACGGCCCCGCCGAGGGCAGCGCACCCGGGACCCGCTGCTCCGTCCGTCCGTCCGTCCGTCCGTCCGTCCGTCCGTCCGTCCGTCCGTCCCAGGCGGGCGGAGCGCCCCTGGCAGCTCCTCGGCCCCGCTTTGCCTCCCTGCCCCGAGCACCAAGCGCCTTCGCCCAGGCCCGCACGCTCTCCCTGCCCTTTGGAGCCCAAACGCGCCCCGAAAATATTTAAGCGTCCTTCTTGCCCGGCTCCAGGGCTCGGTGGTGCCTCCTGGGGCATCCGCACACTGTTTTCCTCTCCATCCCAAAAGCTGGAAACCGATGGGGAAGGAACACGGCTCCCCTAAGAGCCCTCCCAGCTTGGGTTTGAAAAGCGCTTTGTACCGTGGTTTTTGGGCGTAGCAGAAAAGAGGGAAATCAGCTTTATTCGAGCCCTTAATGAAATGTCATCTGTGATTCACTCCCATGGCTTCCATCTGCAGCACCCCCGGGTGGCACCGGCTGGCACAGGGGCGCTGCTTTGGAGGGGGTTTTGGGAACCGTGGGGGGGACACGCACAAAAAGCATCAAAACACCACAACCCCTTCCCCAGAGCTCGGGGGCTGTGTTTGCTGTGGGTGCTGGGTGAGGAGCTAAGAGGCAAGAGAGCGAGGTTCCCGTTACAATACCATAAATCTTCTTCTGTGCTGAATATTCTAATTCTCACTAACCCATCTAGTACAACATACAAATCCTATAGCATTTCCATACAGCCTATAAGAATCATGACATTACCATACTGTGTTACATTTTAAACCCTAAAAACTCCTCTTTGGGCCCCTTCTGCCAAGCTGTAGGGTCTGCTCTGACCCTTGGGCCTGTCTGCAAGCAGAGGGTGTTGTTCCATCAAAAGGGGATTACCTTCAGCCAGCCACACCATTGTTTTCCAGTTGTTCAGTAACCGAGGTATCTCAAAGCTTGCTTTCATTTCAATCTCACTTATAGTTTCTATATTCTCAAGATCTTTTGCCAGACAATCATATTTATAAGGCTTTCCTGTTTCATCTTCCCCAACAGGAACACACCTTTTCTGTGGGGTCTGGCCCCAGAAATATCCCCGGATTTTCTTTTTCCCCTTATCACATATCTATATACCTGGTGTTTCTCATGGGCAGCCAGCAGAGTCCAGCTGCCTTGGCAGTGATGCAGCTCAGACCCCTCTTTTCCATCCTCCCCCCCCTCTCCTCCTCCACCCCTTCCCAATTTCTGAGTGATCCTCTGCAGTCGTGAGCAGGTTTAACTAATCTTTCTGTCAGTGGGGTACTTTATGGAAATTGAAAACTAATTAACGCTCATCTCAGCAGCTAATCGCATAAAAGCCCCGCTGCCTGGGCCTCCCTGCTCTTCAAATAACAGCGGCACGGGAGCAGGGAATATCTCAGTGAAGCCCACCAGGATGGGCTGTTCCCAAGCACAGAGCACTCGGGATGCCCTGAAATCCCCACGGGCAGGGATGGGTCACCTTCTGCCGGGGCTCCTCAATCCATCTGCTCCATCCTACAGCCCTCCCCTCCGGCTGCTGGGCCCAGGGGGTGGGCACAGGCTATTGGGGGGAGGTTTGGGCGGCCTGGGGATGGGGATGGGGCTGGGAGGGCGATGGGGACGTGTGGCCAAAGCTGCTCCTGCCCGCCCGCAGTGACTCACTGGGCTTTAATTGCTCCCTGCAGTGGCGGGCTGCTGGCGGCAGCGCATCGGAGATGTCACGTTATAGTCATGCGTGAAGAGCTAATGGTCAAGGGTGACACCACCAACAAAACATCCTCGGGGGAGCTGTCACTGACGGGCAGGATCAAAGGGCAGCAGCGGGAGCGGCCGAGGCTGGGACAGGCAGTGCCCGGCACAGGGGTGGTGGTGGCAGAGAATCACCCTGCCAAGCAGGGATAGGGTGGGCAGGGCCTGAAATGAGAGTGCTGGTCCATCCCAGGAGCCCTGGAGAGGGTTTTCTTTGGAGCTTTCCTCTGGCATGGGTTGGGAGGGCTCAGGATGAGTGTGCCAGCTGGGCTCTGTGCCAGAGGGAGCAGCCCAGGTGTGACAAACCAGGGTGTGAGGGGGGATCGTGGTTGTGCAGCCATGGGGGTGCCAGCCTGTCCCTTTGTGTGTCTGCACCTCCTGCCCTGGCCAGGATGCTCTGGGCACCTCCCAGGAGATGAAGGGAAGAGTTGGGTGAGGCCCCATCCTCACCAGTCCAAGGGGTGAAGTGGTTTGGCACTGTGGCACTAAATAACTCTTGAGTGCCATGCAGCACCTGCGTGCTCCTGGCTGGCATCTGGCTCCAGTTTCCAGCTGCTGCTTCCCACCTCACTGCTGCTGGGCAGGGCAGCTCTCCCCACACTGCTTCTCCAGCTTCTCCACTGCTTCTCCAGCAGGATGGGACATCTCCTCCCTGCCCACCTCCATCAGGAGTGGTGGAGATGCTCAGGCGACGCTGGCAAGGAGGGCTATTTACAGACGCGAACGGGGCTGCTGGGGAAAGCACCTTGAGCTCTTTGATCTTTCAGCATCACTCTCATTACATGGTGATGACAATGGGAAGATGCCACCAGCTCACATCCCAGGCATCAGATACAGAACTCAGTGTTACAACTTACTTTATGAGTTTCTTGACCAATCACACAAAGCAAAAGCACATTGACAGTAGTTCATTCCAAGCACTATAAGCACCTTTGGTTAAACAATGCTTGTTTATTTCGAATACAACACCTGCTTGTAAGCCTTAAAACACAATGCACAGACCTCCATTATTAAGCTTTAAAGTCCCTAATATCTCTCTAGATATACTTTTCTGTAGCTTAGGGAGTTATTCTAGCCAAGCGTTAATACACAGCCCATTGTTCTATTTGTCCTTGCTTTTCTACTTTTAAAATAATTTTTCTGCTGACCAATCTCATGGTTACTGCCTATCTCTAATCACAGTTCTGCTGTCTCTGAGGCCTGCCTTTTGCAGCTTTCCCAAACCCCTCTGGTTGTGTGGATTCCCACACTCGGGCAGCTGGAGCACGCGGAGCAGCCATCCCGCCGGGGAGCGCAGGAGTTCCTGCTGCAGCCACAGCACTGCCGGCTATTCCCTCCCGACAAAAGGCAGCAGCAGCGCCTGCAGAGCCGGCAGGGAGCCCGGGGACAGCAGGGCCAGCCCGGGTGACCTTCAGAGGACGCGCAGCAGACGGGCCGGAGCCCTGATCTCCACGGACAGGTGCGCCCGCGGGCGCGCCTCCACCTGGCCGGCACTGCTGGGGCTCCCGGGGTGCTCCCCGCCAGCCTTCAGCCACCATCAGCTTCAAAGTGTCCCCAGCAGCCCCTGGCCCGGGCGGGGTTTCTCTTGTCAAGCTCGCGGGGCTCTGGAAGGAGACAAAGGCGATGCTGCTGCTGCTGCTGCCGGCGCGGAGCTGCTGGGAGGTGCCGGTGCCCAGCCTGGTGCTGATGGAGTTTTTGGATCCATCCCTGCCAAAGCAGCGTTTTCCAGGCCCTGCTGGCAGCCAGAGCTCAGCAAGGAAGCTGCTTGGGATAAACGGGATGGAGAAAGAGGGGGTAGCACTAAAGGCACAAGGGCTGGGCTGGGGGTCTCAGCCTGAGAGAGCGGCCATGGAATCATGGAATGGCTTGGGATGGAAGGGAGCTTAAAGATCACCTGGCTCCAATACACCTCCCACTAGACCAGCTGGCTCCAATTCCCATCCAGTTTGGCCTTGGACACTTCCAGGGATGGGGCAGCTACAGCTTCTCTGGGTAACCTGTGCCGGGGCATCACCACCCTCACAGGGAAGAGTTTTTGCCTAATATTTATTCCTGATATTTAATCCAAGCCCTCTGTCAGTTTAAAACCTCCTATCACTAAGGATAAGAGCTATCCCTGGGGCCTGAAGCACCAACATGAGCAGCAGCAGCAGCTCTGGAACACAGAGGGTGACATCCTTGCCTTGCCTCTTGCCCTGGGAGTGAAACTTTTTGAGGAAACCCTCATGCTGTGGTAGAAACCACCTGCAGACAGGCAGAAACAACCTCCGAGTTCCACCTCTGCTCTCTGTGTTTAAAGTGGCCCAAATTCACCTTGGGGAAGTGCTGGGGGTGTCTGCAAAGACAGGGGAAGCCCCATCACCCCCATTTCAGCTCCCCACAGAGGCCTGGAGAGGTGCAAGTGGCCAGGACTAAATGGAGAGGAGGGGTTGTTTGTGTCAGTAGATGTCAGAAAGCAAAAACAAGCAGGACTCTGGAGCCAATTAATTAAGTTTGTATAACGTGTGGGAAGTGCTGGTTAAAGGCATGGCAGCAGCTGAGCTGCACACCCATTTATTTCCAGGCAGTTTTCCACGGGAGCAGAGCACACACGTGTCATCAGCACCAAAGACCTCTAATAAGGCTGTCTCCACTAATAAGCGAAGAAAAGCTTAATTATTTTGTTTTCCATTGAGCCAGGGTAGCCCCTTGAATGTCTTTTCCTCCAGCTGGGAGGAAAATGTGTCTTGGGACAGGGAGGGTGGCGAGGGACAGCACAGCTGGGCTGTCCCATGAAGGGAAGTGCCACCAAGGAGGGTGACCCCAGGGAAGTGCCACCAAGCTGAGGGTGACCCCAGAGTCTGCTGATCTGGTGGGGAGGAGCTGCAGAAGCACTTTGTGAGCTTCTGCTGGAAGCATCAGAAGAGTTGTGACATCCAGAGGGAGATGTCCCAGTGCCACCAGCAAAGAGGGGGATGCAGGAGCCACACCAAGGTGACCTGAGGTGCAGATTGTGCCTGTCCCTCCTCATTTTCCCCTGTGCCCGACCAAAACTGCTCAGCCACAGCCTTCCCAAGCCCACTGTGTCCCTTCCATCACATCCTCCCTCTGGATGTCACAGAGGCTGCAGCAGGGCTTGTCCCCCAGCAGTGCTGCAGAGCACCAAGGCTGCTGTGATGTGGGAATCCACACAACCAGAGGGGTTTGGGAAAGCTGCAAGATGCAGCCTCAGAGACAGTAAAACTGTGATTAGAGCTAAGCAGCAGCCATGAGATAGGTCAGCAGGAAAATTATTTAAAAAGTAGAAAAGCAAGGGCAAATAGAACAATGGTCTGTGTATTAATGCTTGGCTAGAATAACTCTCTAAGCTGCAGAAAAGTTTATCTAGCAAGATATTAAGAAGGTTAAAGCTTAATAATGGAGCTCTGTGCATTGTGTTTTAAGGCTCACAAGCAGGTATTGTATTCGAAATAAGCAAGCATTGTTTAACCAAAGGTACCTGTGCATATAGTGGTTGGATGGAACTACTGTCAATGTGCTTTTGCTTTGTGTGATTGGTCAAAAAAGTTGTAGAGTGAGTTGTAGCATTAAGTTCTTGCTCTGCTGCCTGGGATGTGAGCTTCTGGCATCTTCCCATTGTCATAACCACGGAATGAGGCTGATGCTGGAAAATCAAACAGCTCCAGGCACGTTCCCAGCAGTCCTGTCCCATTTGTGATTTGTACAGAGCCCCTGCCAGCGTCACTGTGACATCTGTGACATCCCCAGGGTGGCACTGGGACTGGCACTGGCCATGCTCAGCACCCAGCACTGCTCCTGCTCCCCCAGTGTTTCCCTCCTGCATTTCCCAGCACAGAACCCACCCCTTGGCCTCAGCAGCAGAGATCCCACAGACCCAAACCTGCCCAAACCCGCACAGATGTGCACGGAGCCATCACAAGAAGGCTCTGTTTGTGCCTCCTGTTGGATGCAGGGGTCACAGCTGTGCAGCTGCTGCCCTCCAGCCCCTCCGGGAGCAGGGTTGGTTTATCAGAGCCCATCCTGGCCACGGGCAGCTCTCTGTGCCCACAGCCACAATCCCACAAAGCTCTCAGTCCCAGGTTCATTAATTGCCATCAAATAAGCACAGCTGGGACTGCAGCTTCACCTCCAGCAGGGCTCATCCCTGCGGGGCAGGATCCCAAACCCAGCCCTGGAGGGACAGAGAGGAGGGGACTCACCGGGACAGGGAGGGGACACTTGGGACAGGAGGAGGGAGCTCAGAAAGAGAGGGAGATCCTGATAAAAAGGGAGGTTTTAACAGGAAAGGGGGATCTGAATAGGAAGGAGACTCTAAATTATTCTGAAGAATCATTTAGAAATGATTCTAAATAATTTCTAGAGGGGCAGGATAGTTTGTTTCTGATTCTATTCTATTCTATTCTATTCTATTCTATTCTATTCTATTCTATTCTATTCTATTCTATTCTATTCTATTCTATTCTATTCTATTCTATTCCATCCCATTCCATTCTATTCTATTATTCTATTATTCTATTTATTATTCTATTATTCCATTCCATTCCATTCCATTCCATTCCATTCCATTCAATTCCATTCCATTCCATTCTTCTATCATTCTATTCCATTCTATTCTATTATTCTATTATTCTATTATTCTATTATTCTATTATTCTATTATTCTATTATTCTATTATTCTATTCTATTCTATTTCCATTCCATTCCATTCCATTCCATTCCATTCCAATTTTATTATTTCGGTTTGCGTTCATTTTGTTTCATTTCAATTTATCTTGCATTTATTTTATTTTTACCTGTATTTTTCTTTTAATCTTACAACAGCTTTTTATTATTTTCTTTTACTGCGCTGTAACTTTTTAAAAAATTTTTTAAAGAATCGTTTCCCCCACAAAACGCTGGGAAGAAAACAAAAGGGGGAAAAAAACGCAAATGAAAAACAACACAACAAAAAAACAGGGAAAACTTTATTTTCTTTTAAAATTATCTTTCTTGAGACTTGATATGGGAGGGGGGATCTCATAAGAGAGGGAGATCTTGATAGAAAGGGGGGCTTCAATAGGAAATGGGGAGATTTCAGTAAGAAAGGGGGGTTTCAATAGGAAAGAGAGGTTCCAATAGGAAAGGAGGGTTTCAATAGGAAAGAGCTTCTAAATAATTCTAAAAAATCATCTCCCCATGGCCCCGGGGGCCTGCAGGGGTGGGGACCCTCCATAAGATGTCCCTTACAGGCAGGAAAAGAGCCGGGACCTGCAGGAACAGATGCTTCTGTGCCATAGGAAAAGGTTAAATATTTTAATAAGCATTTGCCACATGTTGAAGGTAAAACGAACTGCTTGCTTCCATTCTTTCCCCCCGCTTTTTTCTTTCTTTTTTTTTTTTTTTTTTTTGTATGCAAATGAACTGGAAGCTTATTAACGAGATGAGAGGCTGGAGCCTAATTAGCAGCAGGACCAGGGAGCAGCGCTGGAGCTGAGTCAGCGAGCGCGAGCATCGCTGGCGCCGTCCCCGCAGCGCCGCTGCCAAAACGCCCCAAAACCACAGAAATCGGGCAAAAACCACCTGGGTTTGTAAGGGTGTGGGGAGACCAGCTTCACTTTGGGGTCCTGTCTGGATGCAGCCCATGTGGGTCACCCCAAAGCCACCGTCCTGAGTTTATTCCCCGTGCTGGGCGCGTTGTAGAGGGGATTTTGCAGTGTTTCCGAGCATACATTGAATTTTTGGGGGCAGTGGCACCAAGCTGGAGTGGAGCAGGACTGAGGTATCTGCGGCAGGGGCTGGGCTGCTTTAGCCCCTGTGGAATTTGTTTTTAGGGACTATTTGCTTCTGGTTATGTCTCTTTCCTTTGCATTCTAAAGAATCATTTTCACCACAAGACGCCGAGAAGAAAACAAAGGAAAAAAAAAACAAACCCCAAACTAAAAATAACACAACAAAAATCAAGGAAACTTCTTTCTTTTGTTTTAAAATGATATTTTTTTTTCTCCCATCCTTTCTCCTGCCCCCTTTCCTGTGCTCGGGAGGTTCCTGTGAGCAAGCACAGGCCCAGCCAGGGGCACAGGGGCACAGGATAAACCCCCTCTCGTAATTTGCACCTTCGGAAGTTGCCGGCAGCCGCGCGGCCCCAGCGCTCATTTGCATTTTTAATTACCTGGGCTCTCCCTGCGCCCCTCAGCCGCCCTGCCTGGGGTCACCGATGGCTGCAGGCGACGGGATGAACGGAGAGGTCTGGTGGCCCAGAGGACGGGCGAGGTGGTAAGGCAAAGATGACATTCCTTTCTCCTTTTTTTCTTTTTCTTTTTTTTATTTTTTTTTTTATTTTTTTATTGTTGTTTCTTCCTTTTTTTGGGATATTTTTTTCTTCTGCTTCAGCTCGGTCCAGCCCTGCCTTTGTGCCATCCATCTGCCCCCCTTTGGATTTCATCCTCACCCTTCTCCTCCTCACCCCCCACACCATTCCCTCTTCCCACACAATCCCAGGCACTGCCAGCACACACGGAGATGCCACAATTCCCCTGTAAAGCGATTAAAACTCTACCTCATTAGCAATAATTAAAAGGTGCAGCACACATTCTCAACAGCTCATGCCCGGAGGGGGGGGTAGGATATTCTGTTTCTATTCTATTCTATTCTATTCTATTCTATTCTATTCTATTCTATTCTATTCTATTCTATTCTATTCTATTCTATTCTATTCTTATTCCATTCCAATTTTATTGTTTTGGTTTAGGTTTACTTTTTTTCATTTAAATTTTTCTATGCTATCCCGTTCCATTCCATTCCAATTTTATTATTTTGGTTTGGGTTTATTTTATTCCATTTAAATTTTTCTATTCTATTCTATTCTATTCTATTCTATTCTATTCTATTCTATTCTATTCTATTCTATTCTATTCTATTCTATTCCATTCCATTCCATTCCATTCCATTCAACTCCATTCCACTCCATTCCAATTTTATTATTTCAGTATTTCAGTTTGGGTTTATTTTGTTTCATTTAAATTTACTTTACATTCATCTTATTTTACCTGCATTTTTTATCTTATAATATCTTTTTATTCTTTTCTTTTACTCCATTGTAGCTTTATTTTATTTTATTTTGTATTTTATTTTGTTATTTTATTTTTATTTTATTTTACTTTTCTTTATTTTGTTTTATTTTATTTTATTTTATTTTATTTTATTTTATTTTATTTTATTTTATTTTTATTTTACTTTATATTTTATTTTATTTTACTTTATTTTATTTTATTTCATTTTATTTTTTAGTTTATGTTATTTCATGTTATTTTACTTTATTTTCTTTTATTGCATTTTTAAATTCGAATTTTCTTTTTTCAGGCCCTCCACGCCATCCCCAGGGTGCTGGCACAGGAGGGACGTGGGGACAGCCACCCACCCCGAGCAGGGTAGGGCAGGCTGCCTGCATCCAAGGCACAATAAAATATTTTACTACAAAGCAGAATTACTCCAAAGACTGATGGGCTGACTTGTGAGACCCACTCACATTTATGGAGGTCGTAAGTTATAGACTCCTGGTGAACTGGAGGAAAACATAACCCTGGCTTTTTATAGGGGAAACTTCTGCCGTATATTAAATTCTCCTGCCTGTAGACGGGGCTTTACTGCCAACTGTAACTTTAACACCTCCCAGCCCCTCGGTTAGGAGGGGAGGATTGTTAATAATGTGGGTGTGGGTCGCCAGCCCGGGCTGTCTGCTCACCAAAAAGCCTTTTGAAGCTTCTGCTGCGGGAATTATGTGCATGCTCTGCCTTTTTTTTTCCCTGGGATTTTTGGTCTAGAATATTGCGAGGTGAAATGGAAAAGTGCAGGAGTTGCACCTTGGGGTTTGCTGAACTTGGTTGCTCAAAACCAGAGAAACGGGGGAAAAATAAAATAAGAAAAGAATCCTACAGATAAGTGAGTGGCAGAGGGAGAAGGGGAAACAATGTGGATGCAGAGAGGGGGATGGAGATGGCGAGGAAGAGGCAAATAATCCAGTTGGGATATGGCAGGGAAGAGGCAAATAATCCAGTTTGGATATGGCAAGGAAGAGGCAAATAATCCAGTTTGGGTATGGCAAGGAAGAGGCAAATAATCCAGTTTGGGTATGGCAAGGAAGAGGCAAATAATCCAGTTTGGGTATGGCAGGGAAGAGGCAAATAATCCAGTTTGGCATTTGTGGGTTTGCCTTTCATCCACAAGCAGCCAGCGAGGGGGAACAGAGGGAGGAAGGCAGGGAAGGAGGATGCTGCACCCAGCCTGGCTCTGGGAGGCTCCAAGTGCCCTTTTCCCACCTCAAACCTGCCTGGGTTTGGCAGACAGTGGCCAAGACCCAAGCTGGGAGCGGAGCCAGGTTTTATTGGTTTGGTTTTGTTTTTGTATTTGGGGTTTTTTTTTTGTTTGTTTTAGTTTGGTTGCTTGCGGTTGTTTTTTTGTTTTTTTTTTTTTTTTTTTTTTTTTTTTTTGGTTTTTGGGGTTTTTGTTTTGGTTTTTGGGGTTTTTTTTTCATGGGCAAATCCTCGCATCCAGGAGATCTCGCCTCCGTATGCCCAGGGAAACTGAGGCACGGGGCAGGCAGTAGGGATGCAGTGCCTCAGGCAGAATTCCCAGTCACATCACTCTGGCTCACACCATGCAAGCACCAGGGTATTTACTGCCTTTGTTCACCCCCACCTCTGCACCCCAAACCCTTCCTGCACCCCCAGGGTATCTCAATTTCTTCTTTTTCCTCCCCAATAAACACACCAGCTTTGCTTTCGGGGTTTTGGCTTTTTTTCTGATTTTTTTTTTTTTTGCAACAAAAGAAGCTATTTATTTGGAATATGTGCCACCAGTACAAATCAGGAAACTATAAAACCTACACCTTGTCAGTAGGACCAAAACCCGCCCAAGGATGCGCGGCAGAGCCTCGCCCAGCCCCAAAATCATCCCCCAGCACAACCAGGGCCCGGTGAGACTTAACATTTCCCTGCTTGGAGCCGGTGTGAGGCTTGATGAGAAGGGAGCAGCTGGGAGCAGGCTGATATTTAAACTGGAATTAGGAGGGAGATAATTCCTGGGGCGGGCGGCTCGGGGGGCCCTGCCGCACCGCGATACAGTTAATTTGCAGCCCGAGCTGGAGGCTGGCCCGAGCTGATACTGCCGTGTTATTTAGAACAGAAAGGTCAGCCTGGAGATTGAATAATCATTGACAAAGAATCCATGGGGGAGGCAGCCAGCTCCAGCATCCCCGGCTGCTCTCCTGGGGATTCATCCCAAGGGGTGCCAGGGGTGTTTGGGGCACGGAGTCACAGCCGCCCCCCCAAGTCCATCCACAATCTGGTTTGCATCCTATGCACAAACTCTTTTTAAAATTATAAATTATTTTTAAATTTAAAATGAATTTTTTTTTCTTCCCGGAAATGTTTTAAAATTTTTTTTTTCTTTTTTTAAAATACCCACCTCCCTCCAAGGAAAACAGGAGAGGCTATCAAGCCTTCCCCTGCTCCCCCATCCCTGCCCCAGATCTTGGTGTGATAAAGAAAACCCCATTTCCAGCTCTTTATTTGGAAAGCAGTGCACAAGTCCAAAAAAGCAGTAAAGGGATTTTTTTGTTGTCGGGTTTTTTTTGGTATTTTTTTGTCGGTTTCTGTTTTTTTTGGATGTGGTTTTTTGTTGTATGGTGTATTGTTTTTTGTGAGTTTTTTTTAGTTTCTTTTTTTTTTTTTTGGTTGGGGTTTTAAAAATTTTTATTTATTTGGGTTTTTTGTTGTTGTTGTTGTTTTTTTTTTGTTTTGTTTTCTTTTTTTGTAAAACCAGGGATGCAGTGCCTCAGGCAGAATCCCCAGTCACATCCCTCTGGCTCACACCATGCAAGCACCAGGGTATTTACTGCCTTTGTTCACCCCCACCTCTGCACCCCAAACCCTTCCTGGGGAACCCCCCGGGGTATCTCGTTTTCTTCTTTTTCCTCCCCAATAAACACACCAGCTTTGGTTTCAGGGTTTTGGTTTTTTTTGATTTTTTTTTTTTTTTTTTTTTGCAACAAAAGAAACTATTTATTTGGAATATGCATTACCAGTACAAATCAGGAAACTGTAAAACCTACACCTTGTTAGTATCGTCATAGAACATAAAAGTTTCAATTGGGATCAGAAAGACAGAGGCCTTTTTTTTTCTTTACAGAAGCAGAAAAGTTTCAAAACCAGGTTGGAACAGAGAGTCTTTTTTTTTTTTTCCTTTTTTCTTTAAGGGTTTTTCTTTTTTTTTTTTTTTTTCTTTTCTTTTTTTTCTTTTTAATATTTGGAATCCATTAAGAAGAGAGAAAAAAAAAAAAAAAGATGGGGAGAAAAAAAAATAGAAAAGAAAAAGCAACTCCAAAGTGGATCACCTTTACAAGGGACAGAAAGGGCTTTGCAAGAACAAAAAAAGCAAACCGACAAAACCAACCCCCCAGGCAATGTCTGATTTACATCCTCTTAATAATAATAAAATAATAATAATAATAAAGGTGTACGGAAACAAAAGGACTCCAGGAAACCTTGGGATTAAAAGGAACACCCCAAACCCTAAACTGGTCAGTGATGTGAAAAGCTCAGGGGGTTTTTTTGGGAGGAGCAGGAAAATGTTTTGGGAGAAAACTGAAGTGATGCCAACCAGCACCTTCCTCAGGGCTTCTCCTTGAACCCCACTCTGCATCCACTGGGATTTGGGGCTGGGTTTGGGACATTGTGGCCACGTCCCACCCCTTGTCCCAGCTCAGGGCTCGGGGCCAGGCTCTGAGACCCCATCTCCAGCAAGGTGAGGTTGGATCGTTCCTTACCCCGAATCCCTCGGTTTTGGGACACTGGGATTCAGGGAGGAGAACCAACCACGGCCACGGTTTTGGGAAGGATTCCTGCCCTTTCATCATCACCTCCAGGAGCTCAGCAACACGCCCAGAATGGAGGCTGGGACCTGTGGAACCCACAAGGGGGGCTCAGGGCTTGACTCCCCCCAACCACCTCCCCAAAACCCCCGGGAACTCCATCTCTTTCCAGAGGTGAAATCCCACGGCTCAGCCCCACAGCAGCCACACCAGGATCCTCTGGAGCTGGGGTCTGAGAGGAGTGGGGAGGAAATCCTTCCCCAAAAACACCAGCATCGCTTTTCACATCACTCTGGCCACAGCTCAAAAGCGCAGGGGAGGTGGCAAGGCCATCGTCTTGGACAAAATAAACTCATCATCATCATCATCATCATCATCATCATCATCATTATCATCATCATCATCATCAAAGCCCCCTCCCCCCCATCCCAAACAAGGCAAAAAAATAATAAAAAAAAAACCCCAACAAAAAGGTTCATTTCTGGGTCTCAACGTTAAGAAACATAAAGTGTTAGACTGTACCTATTAATGCTCACTATTCCAACCATTTTTTTTCTTTTTAAAGTTTTACAAAATGAATTACCGTCACTTTTTAAACATTGTGTAAGAAGAAATGAGTGTGCACAACTCTACACTTTTCTAGCATTCTTGAACTAATTCACAAATGCGAGAAAATGGAAAAAAAAAACCCAAACCATGGGAAAAAACAAACAAACAAAAAAAAAGGAGGATGAATGTAGGTAGTTTGATGTTATAAACTATACAGGAATGAAGCGCTTGTTGCCACAGAAAGAACAGGGATGGGACCTTCCCCCTGTTCAATTTTGCGTGCTAAGAGGGTCATTTTTTATTCTTTTATTATAAACACTATTAAATTCCGACTGCGTTTTTGGTTTTTTTTTTCTCCTTTATCTGAATATACAAGAACATTCATTATCAAATGTTCGTTATCATCAATACTACAAAGAACGAGACACAAATCGCAAGAAACAATGGAAAATGTTAATAAAGCTGAAAGAATCGTCGAGTTTTTTTTTTGTGATTTTTTTTCATTTTTATTTTTTTTGAGTTTCTGCAGGTTTTTTTTTTGTTTGTGTTTTTTTTGTGGTTTTTTTTTTGTTTTGTTTTGTTTTTTTTTTTTTGGTATCGAAGTCAGGTTTTTCTGGGCAGAAAAGAGAAATAATAATAATAAAAAAAAAAGAAGAAGGAAAAAAACCCCACAACACTCAGGGCTGGAGCAGGGCGAGGAGGAGAATGGGGAGGAGAAATAAAACAAAAAAAAATTAAAAAAAAAAAAAAAAAAAGCAAAGGAAAAGGCAAGCCAACATAAACTGAAGGGACCAAGCGGGGAACCCAGGAGGGGATTTGCAAAGTACCGTGGAGGAGCGAGGGGCAGCCCCAGCGTGGTTTGGCTCATTCCCAGGTGCTTTCCAAAGGGATTGGTGGCATTCCTGCAGGCAGGGCACTGCTGTGGCTCAGCAGGAGAGGCCCGAGCCAGTCCTGTGCCCCTGGAACGCCGTGCCAGGACAGGTTCATGTCACATAAGCTGCAAGTGGACAAAAGGCAGATTGGGAAGACGAGGAGGAAAGTGGGAAGGTGCAGAGCTGGGGAAGGTGGGCAGCACCTCCCGACTGTCCTGGCAGGAAAACAACCTTCTCCATGCTCCTAGCACGCAGCTGGGAGGCAGCCCCAGGCTCCTCATGCCACATCCTGCTCTGCCCACTCTGCCATGGATGCCAAAGGAGCAGGAGTGTCACTGCTGGACACATGACACACCTGTGCTGCGAGGTGACAGCGTGCTGGAGCCGCAGCCACACCACCAAGGACCATGATTTTTTCCAGCAGAAGGGTGGAAGTATTTTTGGCAGAGCTTTAATTTTAAATGGTTTCTGTTTAACGCTGCTCGGCGCTGGCAGCTCCCACCTGGAGACCAGCACAAGCAGGGTGGGTATGGACATTCAACAGCGTGAGGAACTGATCCCAGGGCATCCTGGCATCCACCACGAGGTGCCAGACATCCTGCACCCTCACCAGTGCCACCACACCCAGGGTCTTGGTGCAGGCTGGCTCAGCCTCCTCGTGCCCACGGAAAGAACCGATGGCCACAAGTCGCACCCTGGCACGAAGCTCAGGGAAGCTGGTGCTGCCTCTTGCTGCTCTTCCATGGAGCCACATCCTCCCAGCACCAGCCTGAAGGGGCAGGATGAAGCCTTGCTTGCCAGCCACCACTGCTTGTCCCAACAGTGGGCCAGAAAAGCTGGGCAGAAAGTCCCGTGAGTCCTTCCATGGCCACTGCCCAGGTAACTCCTGGGGTCAAACCAGCAGCTCCAGCACCCAGACATCCCCCAGAGGGGCAGCCTCCCGTCCTACAGAGCAAACCTGTGGTGTGAAGAGCTACCAAAAGCACCCCAGACACTCACCCCAGCACTTCCAGCCCCTGGCATTCTGCTGCCCATCCCTCACTGCTGGCTTTGGGAACGCAGCGGGGTGGCACAAACCTCTGTGGGTGCTGCCTGAACTGGGGACACAGCTCCTCCTGGAAATGGGAGCCAACACCCCGTGGCACTGCTCTCCACCAGCAGCCTCTCTAGGTGCTGTGAGAGCTGCTGGTGTCCCAGCAGCCATCCATGCCTGATCCCACACAGCTCCTGGAGGTGTTACCAGTGATGGCCGCTTCTCACCTGCCTCTGCCTCCCTTCCTTCCCTCCTCTTCTCCCCTCCAGGCAGGACAGCAGGGCTCCACAGCTCATCCAGGTCACAGCAGCCAGTGGGAGGGATGCTTGGCTGGGAAGGGCTGGCACTGGGAATTTCCCCAGGGCTGGCAATGGGAACGGTACCTTTTGGGAGCGAGGGGGAGCACGCTGGCTCCTTCTACGTGCACGGGGGCTGTGCCACCTGCCCCGTGCCTGCAGCAGCTCAGGGACAGCTCACAGGGCAGGGCTGAGTGAGGGAAGCTGCAAAGATGAGGAGGGAGCAGATTCCCTACGGTGGCAATTCCCTACGGAGAGGTAGCGTGAAAGGAAGGGGGGCAGGGGCTGCCTGCTGGCGAGGGAGTGAGACGTGACTGAGGTACATTTGTAGCTCCTCAGAAAGACACCCAGCACGAGGCTGTACACTGCTCTGGGCTTGCTTTGTGTGGTGGTGGTAGTGGTGGATTTTTGCTTTTCCTCCTTAAAATCCTTCTAGCTTGGGTGGGAAGCGGGGAGGGGAAGGGAGCGGTGTCGTGGCGGTGGCGGGGAGGGGGACAGCGGCTTCTACCCAGAAAAGAAAGGGAAGAGAGTATAAAGAAGTGTCCAGATTGGCTGAAAAAAGCATCCCGACGAAGAGAAGAGAAGGAGTCTTCTTGTGTGTGCTGATTGGGTTCACCTCCAGTCTGACTGCTGCGGTGTTAGGAGAGGCCCCCTCCTCTCCCGCCCCCGCCGGGGCCGGCTCAGCCAGGGATGCAATTTGCTGGGAGATCAGTTGGAGGTATCAGAGTGAACGCTGCCAGGGCCTTCTGTGGGGGAGGTCACCGACGATGGGGTAGTAGCGTCTTGCCAACCTCCATTAGCCTGAAGGGAGGGACACACACACACACACAGAGACATCAGTCACAAGCAGCCCTACCCAAGGCACCCATCCACCTCAGATCCGCCCCCTTCTCCCTCAGCTGGGACTGCTGCAGGAGGCAAAGATGTCCCCTCTGATTCCCCCATCCCACCCCACACAGGGCTCCATCAGGCTCCATCCCAGGGCAGAAACATTTCTGTTGAAAACTGTAAATGCTCACAGAAAGTTCATCCCTTAAAAAAAACCCAGTGTATTTCTCCAGAACCCTGAGCTCTGGTTGTTTGGGGTTTTTTAACCCCTGATTATAACTCTTCCTCATATGGAAGAAAGAAAATAGCAAACAGAATGAGCAGCCTGAATGTTATCTGAACACAAGCGCTGTGAACATGCGGGACAAGCAGTGCGTCCCACTGAACTGCTGAGCTGAGCTGTGTCCCCCACAGAAGCTCCCCATCCCCGCCTCACCGAGGCAAACAGAGCCACAGAGGTGCCCACACTGTATCCCATCTGAGGGCTCACGCAGCAAACCACGGCACGCAGGTTGATTCTCCTCCTAAAGACAGATGCAGAGCCAAACGTTCTGCAGGCGCTGCAGAGCCGAGCTCCGGAGGGCCGCGGGCAGGAGCCGGCAGCGCGCAGAAGCTGCTCCTCGGCCGCTGCCATCCCCTCCGGAGAGGAGCAGATGTCGCACCCAACCTCCTGTGCCTGCTCTGACATTGATTCAGTGCTTGGCAAATTAATCCTTCCCGAGCGCTGCCCCAGCTCCAGTTGGCAGCAGTGGCTGTCCTGCTTTAGACACGCCCGGGCTGCTCTGCCCACTGCGGCTGCCTGGCCTGTCCCACTGCCTGCTGCAGCCTCCAGCTGGGACCCCGCACACCCCACAGGGCTCAGGGGAGAAAACCTCCCCACCCTGATGGTACTTTAGGTTTTAAGTGTTTCTGCTCCATTTTTAGCTTTATATTAAGTGGTACTGGGATCTTTTCACAGGGTGGTGAAGACAAAACAATCCTGTTCTAGCTGGAGACTCAGGGACAATCTCTTCAAACTTCAGGCCCAAAGCATAAACAACGTGAGGAGGGTAGGCAAGCAAGCAAGGAGGATGAAACTTCATAATTTGAAGCTATTAATTAGACAGTTAACTCCTAAAATGGACTAAAACTTATAAAAATGTGAGATCTCGTGACCAAGCCCTCTTTTGCTTCCATTTTGGAGCCATCCAGGTACTGCCAGGGTATGGCTTTTGAAGGCACTTCAATAAATCTCCACTTTATTCCTCTTAACTCTGTCTAGCCTCTGTTCCAGCTCCTTAAGGCATCACTGAGGTGCTGCTGCCCAGCCCCTGCCTGCCTGAGAGGCTGCTGTGATGGGAGCAAAGAGTTGACAGGCAGGAGAACTCACGTTTGAAGAATCACACCACCTCCCCGCAGGACACACACAAAGCAAACAAGACAAGAGGTGTGTGCACGCCCCTTGCTGTGCCCGTGTGCTCTTCCATACCTGCATGGCAGCAAAGGGGCTCAGGCAACAGCAGGCAAAGCAGGAATCACGACCTCAGCTTGCTCACAGGTTAGCAAACCCCACTCTGCTCCACCTCGCGTGACACCAGACGATGCCCGAGCATCACCAGCCCCGTGTACCCCATGCCCACTGCCCCCAGCAGCTCCCACCCAGAGCCAGGCCCTGACCCACCATCCCTGCTCTCCCCAGGAGGCAATACCCACCCTTACACATCTTGGACTGCTGCAAGAGGCAGCAATTACTGTAGATTATCAGCCCGACAATGACAGGCCGCGTAAAGAGAGACACAGAGCCAACTCCGCCGCCCCGAGACTGGCATATTCAAGTACACTTAGGACATTAATAGCAATTTACGTGCCATCAGTGAGAGAGAACCACAATAGCTGTGCTGGCAGCCTCTTATTACCAAGCCTGTTATTTGTTGGAGTTACAAGCTATAATCACAACAGAAACTTTCAAAACCCTTATCTTGCGTGACGCACCAAATCTATTTCAGAGCCGTAATTGCTATGTCACCGGAGAGTTTGCTGCTTAATGCACTCAGATGCCATTTAGTGTTTGCAGGGTCGTTACAGGAGCAGGAGGGGGGAGAGGAGAGCAGTGGGGGCCCGTGGAGGAGCAGGGCTCTGGCCCTATTGTGCTCAACTATTTTTAGCCTTTTTCTTTTTTGCCTGCCAGCCACAGAAGCAATCGAGCGGCGGCTTCACGTTCGGCTGTACCTTCCAAAATCCTTGGAAGGTACAGCAGATTGGAAACGAGCCTTCCTGTACTTCAGGAATTGTGTGGCTGAACAAAACCAGTAGGAAGTCAAGGGGATGTTGGGGAGAAGCCAGTGTGGCCTGGGAAGGCTGCAAGTTGTGGGTCAAGTGATAGAAAGGAGGACCCAAGGTTGGCTCTGACCCAAGGTTGGCTCTGACATGTGGACACCATCCTTTGGTATGGAAAAGTCCTCCATGAGGAGGCTGGATCCTTCCCCAGGCAGAGGGCATGCAGAACCATCCCCACTCATCCAGGAGATCACCCCACTGCTGCATGGATCAAGTCACATGTGGGATCCATCCAGTGCCACCCAGATGGCTCTACCTCTTCCAGGCAAGGAGATCCCCTGGGGTTTGACTGCAATAAATCAGTTGGGGTCTCCCTCAAAGACAAGGGAGTCTTTTGAGGAGGCTGCTCCTCCTTGCCGAGCCCCTGCACACGGCTGTGACTTCTTCAGGAGGGGCAGATGCCAAAGACAGAGCAGTGGTCTCCAGGACATCTCCTCAGATGTCACCTTCTGGTGCCAGAGCACAGGCAAAGCCTTGGTGACTGTCCAAATATGGAGCCCCAGTGAAAGACTGCTGAACCAACTGGTTTGATGCCCAATTCCACAGGTCTCAGCATTTTTGTCACCTCCAGCAAGTCTGGCTGGCTCCCTGCCTGGGCCTCCTACGTGGGGCTGGGAGATGACTTTCTGCCAACATTTAAAGACTCCTTCTGCTTAGCAAGGAGGCTGTCTCAGCACCCCACCTCCTGTGACCAAACCCTTGTCCCCCAACAATGGCACAGGGTGTCACAACAGCCTCCAAACACACCAGTTACCAGCCTGGCTGGTCTGACAGAGCAGCCTCAGTGCCTTTTCAGACCTCTCACAGCTCCTAAAAGCTTTGTCAGGGCCTCCTTACAATAAGCACTGAAGGTCTTATCACACACCAGAGGATCCAGCCTGGGGAGGACATCCCTTCCCAAGGGTCATGGCCAGGCATCCATGGCCATCAGAACACACCAAGGCATTCCTTAGGGATGGAGCCTGTGCACTGAAACCCTGCCAGACCAACTTCCATACTCCAGCTGGTGGTCAGGACCATGAACCAAAACTTGACCATGATGGTGAACTGCAGCTGGCTGAGGAACAGCGCAACAACTTTTTTCCCAAGGCTCGACTTTTTCAATCAAAAGATCTCAGGTCAAATAAGGAGCTCTCAGCTTCTTCTTGTACCAATCCTTGCTGGCAAGAGTGGATCCAAAATTCCCTGTCACACCCTGCCATGGGCACCACCATCCAGGTCACACACACACTGCACAGCAGCAGTTTTAAATCAAAACCTTCACTCTCTCTCATGAACTTTAAAAACAGCTCATCTACACGTTTAAATAATCTGGAAATTAAATTAAGTGCAAAACCAAATTTCTGAAAGGCTTTAAGATGACTGTAGTTCACTCATTCAGTAGCATATGGGGGAAGTAGAATTCTTGGTGGATTTACAGCCATAGGGCAGTGGCAGCAAAGGTGATGTTTTGGGGTAGGACACTCCAGAGGACTGTGGCAATAAACATCCAGCTTCTACTGGAACCCAACAGAACCTGAGCTTTCATAAATGCTTTGAATCTTGAGGGACCTCCTGGATACACATGTGGACCCCCATGAACAACCACTGTCCAGAGAGCCCAGACATTTAACAACTCTCACCTCACGGTGCAAAACCTCAAAGTTTGCCAAAAGGGGTGGCTCAAACCCCCAAACCTCCCAAAAGGATTTAACATTCATTAAATCTCACCTCATGGTGCAAGACCCTACAGCCTCAGAGTTTGCCAAAAGGGGTGGCTTGTCGCTATAGGACACGAAAGAACACAAGCTCACACCGCTGTTCTCAAGGTGAAGAAAAAAGGGAAGATTAATTTCTGACTCCAATATTTATAGTTTTCCAAAAACGACAGAGGATTGGAGGGTGACAGTGCCACCTGTCCAATGATACTGGTCAAACCAACAGTCCATCAACTTTCTCCTCCTCCATAAAGGAATGCAAAACAATGAGTTATTTACAGAAAGTGTGTGAGGAAGTTCACTACAAGAATGTCAACATCACAAGGTTTAGAAAATCTCTAAAAAACAGGGTGACAGTGGCTCACACCCCAAACCTCCCAAAAGGAGGGGAGGTCCCTGCTTCTTCTGAGTGTGACCCAGGCTGGGTACCCACAGCACAGCTCCTCCACTGTCAGAGTGCCCCCATCCCTTGCTGGGAGTGCTGCTGTCCCCACCTGTGCAGGAGAGGGCCCAGCTCTCCCTCTGCCTCAGCCGTGGGTCACAGCACTGGTGATGGCTGGGACACTGCCCATTATCCTGCTAACGATGCAGAACCAGCTCCAGCCCTTCCTGCCCTCGGAGCAGCCTGTCAGCCACAGCAGCACAGCCTCCCAGGGAGCTGGGCTGCGGGTAGATCCCTCTCCTCAGCTGTCACGACTTACACGCGTTTAAAAATTCATCCTCCGTCAAGGAAGGCAAAAACCCCGAGCGCTGTTGTCTCTGCTGCCAAGGTTCCCAGCAGTGGAGCTGGGCAACCTGCCGCTGACTGCCCGGTGCTGACGGGCTCCAGGGATGGCTTAAGCTCAGCCCCGTGCAGACAGCACTGTGACAGGGCCCCTGACTGGGTTTCGGCTCATCTCCTCCCGGCGGCGCGCGGGTGACGTGGGGACGGCAGCTTTGTGTGGCACAGCTCTGTTCCATGCTCCTCCTCGCCGTGGAAGGGTTCAGGGAAAGGCAGGGAAGCCCTCCCTGCCTGTTGGACACGGTCACCCTGTCTGCACCGAGGAGTTCCCCAGCACCAGCGCTTCCAAAAGGGCAGCCACACCTCAGGGTGCACAAACTGGGACCTCAATGGGTGGGAAGACATTAAGTGACATCCCATCCCTGGTTGGGATACAGGGCAAACAAACAGGCAATCCAGAAGGTGCTTCCTTAACTGTCTGCTCAGCTCTGGACTCCCTGCCTCATTCCCCATGCCTACCACAGCTTTGTGGGGAACTGAGGAGTCACCCACATGCTGCAGTCCCTTTGCCAACCTGCCCCTCTCTTGACATCATCCAGTATGGGTCAGTTTGGGCTCCTGCCCTCCCTGAGAACCAGCCTGAGAAGACAAGGGACGCCAAACATGCCAGGTCACCATTTGGGATGTACAGATCCCCTGCCACTCTCAGTTCACCAGTCCTCATTGCTACTCATGGGAACATTGGTTCTCCCACAGAGAATCACAGCCAGAAACACCAGCCCAGCTCTCCCTGTCCTATTCAGCTTTTGAGTTTTTGCTGTCTCTTCCTTCTTCTCTCCCCAGTCACCCCCTCCCTGCCTCACAATCCCCAGCAGCAACTCTCCCCCCCAAATTTTGGCTTAACCCAGCCCACTGTTATTTTCCAAGCCAACTGCAACTGTAATCAGCTCAGCCTCTTTCCTTGGGGGTATTTTAATTTATACAAAAGTATCATCTCTTATCATGATCAGCCCGCGATTCATTTACTCTCCAAGTATTAAAAAGCCAGAAAGGGAATAAATTCAGCACACGGAGAAATTAATGCGGAACGATAGGCTCTTTCATGTGGCATTTCCAAGTGCCGTTTTTGCAAGGGGCTTATGTAATGAGACATAATTATCTGCACATGTTCAATTACATTACTTCACAAATCCTCCCTGCCTCTGCCTGCTGACGTCAAGTCGCCCACTAAGCCCTGGTGACTGCAGAGAGGGGAGCAGAGCCCCCCGTCCCAGGGCACCCCTCTCTGCATGCTGGTGGTGGCCGTCCTGCAAGATGGTCACATGCCAGGTGACAACCGGCCCTGTGGACTGCAGAGTGATGGGACTGGCTGGCAATGGCATCGTGCTGGAGTCTCCACCATCCCACCCAGAGGATCAGCACCTCTCTGACCAGTTCAAGGCTACCTCCACCATTGGTGTCCCCATCCTCCTCTGTGCCACCCCGGACACCGCTGCCACCACCCACTCAGCGCTCACAGCCTCCTTTTCCAGGCCGCCCTCCTCTCCCAGCTTGCTGTCACTGCTGCTGAGAGGGTGGACGATTGATCTGAGAAATGAAGTTGGATTGCTGTCCCGAATCTACACTGGGTTCTCCTTGTGTGTGTCTGATCGATTTCCCCCTGTGCGACACAGCTTGTCGCTACGAATTTTCATGCTAGTCAGAACCCGCCAGCGCACCCAAGAACAAGGAGAAGATGCTCCAGAGACCGCCCTCCCCCTCGCATCCTCCCCCAGCCCGCTTGGGCGAGGTTTCCTTGGCTTGACGCTTGTTGGCTTTGTGGGCTTTTTTTCCTTCTCCATTCGCAACCGCCATCGCCGCCGTGCCCGCGTCGCCGCCGCGCTCTCAGACCCCGGCCGGGGATGGGTTATTGGGTTATTTTTAACCGTGGCAGGGCGGCGCCACCAGCACGGAGCCACCTCGTTTGCGGTGACATTGCCCACCATGGCCACGGGAGGTGTCACCTGTTTAGCGGCTCCGTGCGTGGCCGCAGGTGGCGGGGGGGACGATGATGGGCTGTGACAGTGCGAGACGCCAGCTGCCTGCGCGCTGCCCGCCCCGGCACCGCCACTTTTTTTGTGGGCAGAGCTGCGCCGCCGGCGTGACCGATACTGAAGCAATAAACTAGGTGACCGTAAAAGCAAAGACAAGTCCGACTAAGTGGCATTCCGAGCCCTATGGCTTTGAAATAATTGGCAGTGAGAGAACAAAAATGATAGAAAAAAATAAAAAACAACCCAAAAGACCAGAACCCGAGCCTGTTTTTTTTCCTTACACTGATGCCCTGCGGACTATACATCTGACTTGCCGCGAGTCCGTCACTGTATCCTCCTGTCTGGCTGATAACATGGCGAAGGGTATCCACCTAAACAGACCAACAACAACAAAAACACAAATTAGAGGGAAGGAAAGGTTAGCGGCCAAAGCTGCTTCTGTTCATCTTTGGCAAGATAAAAGCAAACAAATACGAATAATAATGATCGTGGTCACCATCGTAATAAAAATAAAGGTGTACGTTCGAAGAGGGATCAAAGGGAGCCGCAGCTGGTCTTGTGGAGAGAAATGAGCCAGAGGACCTCTCCTGCCTCCCTCACCATCCCCTGCCCGCCCCAGCAGCCCTGTCACACTCTCCTTGGTCCCATGTCCTTTGACAGAAAGAGTGGGGAGGGAGAACAGCATGACAAGTGCGGGGTGGCATCTCCTGGAGCACCCTGTTGCAGCCATCTCCAGCATCGTGCTCAAGGACACACCTTCCTACCCCTACCCCCTTCCACCCCTGACCCCAAGCACTGCTCACAGTGAAGTGCAGAAGCAGCAGAAGGAGATCTTTGGAGTTGGCTGAGCGCCTCCACGGTGGAGGGCCCAGAAAGGAAATATACCTACCATGGCAAAGGCACCAGCAGCTCTCCTCTGGGTGCCCCATTCCTCTCCCTCACACCCCAGCCCAGCCCCAGCGGTGGCACACGTGGTGAGCACATCTCACTGCCCATGATGATGTGTGCTCCATGTTCAGCCCCAGGGGGAGCAGCCTCAGCTTTAGAGAGTTCTCCTTGCCCAATGCAGAAGTGTCAGAGTGGCAGTCGTCTCTCAGCACAGAGCAGAGCCTTAGATGCCAGAGAGGGGACTTGTGGCATATCTGGACATTGGATGGGAGGTGGGAGATCTGAGTGAGATCCTGGCTATTTTAAATTCTTTCTTTTGGCCCCAAGCATGGGTTGATGTTTCAGCATTGCTGCTCAAAGCTCCCTTGCTCTCTCCTCCTGGTATATACAGGGGTGGTGTGAGTGCCTGTGCTTTGGGGAGGTGGGGAGATGGTCAAGGGTGGCTTTTAATTATAAAAGAATAAATTAAAAAAAATTATCTACATATTTGAACATTTATTGCCTTTCAGCAGACACCTAGTTTGGCATCAAAGGAGTAAGTGGAAGTCTTGGAAAACGAGACACCAGTCCAAACATCTGGCCCATTCCCTTGGAAGAATAAAGCAAGCAGAACCTAAACCTGAGCTGCTTTTGTTTGACTTTGTGCCTGTTCTTCTACACCTTCTCTCCTCCTAGTACGACTATCAAGCCAGAGCCAAATGCATTCACAAAGTGTGGGCAAGTCTCCTCAAGACCATGGTTGTTGGTTTCGTTGGGTGTTTGGTTTTGGTTTCTTTTGGATTGTTTTTCGGTTTGGTTTTTTTTCTTTTTTTTTTTGGTGGTTGTTCCTGTTGCCTTTTTTTTTTTTTTTTTTGGTTGGTTGGTTGGTTTTTTGGTTTGGTTTGCCTTTTTTTTTTTTTAAAGTGTTGGTTGGTTGATTTGTGCTGGTTGAGATTTGCTCTTTTCAGGCGGGAGGGAGAAGTGCCAATACAATCAAAGGCTCCTCCAACACTAATGCATTCACTGGCAGTACATCGGATGGGTCCCTACCTGTGACTGCACGTTGGCTCCAACCTGGGCCCCTTGGTAAGAATCCCCATTGAGAGACTGCACGCTCATGAACAAATCTCCAGAGTTTGACATGTTAAAAGAACTGGAAGAACCTGGAAAGGAAAGAGTGAGGCACCTGAATCACAGAAAGGAAAAAGATCCACCCCATGACTGTCAGCCAAGAGGAAGGAACAACATGCAAAGCAACCACAAAAACAAAAACACACAGTCAGGTTAGTAGTATGAAGAACAGAGCAAGCAAAAAAAAAAAAAAAAGGATGCACTCTTGAGGTTATTCAAAGCCACATCTTGTTACAGCTCAATGCCAAGAACATTCTTCAACAGCTCCTCAGCTGGAGGAAGGATTCTTCATGCTTTTGACTGAGACAAACAAAATACAGCCTGGAGGACTCGGACAGCATCAGAATCCTTCAGACAGCTCTGAAGGACCCCAGTTGTTGGAGGTGTCCACCCAGCAGACTGTACTAGAGACCAGAATTACCCAAAAAAGCCCTGCTGTCGAGAGCAGAAGCCTTTGCAGCAGGTGAACCAAGCCCGTGCTGAGAAGCTCAGACAGGGTGGGTAATTCTAGCCTGAACTGCTCCCTGCAGGGTGAGACATCCAGAGCCCATCCAGCCCCATGGCTGGAGCTTTGGCTGAGCCACGTGGGCTCTGTGAGGGAGTGCTGCATGGGGTTTGCCTTCAGGACATCAGGAACCCATCACTGGTGGGAACTGTTGAGCACCAGGAGAAAAGGCTCACAAAAATGTGAAGGCGCCTGGGTTAAACTCCCAGTGCCCATCACGCTGGCAATTGTGAGAGAACACAAGGGTGTCCAGCCCTCCTGGGCCAGCTGTCCCAGAAGAACAAGCTCTGGAAGCAAATTCCCCACTGCATGCACCAGTCGTCGGTGTTACGCTAAAAAATTGTAACAGTGAAGACAACTGGGTGGGATCAGGAGAAAAAAAATCATAAATGAAAAGAAAAAATAAATCACGCCTTTGCAGAAATAAAAGTTTTGTGCCTCCAGCTTCGAGAGATATCTGAGCACCTCCTCAACCACTCAACAGAAGAAACAAACCCATCGTGTAACTGTAAGGCAGGGAAGGCAGCAAGGGGGTTAAAAATAAATAAAAAGGTTTTATGGGATTATTTCAGAATTTATCGTGCAGATCAGCGCGTTAAGTGTGAGACAGCTCAACGTGCAAGGTTTAGTTATACATGACGTTAGCCTTGGAAAGGAGAGACTTCAGGGGCCCAGGTCAGCTATGCTTTCAGCTCCAGTCCCAAATGTACTCTCATCATCTACACTGCCATTTCCAGCTTGGAACACTGGCAACCACAGTCCTGGTGGAACTGCCCAACTATGGCTCATGTGTATGCTCTGAGAAATGCCTGGCAATCCCCCTCCCTTTGCTGGACAGGGAGGAAACAGGGACAAGGCTCCTCTGAAGGAAACCACCTCTGACAGAGGTCAGGGAGCAGGTGGGAGGTCGATGCCGGAGACTTTATATTCACTACATTCTCTGCTGCTCTCTTAGTCACCAGCTCTTTTGTCAGTTCTCAGAATCCAAGGAAAGCAGAAACATCACTGCTAAATGCAACACTCAAGACAGTCAAGAGAAAGACTCATCTTGAGCACAGTGAGCCCTGGATCAGGACCCTCCCACTGGTGCTCTGTGAAGCCAGGAATAGCTCATTGTCTGTGCTCACTGTCAACCTGCCCAACCTGTTCCTGTTCCAGGGAGCGATCCCACAGCGCTGCGTAAAACAACCGGGACTAGTCAGGAGGCAGCTGTAACCATCGCCTCCTCTGCTCAGCTGGCAAAGGGCTCCTGTCACTTCCCCACCTCTCAGGTTACTTGCCACTTTGAAGGCAAAAAACCTAGAGAAATGAGCTGGCAGACTGGGGCCAGCCCCCCCTGACAGTGCTCAACTCTAAGCGTGAAGATGGGCACGTTTCACACACACAAAGATGCTTCAGACCCCGTTTCCTGCTGCTGAGAACCAAAAGACTCTGCAGCTACCCCTCACAAGAGGCAGAGAATATTTCCCTCCTCTTTTGAGGTGAGCAGAAATCTTTGAGATCACACAAATAATCAGTGGCAGAGCTGAAGAGAGGACTCTGGAATCCCTAAGCACCTGACATGGCACTGCTATCACTCTGCCCCCAGCTGAGCAACATTTCATCCCACCTTCCCCTACACCAAAAGAAAATTACAACAACAATAACAAATAAAAATGCCATAAACTTAACTGATATTTTATTGAAACTTAACAAACCTGGCCATAAAATTGAGACTGGGAGGGAGGAAATAAAAATAAACAAACAGCCACAAACTCTAGTTCTGAAGAGCGACGGTGTCTTGGAAATCATGAGGAGCGCTGGAAATGTCACTTACAAGATATACACTGCTATTGGCAAGGGGTGTTTTTACAATATATGTGCATATCTAAACAGTAAATATGTCTTGCTGCTGATGTGGATGCAGAGATAAATATGCGCATAGCAATGGCCCCCGTGTATGGATGCATTTGGATCAGAGCTGTAATTGCAGAGCCCTCTGCACTGCCACTGCTGCTTCAGCACTCGCTGTCTCCGCACTCACCACGCCCAAAATCACAGCAGCCCCAAGCCTGAGACACAGCTAAGAGGGCCTGATGCACCCAGCTAGGAGAGGGGGCAGCAGGGTGAAGAGCACCGAAAATTTAATCTCAGATATCCTCCACAGAGATAAGATCCAGGAATCTGGCTCATGGTCCTGGACACAGTTGTCCCAACCTTTCTCAGACAGGTGTTTCAGACCCAGCATGTGCAGGTTTGCTTCTTGCTGCTAGCACCTACAGGACCTACAGTCAAGTCCTTCCACTAGAGGAGGCCCCATTGTAAATCTAACCTGTCCCTCTAAAGGCTCCTGTCCTGAATGCACCACAGGTGTTTTGGGTGGCTGTAATTTGGTCTGGGGATCCTCAGGAATTGAGAAGTTGTAAATGAGAGAAGCTCATCTTTGAGCTTCTCAATCCCAATTTTCCATTGCTCTTCACGCTTTTGAAAATGTGAGTTCAGGAGGAAAGCGCTCTGATCTTGGCATTGAAGTCCCTGGAATTATTGTGGGTAGATAAAAAAACCTATCAGAAAACCCATGGTTACAGCAGGGTGGAAGAGTATTTTATCTTCAGCACCCAGACATCTTTTTAAAGGCAAGATTAATCCCCACTATTCCTTGGTGCTGAGTTTCTATCAACACCAGCTTTAGAAGGAGTGCTGGAAATGTCTGAGCAAACTCTGGCGGTCAAATCTTGCTCTGGATGAAAGCCTACATCAAAACAATGCCTGCTAAGAGATTTCTTCCCCCCCTAACACCTCTGATGAGCAAAGCCCACCTCAATTTTGCCTCCATTTCAAAAGTCTTCACAAACTTGACCATTGGTGTCTTTTGAACCACTTTTTCAGCTCTTCAGAGGGCTTCTCTGATGTCTTCTGTGTTCTGACATCTCAACTTCCACCTCCAACTTTTCAGGACCTCTAGTAAGTACTTTTCTCTAAAGTATCTGACAATTTGAATGGCACCACAAATAAACAAACAGGGTAATGGTGTTCACTGGAGCTGAAATCAATCCATCCTCATCTGCTGCCTCATTCCATCTACCACCAACAAGAGAGATCCAGCTGAACCTCCGAGGTGACTTTGGTCATGTCCACAAGATTCCTAGTTGAAGCCAACAGAAATAACATCCATACACGCATAGAGAGCACAAGATTTATGCCTCCTGTGACTTTTTGTGGTGCCTCTACAGTGGCAAAAAATGAGGGAAGAATGTAGTGATGGACTGTGTAGCTCCTTAGCTGGACAAAGCCACAGTGCAGGTCCAAAATCCAGGGATGATCCAGCAGGGTATTTGTTCTTTTTCACTTGCCAAACTTCACTGAGGACAGTGAAGGCATGACCAGAACAGAGTCCTCTCCAGTGGTGTGTTCTAGACACAAATGGAAGAAGGCAGAGAAGACACCTGTGCCTGATGAAGTACATTTCCAGGCAGCAGCTTCACAAGAAGATTTTTACAAAAAAAGAACGAGCAGGTAAAAAAAAAAAAAAACACCTCAGGACAATTTTGGCTGCCCTGCATTCAAGATTTCACTGGATGTCATCACCTGTGTGTGGCCCTTGAGGAATCCAGCTGGCAGAAGGCTCTGCCCACATAAAACAGCTTTCATTTGCCATGTGGTTTCTGTGCTGAGATTGTCCAGGAAATCAAAGTGAGGATGGGGAGTTGTTAGCCCAAATGAGCCAGACTTCTCAGCTTATGTGAACATCTGGCCGATAAAGCCCAGCCGCGCGACTGCGGATGAAAAGGTGTTTGACATTCAGGCCTGGGTGACTGAGGATGGGGGACCCTGCTCTCAACCTGCCAGATGGCCAGACAGATGCAATCCTTGCCCTTGTCAATGTGTGGCCAATCTCTTTGACTGACTGTAGCCATTCACTGATCTCCAGTAACGTGGGCATCAATGAGAGAACAGATGGGCCTGCGTGGCCACAGCAGAAATGAATTTAGCTCCTGTCCCAGGTCCCACTGCATCCAGCTCCACCTCCTCTTCCAACATCACAGCCCTCCAGGGACTGCACTGCTGGTCATTTCATTCTCATGACCTGTCCTCTGCTTACTTTCTTTCCACATGATCTATAGTGTATTTGAACCAGGAAGTTCTACAAATTCCCAGGAAGTCCTACCATTGTTCAGGCTACTTCCTCACCAAAATCTCAGCCAATTGGTGTGGGAACATAAAGAAGTCCACAGTGTAAAAGGAGAAGCATTGGCCATCTTAGTTTTTCACCTCTTCATCAGCTTCCATGATCCTCCCTGGAGAATCCAGCACATCTGATGGCTCATGGTCCTGGACACAATTGTCCCAATTTTTCTCAGGTATTTCAGACCCAACACGTGCAGGTTTGCTTCTCGCTGCTAGGACCTACAGGACAACTTGAAGCAGGGGAAATCACATGGTGTCCTCAGGACATGTCTTTGTCCCAAAATGTGACCATGCAGGGATGCCTGAGCTGTATGGTCAGGATGGCTGAGCTGTAACATCTGTGTGGTTCAGCTGGGAGGATCTCAACTGTCACGAGATAAAAATCCCACACAATTCCAGCTGTCTTCTCACGAGAGGACCTGCAAGGACACCCAAACCCACCGCCTCTGCAAGCTGACCCAGAGCACCTGGGGCCTCTCCCCACTGCTGCAGCATTACAGGCAGGGAGTGGGACCTGGGCCAGGTGAGGAACACTTTATCTGTAAGCACAAGAAGGATCTCTGTGGCCTGCAAGCTCCACTTTACTGTTTTAGCACCGCTGACACTTCAGGCACGCGAAAAGAGGTCAATGACTCCAGACTGCAGGCAAGTGAGCCACAAAGAGGACCCAGGAGCTCAAGTTTTCCCTGTTAATAACAGGACTGTTTGTCCTTTCTTGAAAGAGCAGTGTTATCCAGGGATTATCTCAGCTGTTTACTGCAGGGCACTGGCCAATTTATCTCTGAAACAACCGCGTTACTGCCTGTGGGGAAGGCGAGGAAACAGCCTTGCTCTGGAGCACTATTTAACCAGTCAGACACTGAGGAAATGCTTTTTCTCCTATGTGCAGCCCAGATCCAGACCCACTCAGGCAATCTGGAGCTGTTCCCTTGCTATTCCAGGCCTTTGGATCTGACTCCAGCTGAAGAAAGAGGAAAAGAAGGAAAGCTGCATCTCTTTGGTCCAGACTGATGTGGGCTGCAGGACAGCATCACAGGCAGCAGGCCTCTCCCTCCACACACACAATTCTGCCCCCTCCAGCAGAACTCCCTCCAGCATTTTCTACAGGAGGTGTTAACACCAGGAAAGCCCACCTGACCAGGTATTTTGTGTGAGCTCTTTGGAAAGAATGACATTTTTGAAAATCGGCTGAGAGATTGGGAGGGTAACAAAAATCCCCCAAACCAAAAGGAATCAAACAAAACTCCAGCAAACTGTCTCTGCAGAGCTCTGCTGCATCCACCTAAGCCCTCAGAGCACGTGAGGCAGAGCAGACAGCCCTGGGTGAGGAAGAGGTAGGAGAGATTGTCCTGGACAGAGAGCCATGTCCCTTTGTTTGACCCCTGGCTGCCAAATCCTCCAGAGCCAGGGGTGTTTCTGGAGAGTGATTCCTCTGATACCTGCAGAAGCAGGCTATGCTCACTACAGAAGCATGTCCTGATGGCAGCCAGCATCTGCATGGCCTGTGTGACATCCTGCTGCCCACCATCCTCTTTGCTCCCTTCCTGCCTCTCTGGTAACACCAAGCATCACATCCCCATGGAAGGGCACCGTGAGCAAACACTCAGCTCAAAGGCTCAAGAGTGGCACATTCCCACTTTCCCTCCCACCCCTAAAAAGAAAACAGGCACACAGATATTTGCATGGATTACAAAGTGTATGGCACCCATGAAGTTGTTTTTTTTTCCCCTCTCCTTGCAAACAAATCCCAATTTTCCATCGCTCTTGGATCCTTTTTGGGTTGGCCAACCTTGCAGCAGGCACCAGGCATGAACTGTGAGCATCATTCCCTAGCAGAGGAGTTGAAATCTGGGCAAAGTGCTCTGTGCCTTTGACTCTCAAAACAAACAAATGGAAACCACAGCAAATGGGAAGGAAGAGGGGAAAGGGAAGGGAATGACCCATGAATTTCTCTGGATTGCACTGACACAAAGGGAAAATAAAATTCACACAGAGCACACTCTTGCAGGTGATCCAGACACTGTCATGTGAGCAATCAAAAGAGATAACCACAACAGAAAAAAAAATCAAAGGATAAAAATTTACCCAAAACAACCCCCAAAATGGCATGAGCTAGGACATCTCAGAAATGCTGTGGTTTGTCCATTAGGATCACTCATGCTTTCAGCCCCAGTGAAATAAAATCATTACACAATAACTTCTCTATTACTCTTTTTCTCTCTCCAAAGTGCAAGCAATCCCAGCCATGGTTTGTGGACCACTTTTCTGGTTTTGTGTTTACCATCCATGCATATAACCCCCACCACAGCACCACCAGTCACAAGGTATAATCACATCCTTTTTTCCAACAAGAAACAGAACACGGAAGGGGAAGAGTGAAAAAAAAGGAGAAAATAGGGAGAAGAAAGCAAAGAAAATAAAGTACCCCCCAAAAAAATCCACCAAACCAAACCCATTTCCCTTTTTTGTTTTTTTTTTTTTTTTTTTAAGACCACAAAAGTGAGCAAACCAGACCCAGAGAATAAAAGCTGAAACAACCAAAAGGAGAAAACAAGAGAGAGTATGAGGGAGAGGGAGAACAAACAAAAACCCAAACACTGACAACCCAAAATACAAGAAAAATCAAAACTAACCAGCTGAATTGGGAGTTGAGGGTGAGTTAGCCTGGCTTCCATGGGCTGACACGTTGGTAGCCGTGACAGCTGTTTTGGCAGCATAAATATTGGCTTCCTCTTGAAATTTACCTATGTTCTTCTTGTACCGGATTCTCTTATTTCCAAACCAGTTTGATACCTAGAGCGAGGTCAAGAGAAGACAAGGACAAGTTAAGGTTTCAGCTCTGCCAAGTGCACACCTGGGTGAGGAAGGTGGATTAGCTCAGGTTAAACAGTGCAGATTCTTTCCCCCCTCAGTTTTCCAAGCACCTTCCACTCGTGTGTGCCACACAAATATCAGGAAATGTGATGGGAGCCCCTTGGGAGCACTGGGTTTGTGTGGGTGTAGCTGGTTCTGCTATAGATGAGATGATCCACAGGAACCACTAGGCCCACCCCACAAAAACCTTAAGATGGATTCAAAAAAACACAACAAAGTCAAATGACCCCAAAGTTGCACAATTTGAGAACAGGTGTGTGGAATTTTTATTTGCCTCCTCCTTCAGTTATCCCTTTGATGGGATAGATGCCCTGATTGATCAGAGAATCAAATGGGGACTGGCTGACACAAAGAATTGCCTCAGCATCAGCAAAACTCTCTTTTTATCCATCTGAGGGGAATCAGGGCACAAAGCCAGAAGTGGATGCTCTTCATCCAACTGAGCTTGGCTTTGCAAGGTTTAGCATGAGCCAGGAACTTCGGGGGAAGGATGCAGAAGGAGCACAGGACTTGTCCTGAAACCTAACTTTGGTCTCAGGAAAGAAGAGTGTGCCTTGGGAAGGGCTGGAAGACATTTCCACTGTGTTTGCCCAGAGACATGCTGATGATATTCCTGTTCATTTCTGGGCACTATCTCACACTGAACTATTTCAGACATGGGAAAGATTCAACCCTACAGCTTGAGAAGCAGCTCTCAGCTTCTTCAACAGCACTGAACACAGAGAATCAGGGTAATGCCTTCCTATGTGCAGGTCTCTAAGCAGAAGACAACTTCCAGCCACTACTGACTTTCTTTCAGAGAGCTCATGTGGATAAAGGGAATGGGCAAATGAGGAGGATGCTGCAGCTCTCCTGAAAGGTTCCAACACTCCCAGGATTGCTTGGAGCTGCAATTTTGAGCTAGCAAGACCAACCCCTTCAGTGAGATTCCAAGGGTATTCTCCCTTTGCTTGCTGGTGAGTAAGTGCATCAGTGCTCCCTCTTCCAAATAAACTGAGCAAGAGCTAAAGACACAGAACACAATAATGGATCCTTTGAAGCCCATGATTTCTTCCTTATCTTAGGGGAAGCTCGGGTTTGGTGTTGATAACTGAAACCCACAAGCTTTTATTCCTATGCTGCTTTTTATCTGCAGTGCTTATCAGAGCATCCAGCAGCTTCCACACAGAAGTGGCTTCATCCACCAATTTAATGGCTACTGAGCTACAGGTGTCCAACCCTGCAGAGCAGGACAGAGAAAATATACCCTGCAGAGACTCAGATCAGCACCCAGCCCAGATCTGGGAGCGAACATTTTGATGGCACCACCAGGAGCTGGTGCTGTTGGCAAAGAGCTCCATTCCACCTCTTGGTCCAGCTTTGTCACTCGTGACAATGTGCTCCATCATGATCTTCCCACATGGACATCTCCTCATGACTGCTCTTCCCATCCTGGGTGAACTCTGAGCACCACAGGGCAGGAGGTTGGAATATCCATCCACCACAACCTGTCTGCATTCCAAAATCTGTGAAGCACCTGCCTAATCTGCTCAGACTCCGAGTTCAGATCAACCCTGCTCAGGACTAGCACACATTCATTCATGGGACCTGTGCTCCCACTTAAGTCTCAGCAAAACCAGACCTGGATGTGTGCTTGTTTCTGCCTTACTTGGGGACCTGTGTTCCCACTTAGTCTCAGCAAAACCAGACCTGGATGTGTGTTTGTTTCTGCCTTACTTGGATGAAGAAGGGAGGCAGATCCTGGAGACAGGCACAAAGCAGCCTTGATACAGCAGGCTCAAAACCCCCTCCTAAGTGCAGCACTTCTCCTGGGCATTTTGTCTTTGCAAAGGAGAAGTTGTAAGTGTGAACAGATAAATTAGAAGTGAGAGGGGAAGCACTGGGACAGCGGGAGCTTTCCTTAAGCCAATATGTGCTGTCTCCTGTAGGTAACTCTGGGAAGAAGCAACGTTTGGGTCTTGCAGCCCAGGGGAGGCAACTGGAGTCACTCAGCAGGCACTCAGCACGGTGATGACACCTTCCCCTGGATGCTGCTGCTCCTGCTGAAGGCAGACACGCTCCCACAAGGACACCAGATGCTGCTGCTGCTGTCTGCAGTTTACTCAAGTGACGAGCAGGCACGTGCCTGGGGCTGGGAAGCAGCCCAAGGCAGGGAATGCCACGGGAGCCCAGAGGGGCTGCTAAGCTCATGTGAGGACAAGCCTACCACAGGCCACAGAGACTGGCTCTCAATCACACAGCCTGCTCCAAAAAGGAGAGAAAATAAAGAAGGGCAATGTATGGCTGAATGTTTCAAGGGCTGGCTGTGCTCCTCACAGATCACAGCAGCTCCCAGGTCAAGGCTACAGACTCCAGGAACTATGTGGCTTCCTTGAACATATGGAAAGAATTCATGTTGTTGTTCTGAGGGATGTGCAAGTCAGGGAGATGTCATGATCTGCAGCACAAGGGTAATGACTGAGAGAAATGACCCTGAGAAATCCCACCCTCCCTGAGCACAAACTGTACCTGCTGCGCCCAGATCCTCCCCACCAGGACTTGTCCATTCTATCTCATCAAGCAAAACCTGCACAACTCTTCCTGATGCTTTTAATTCCCTGAATAAAGGACTTTCAGATCAAACAAGCTCTTCTTGCAGGCCAGGCCTGCACTAATTCCTTGAGGAGACTTTGCCCCTCTGGGTGCTGCCATATCATTTCTGGGTTGTCACACCTTGGCTGCACACACAGCTCCATGGAGCCTTCATACCTCCTAAATCCACCCTCAGACTTTCCTTTTCCATCCATGGCTTCAATCTGCAAGTGCCATCTGCACTCCCACCCACTCTCACTAACCTGCACTAAACTGATTTAATGATTAAATGCTCAACACTGGGCATGGCTGACTGGTCTGAGGTCTGGGATTCCCTTGCCCATGCTGAGGTTTCCCACTGGTGCAGGCTTTGAGCTCTCTCACCTGTGAGACTGTGATGCCACATTTCTTGGCTAGCTCTTCTTTGGCTTCCTCACTGGGATAAGGGTTGCTGAGATGGGAATAGAAATACTCATTCAGGATTTCCGTGGCTTGCTTGTTGAAGTTTCGTCTCTTCCGCCTTCACGTGAAGAAAGAGTGGGAAACGGAAGGAAAAGGAAAGAGAATGAGCACCAGGGATGCAGAAACAGAATGCAATTTTAGATACTCTTGAGTTTCCCACTTTCCTCCCTCCCCTCTGTGCTTGCATGGAGGGCAAGAACCGTGGCCAGAAGGTTCTGATTTGCTCCTTGCTGGTCACAGCTCTCTCAGCACCTCTCAAAGCCAGCAAGTCTCCATCTCAAATTCATCACTGTGTCCTCCAGCTCACAGCAGAGTCTGAAAGCTGGCATGCAGCTCCTCCACCTGGGAAGGTGACTCCTGACACCTGGCTGTCGTGACCACAGACAGTGCTGCTCTGCAAAGCTCTGTGCTGAGGAAGCAGAGCTGGATATATCCTTGGGGAAGTTATTCCATTCACACCTAGGCATTATTATCTGTCTGCCATCTCTTGTACCCCTGGTGTGGCTGCCTCTCCTCTCCATAGCAAGCTATAGCCCAAGCTGTAGTCTGCACCTAACCAGCTTGGGAAATGAAATAATTTTACAGCAAATTGAAAATCTGGGACAATAAAAACAGTGGGAAAAGAATGGGAATCTAGGGGGGACAGGAGGATAAACTTTCATCCCTAACTGAAGTGCATGTTTTCACCACAGAGGCTTGTTGCAATGTGCCACAGGATTTCCCTCTGCCACAGCAAAACCAGGATGTGCAATTCTCAGGGTACAGCTGGAAGCCTCACCCATGAGTGTTTTGAATTGCAGTCCCTTCCCCTGCTGAGCCACGGACCACTAAGGGATAAAGAATTCACAGAATTCCCAGAATGACCGGGTTGGAAGAGACCTTCAAGATCACCGAGTCCAACCCATGCCCTAACACCTCAACTAAACCATGGCAAAAAAGAAGGCAAAAACCCCTCTGGCTCAATGTCCCAGACTGCAAGGCAAGATGTATTCTGTTACCATCTGTATGGCACTTGTCTTCTATCAAGTGGGCAGTTTTCCTTATCTCTTCCACACCCACTCCTCCCTCTGGAGTGGGGGGAACATCTGCTGATAAGAGCTACTGAATCTCACTGCATGGCTGATAAGAACTGCAGCATCCCATTGTGAGATGTGAGCCAGAGGGAGGAGCCAAGCATTCCTACCTGGATACAATCTGAGGTTTCAAACATTCCTGCCTGGATACAATCTGAGGTTTCAAACATTCCTACCTGGATACAATCTGAGGTTTCAAACATTCCTACCTGGATACAATCTGAGGTTTCAAACATTCCTGCCTGGATACAATCTGAGGTTTCAAACATTCCTACCTGGATACAATCTGAGGTTTCAAACATTCCTACCCAGATATAATCCAGAGGTTTTGAGACACCAGCACGGCTTCTCCACTGGATTCCCCAGAGGAACAGCAGCTGTCTCTCCTTCCACTGGATCTTCAGAGGAAGAATCCATCCTTCTCTACAGGATCCCTGCTCCAGCAGAACCACCCCTGACACTGCAGGAGGGCTGCAGCCACATTTCCAATGGGACTGCCACCAACACCCTGACCCACAGGTTGTCAGGCTGGGTTCTGACTCTGGCAGTATTGTTCTAGTGTACTGCAGTGTTTATTTTATCCTTTTATTTTCTTCCCTAGTGAAGAACTGTTATTTCCTGCTCCCATATTTTTTGCCTGAGAGCCCCTTAATTTAAACTTTATAGCAATTCAGAGGGAGAGGGGTTTTACATTCTCCATTTCAGGGGAGGCTCCTGCCTTCCTTAGCAGACTCCTGTCTTTCCAAACCAAGACACTCGAGACACAGCCCTTCAGCTGGGCATTCATTTTACTCCAGAACCAAACCTGGGCAACAAACCTCCCAGCTGGAGGTCTGTGTACAAATCATGAATGGGATGGGGCTGCTGTGGAACGTGCCTTGAGCTGTTTGATTTTCCAGCATCAGTCTCATTCCGTGGTTATGACAATGGGAAGATGCCAGCAGCTCCCATCCCAGGCAGCAGAATAAGAACTTAATGATACAACTTACTTTATAAGTTTTTTGACCAATCACACAAAGCAAAAGCACATTGACAGTAGTTTTATCCAACCACTGTAAGCACACTTTGGTTAAACAATGCTTGCTTATTTTGAATACAATACCTGCTTGTAAGCCTTAAAACACAATGCACAGAGCTCCATTATTAAGGTTAGAACTTCCTAATATCTCTCTAGATATACTTTTCTGTAGCTTAGGGAGTTATTCTAGCCAAGCGTTAATACACAGACCATTGTTCTATTTGTCCTTGCTTTTCTACTTTTTAAATAATTTTCCTGCTGACCTATCTCATGGCTACTGCTTAGCTCCAATCCAGCTCTGCTGTCTCTGAGGCCAGCTTTCCCAAACCCCTCTGATTTTATGGATTCCTGCCCCGAAGGGCACTGCAGGAAGGTCTGGTGGGGCTGTGGGCTCACCGTGCGTCCAGGAACCGCGAGCGCAGGATCATGACGGCCTCGCACGTGCTCTGCTTCAGCTGCATCTGGATGGAGCTGAACTTGCGGTGGATGATGCTCACCATGCGCTCGATCTCCTTGGGCGAGATGGGCCGGGTCCGGCTCTGCTCGCGCAGCAGGTTCATCACGTGCGTGGTGAACTCGTTGCACGCCTGGCACGGCAGGAAAAGCAAAAGAAACCCCAGGATGGGAAGGTCATTCGGTGGTGTTGAGCACGGGGCAGAGGAGGCAGCGTGGCTGCAGGAGGAGATGGGAGCGCAAGCTGTGGAAATTTAGGGCACTGGGAATATTTCTCTGTCTGCTCTGGGGTGTCTTGACCCCCATGGGAGTGTCGCAGACATCTTTTATGAAAAATCCTTTCCTTAGGATTTTTACTTCTGAGAAGCTGAGAGGCCTCAGGAACAAAATGTAAACAATGATTATCTGCTGCTGTGGAATGCAACAGGTGCATCTGGGATTGGCCCATGTTAAATGTTTGTAATTAATGGCCAATCACAGACATAGAGTCTGAGCCACAAGCCTTTGTTACCATTCTTTCTTTTTCTATTCTTAGCTAGCCTTCTGATGAAATCCTTTCTTCTATTCTTTTAGTATCGTTTTAATATAATATATATAATAAAATAATAAATCAAGCCTTCTAAAACACGGAGTCAGATCCTCATCTCTTCCCTCATCCTAAGACCCCTGTGAACACGGTCACACGGGAGCACTGACTTTGACCCTCATTCATGGAGAAAGTTTCCCAGACTTCAAGATAGACTGGAATCTACAAAAGTGTGAAATAGATTATAGAGAGCAGTGTAGGTGTATCACTTGGTGAGAAATTTAGGGTTTGGGGTTTTTAGTGCACTGTGGATGGAAGCAAGATGGAGGGCACAGGGTGTCATCCTGGGCTTCTTCTTTATGCTTCTTTCTTCTTCTTCATGGGTTTGGGTGGCATTTTGTAATTGGGCAGAAAAGTCCCCATTGTGGGCTCTGTGGGATCACTTGTTGGGTTAAAAGCGAAAATAATCTAAATGTGAGTTCTTAATTGGATAATAGTTTAGTCTTAGGAGACCTTGTAACAAGAGATTGTTGGCCATTTTGTACCTTCTAATGAAAAGCTTCCCAACTCACAATAATGAGACTGTTTTACTGATAAAAAATAATAAACACAAATTACTATCTCAAAAGTACCTTCAATCCAAACCCAGAAAAACCAACAACTGATAGCCCCACACAGGCCTTGCTGGCTGGGGCTTTCCAGAGCAGGCTCAGTGCAAGAACGTGCTGAGCTCAGGGGATGATGCCTTAGGATTTTAGCTTTTGTATTTTTCAGATCCTGTACTGCATCCGTGTATAACTCTGAACTCCATACAGAGTGTTAGTTAACTCTCTTCACATTTTGGTCAGACAAAACAATTCCTGAGGCCTGAAACTCAAGGACACCTCACTGCCTCAGGCCCCAAAAAGTGTAAACAAAAGTGAATTGGGAGGATAGCAAACTGTGGGCGTCTGACTTCATCACCTGAAGCTGTAATTGGAGAAGTAACCCCTGATATGCAAACAGACTAAACTTTTATGTGTCTGAAAAACTAATGAAATGGTTCAATTTGGGTGTTGTCAGGGGAGGCTCTGTACCTGAAGGCCCTCCAATAAATATATCACTTTTATCCTTTTAACTTCATCTGCCCTCTGTTTCTAGCTAAGCCTGAAATAGGCATCAGGGAGAGAGAAATCTCTCTGGTCTGCCCAGCGCAGGGGGTGAGAGACTCTCAACAAACGTGCTGGGAAAGACAGGAGCTGATTTCTTTGCTCCCAAGGGGATCATGCATGGAGCTGGGGCAGATGAAGCCCTAGGATTCATAAAAAGCATGAAGAAGTGCCAGCCACTGTTTTCCTGGTGGAGCTATAGATTTACCTGAGGAGGACCAGGCACCTTTCCCCCACTGTCCCTCCTCCTACAGCCCCACCATGTGTCCTGCAGAGCCCCTTGTGCTTCACAGCAGCAGCTCCCAGAGAGACACAGCCCTGCTCCGTGCTCTTGGCACATCAGGCAAGGAGTAAATAAGGATAATAATTAAAGCCTGAGTGAGGCAGGAGCCCTGACAAACAAGGGCAAGCAGGTAACAATCCCAATTATTCTGCTGCTGGCACAGCACTGTCTGGCTGCTCCTGCTGTCCCCACACTATGCCTTGAGGACAGGGCACAGAGAGGAGCCAGGGGACAAGGAGGGGGGATTTTGAGGATTTTGAGACCAAGGCCACTTCAATTCCCTCTCCCTCATCCCCATGAGCACCCCACTGGCATGATGGGATCCTCTGATTCCCAGCACCAAGCCCCAAAAACCAGTGATGGCTGGAGAAGCCTTTGGTGCTCCTGAGGTGTGGGTGGTTGCTCTGGGGACAGTGTCTGCATCTCCCACACCATGATGGGGAAAAAGGGGCTGGCAGGGGCAAGAAACACTGGATTTGTGGATTGGTGACATGGCCTTGACCTGCTGTGTCTTACCCCACCCTTCCAAGGTGAATTCCCACCATGGCTCAGACCCAACAAGGAGACACCCCCAAGGCCAGCTCCAGCTGCTGACTCCCATCTCCAGGATGAGTGCTGGCTATCAGAGCTCTCAGACACCCCAGCTATTTCAGCTCATCTCCTCTTGCCATGAAAGAAAGAGCATTAAGGGCAAAATCACCACTGATTGCTGTGCTGACCCAGCACCAGCCAGGGGCTGAGCTGCCAACAGCTGGATTGGAGAGAGTGGGAAGGAGGTGGAAAAACCTGAGCCCTGGTGGTGCAGGAATGTGGGAGATGGTACCAGAGATGGTACCAGAGATGGTGGACCAGCAGAACCACTCAGTGGCAAAACCATACTCCTTCAGTGGGTTGTGAGAAGGAAAGATGCGGCCCATCCCACCCTCTGGGCCTGGCTAAAGGCTTCTCTCTCCTGCACCCAAAAGAGGTGATGCCTTCTTGCTCACATCCATAAACCATAATCTTGGGGTAGAAACCACAAGGGGCCAAGAGAGGTCTGCAAAACATCTGGAAGCGCTTGAAAGCAACTGGTTTTGAGCACTGACCTGCAAAGTTCTTCATGAAATTGTCAGTGTTACCAATAGCTGTGCTCATAATCCAAGCAGTTTTTCTTTTTTAACAGTAATTTACCACAAGAAAAAAGGTTTTTTTTTCCCCTGGAAAGAGAGCTTTTCAAGGAGAAAATATATTCAAGGAAGATTCTGATTCAAGTCTTGCTAGGACAGCTGTCATCACTGAGGCCAGCATATCAGAGAGGCCTTTTCCTTCAGAGGGCCAATTCTGGGTAAGATATCAGGGGAGGAGTGAAAAGTGAAAATCCAAGGGGCAACCCAAACTGTGGCCACAGCTCTCTTCACAGAGAGCAGCAGGCACAACTTCTCAATGATTTTTCCTGGGAAAGGCAGTGAGATCCTCAGAGAAGAGGAAACAATTCTTATCTCTATTCATTACTCCTGTTGCTTTGCACATGTGGAATGTGTTATGGAGATTATTTACCCAAAGTGATTTGTTCATTGGACACCAGTGAAGGTTGTTTCGATTCCTTGGCCAACTGGGTCAAAGCTGTCTCAGACAGTCACAGGTTTTTCTTTAGTATCTCTTTAGAGATACTATACTATTCTATACTATACTAGAGATACTACACTACTCTTTAGTATAGTATCTCTTTAGGATGTAATTTAATATAGTATTAGTGTAATATAGTATAGATTAATAAAACAATTGTTCAGCCTTCTGAATCACGGAGTCAGAACACATTATTCCCTACACTGGGGTCACCCTGGATCAACACCCATCCCAGAATAAAACCCCAACCCTGCCAACCCTACAGAAACCATGTTCTCACTCCAACACCCAGAGCTTCCTTAACAACAGATGTCAGCAGCGACCCAGGCCGTGCAGACCCACTCTGTGCCCCCAGCAGCCCCACCACGAAGGAGCCTGTTACCTGCTCGTACTTCTCCAGCTCCGTGTGGTAGATCTGTCTGATCTGGGACAGTTTGGCTCTGTAGTCCGAGTGCTCCACCGAGTTGTCGGAGCCGGCTCCTCCGGACGCGGCGGCGGCGGCGGCAGCGGCGGCCGAGCCCCCTCCCTTCTCGGGGCCTGCCACCCCCTCTGCCAGCAGCATGTTGTCTAACCTCATCAGCTGCGGGTCCGTGGGCTCCTCCTCCTGCGCCCCCCGGATGCTCAGCACTGCAGGAGACACAATGGGGACAGGAAAAGCTTGAATCACACCTGGGTTTTAATTCCTCGTCCCAAGCTGGACTGACCCCGCCAGCAGGGGTTTTGTCCCTTCCCAACACGTTCCCCAACAGGTTCCCCGTTGGAGAAGATGGAACAGGAAACCCTTACAAATATTATTGTCTGGCAAAAGATTTTGAGAATATAGAAACTATAAGTGAGATTGAAATGAAAGCAAAATTTGAGATGCCTCAGTTACTGAACAACTGGAAAACAATGGTGTGGCCAGCTGAAGGTAATCCCCTTTTGATGGAACAACACCCTCTGCTTGCAGACAGCTCCAAGGGTCAGAGCAGACCCTACAGCTTGGCAGAAGGGGTGAAAAGAGGAGTTTTTAGGGTTTAAAATGTAACCCGGTAAGGTAATGTAATGATTCTTATAGGCTGTAGGTAAATGCTATAGGATTTGTATCTTGTACTAGATTGGTTAGTGAGAAATAGAATATTCAGCACAGAAGATGATTTATTGTATTGTAACGGGAACCTCACTCTCTTACCCTTTTACTCTCTTACCCTTTTACTCTCTTACCCTCTCATCCCCTCTCCCCCTCTCTTCTCTGGGGCCTGCTCTGAGCTGTGTTTGGCAGCTCCCAGCAGGGCCCTGCACCCAGGCCCTTTGCAATAAACCACAAGTTCCACGACCTGGCTGCAGAGATCTCTGGTGTCCATCCATCCCGACCATCCTGCTCCCCCTGATGCTCCTACAGTTCCCCAAAAGGTTCCCCAACAGGAATCCTGATGCTCCAAGTACTCAGCACCAAGCCTGGCATCACTCATCACTACTTGGCACTCCAGCTTCCTGCTCCTCTCCCTGCTCCTTCCCCTCCTTCCTGCAGGACAGAAGTAGGGCAGAGCTGGCAGTGAGCTCACCACAGAGCTAGCCCACAGAGCCACACTTTCTGCTGGAACAAGCAGCAAAACTCCCAGCAACAGCAACCAAAAAAAAAACCCAATAAATGTACCCATGCTTGCTGCCAGAAGCGATAGGGACCATATCCAGATTCAAGCATGAGATGGGAATTTGGAAGGGAAGTCTGTAGCCCTGATTCCATCTTGCTCAGGGGTTCTCTCATGTCACCCAACATGTCATTTACATCAATCCCTGGTGGCAGAGAAAGATGCACAGAGCCCAGGGCAGCTGTGCCTTGGCTTCCACATCCTGAAACATGGACTGTGGAGAGGGCTTGAAGTCCATGCTTTTAGCCATGCACTGGGAACATGTGAAAAACATGTATGAAATAAAATTTACTCCTGGAAAAATGTCTTTTCTTTAAGAATCCAGTCATTCCAGTGATGCTGAGAAAAGGAGCAATGATGAATTAATCCTCCCAAAATTACTTTTTAAAAAAAAGAATCATCCTCCCATCTTTTGCTCCCTGTCTAAATTACTGTTCCAAGTAAAGTTATCCTGTGAGGGCTTTCCTGGAAAAACAACCCAACAGCTTGGGATGTCCCATGTCTGAAAAATGGAGGTGCCCTATGGGCTCCCCCTGTGTCCCCCTCCAATGTCTGTGTTTGAAAACAGAATAATAACGTGAGATTTCCACATGTACAGCTGCATAATAAACAACATAAATAAAACAAATCCTTGATGAGTGAATAAAAAAGGGCATTTCCTAAGGGAAAACCATGGTATTTCCCCATCTCATCTGGCACAGGGGCTCTGAGCACACACACCCCACAAGCACACACTCGTTGCACATCCAGAGATGGGAAATGCTGTGTGGATTTTGATAAAGCCATGCCTGCTGACACCTGAGATGAATTTGACTCCCTCCCAATCCATGGCACATACAAGAACAAGTGATTATTCCTGTCATTTAAAATAAAAAAGTAGGGGATGATCTGTTAGCAACAGGAAATAAAATCACAGCAGCTAAAAAACCCCATCAACCACCAGGTATGGTCTTCCCTGCTCTGCAATAAGTTAAAGATACAGCTATTATCAGTATAAAATTGTAGTAAAAGACCCTGTTGAGAGGTTTGGTTAAGACTAAAAAGAGCTTTTCTAAAAAGCCTTAAAGCCTACTGAAATTACTATTTTCAGGACATTTCACTCATTCATTTAATTTTATTTTATTCATACATTTGGACCAGTTACTCATTCATGCATTTACTGGCATTTTTTGGTGATTAAAATATGCACCGTCAACAAAGGTGGGAAGGCGGGCAGAAAAAAAGCCTAAGAACAGTAAAACTGGAACTAAAAATAAATAATTCTACGCTAGGGAGGATCATTTCTATATGGAGGAATGAGGGCAGAGTGCCAAATCTGAAGCTGAGCCCTCAGGAGACAGGACCGGCATCTCCCCCCACCACGGGAGGCTTCCCATGGCACCCAGCCATGATAAATAGATCCAAGGGGAGAGGACAGATTTCATCAAGAAAATGGTTTGGGGTCTATGGTCCATAAACTGAAATATGAGGCAAAAGTAGCCAAATCCCTTAAAAAGAGAAGAGGAAAAGTGACAGGATGCAGCAGGGAGAGAGACTTGCCACGAAAATAAAGAGAATAAATTCCTATTCTTCCAGGACAAAAAAATAAAATAAAAATCAGTCAATTAAAGCACATCAAAAACCTAAATACAAAAAGAAAGCAACACAGGTTAAAAATAAAAAAAAAAAATCAAAAACCACCTCAAATAAACAAATCAAAAGCAGAGTTGCCAAAACAGGCGCATCTGGATTTCAAAAGGGAAATATTTTTAGATTAAAAAATCTCAGGAATCATTGACCTGACAGGTAGGCACGAGTGATTAATTAGTTTATGTTTAGAGAGCTGCTTCCTGATGAAAAGTGCTGTGTATTCCTGGTTGCTTTATTGCTGTGCCACACACACAGAGCAGCACCCAGGGCAGGAGACGTGTCTCCCACAGCCTGGGCTTGGCTGCTCACTCACAATAAAGCCTGGGAGTAAATAAATGGAAAGGCTAAGGTGTCTAAGCAGGACTGATGCTGCTTATTTACCCCTGAAAGGCTGTGCTCAGCCGAGGAGAAGACAAAATGATTATTTAAAAGCTCCTTTTTTATCTTCCCAGCACTGGACCCACGGCTCCTGCCAGGATGCCTGGGATCCTTGGAACATCCCAGCCTCCAAACTGCTCCCTGTGATGGGATGAGGAGTTTGGGATGGGTTTGGCAGCACCCAATCTGAAGTGCCCAGGCAGCTGGTGGCAAAAGAACCCTGCTCTCCTACCAAATTAAATCAGAATAAATGAAGCAGAAGGGTCCTCAGTGGTCCGAGGGGCTATAGGCATGTAGGCACCCAGCATCCTCAGGACCCCCATTTGCTGGTCTTGATTAAAGAAAATGGGGAAAAAAGGAAGAATAAAAAGAAAGGTAGAGATTGGCAGCCGGGGGTGAGGAGAATTCCTGCAAGACTTTCTGTCCTTGGCTGATTTCCTGCTGGCTTGGCAGCTTCTGGAGCTGTGGTGCTTGCCACTAGATGGTGCTCAGCCCTCACCCAGGTCCCCTGCTGATCAAAATGCGTTTTTAGATGTAAATATATACACTCAACAACAAAAAAATTTAAAAAGGTATAGATACACATAGATATACGTGTGTTTTATATATATACGGGTGTGTTTTAAAAGCAAACACAAGGCATGTGCCCTGTCCCCCAGCTGGAATGTGGCTGTCACAGCGTAACCATCTCCGGTGGCAGCAGCAGGAGCACTTGGGGACCATGGAGCCACCAGCCTGTGGTCCAGGCATGGTCACCACCAGGGTCACAGAGACCCATTCCAGCAGCTGGAAAATGGCTCCCAGCTCCCACACCTGCTCCTTCTCCCCTCTTGAGGAAGGGATCCCAGCCCCAGGGTTCAGAGGATGTCCCTGGGCTGGCTCTGTGGTGTGGCTGCAGTGCAGGACATGGCAAGTGGTGGCAGGATTGACCTCAGAGAAGCAGGTGAGGGGACAAAGGCAAAAGCAGCTCCTTGGCTCTGTGCCTGTCCTGAGATTCAGGGACACAGGATGGAAGGTGCCTTGGGCCACCAGAGCTTCCAGATGCTCCAAGATGCTTCCCACAACGTCTCCAAGGAGCATTTGCAAAGCAGCCAGCTCCATCTCACATGAGCTGAGCAGACAGCACCCCACATGTCCCCACAGCTGGGCACTGTGCCTGGTGTCCCCTCAGGTCACACAATCTGAGGTACAGCCAGGGCAGGGCAGGAGCACTTGGCAGTCACCTTTGGAACAGACACCACTCTGGGGATGGCCTGGGGCTCTGAATCACCTAAGAAATCCACAAAGGAGGGCACCAGACTCCTCTGGTATCCATGACACCATGCCCGACCTTATTTAGTTCATTTTTCTGGAGCATTTTTCCAGAGGAATCTGAAAAGCACAGGAGCTGAGCACACAGTCATCTTCCCTTCTCCAAGGCCACACCAAAACACTTCCACTTAGCAACTCTTTCCTCTCCAGCCCTTCCAAACCCTCCAAATTAGAGATGTGCAGGCAACAGAGACAGAACTATGTGACAAAAGCAATTAAACATTCTGAGGGTGATGGCAGAAGCTAAGCAGGAAACTGTAGCTTAGCAGTGACAACAGCAAAGGACCTTCCAGCTCCATCTTTCTTCTAGAAAGGGCAATTTATCCTGGTGGCCAGTGTCTTCAAGCTGAGGAGATGTGGGAAGCAGGGCCAGACTCCATACAGCCCCTCACAAGAGGGTGTGTGGTGACACAAGATGCCAGCCCAGGTTGTGATGATGAAGGAATTGCTCCCCCAGAGCCAGCTTGGTTCTCTGCTGACTTCAGCGCTCAAAAGCACAGTCCTGCAGAATGTCTGTGACTGCCTGGTTAGGATTCTCTCTGACCTTATCACTCTCTATAACTCCCTGAAAGGTGCCTGTGCTCAGCTGGGGCTGGGCTCTTTCTCCAGGCAGCACTGACAGAACCACAGCACACAGCCTCAAGCTGCACCAAGGGAAATACAGGCTGGATATTAGGATAAAGTTTTTCACAGAAAGGGTGATAAAGTTCTGGAATGGCTGCCCAGGGAGGTGGTGGAGTCCCCATGCCTGGGTGTGTTTAACAAAGCCTGGATCTGGCACTGGGTGCCAGGGTTTAGTTGAGGGGTTGGGGCTGGGTTGGACTCTATGCCCTTGGAGGTCCCTTCCAACCCAGTGATTCTGTGAATTCTGTGTGAATTCTGACGACACAAGCTGGCAGCTCCTCTGCAGCCCCATTTGCTGACACCACCAGCCAGGGGCTGGAGCTGGTGGCTGGGCACTCACACAAACCCTCCCTACAGAGGAACCTGCTGGGTGATTTCCATGAGCTCAGGATGAGCGCTCGCCCTCCCGCCCCAGCTCAGCTGCTTCTGCATGGTTTTATCCTGGTTCTTTCTGCCCACTCCCAACTTGCTGAATTGCCTTTCCAGGGGGACATTTTAAAGGAGAAGGAGATTTCAAGTAAATGATTGCAACTTATCGAAAATAATGTGCTACTTAGCATCGGAGACAAGCATCCTGGCAGGCAGGAATGGGAAGCGGTGCCGGAGCAGATGGGAGTAATTACGTTGTGATTTTCAGAAGGGTTTTCTTTTCCTGCCTCCTCTGTGCCTAAGATGTACAGGGAGGCGGGAACAACCCACCCAACAAGGGAGTTTTGGGAGAGGAGGACAGATAATTCCTCTTGTCAGGCTGTGAGGGGGCCTTGGGTGTCCCTTTGTCATGGGGAAACCAGAGATGTCCATGCTGGTGGAGCACTTCTGGCTGCTCTCTGTCCTCTCACACGGCCTCAGGTGGGTGAGATGCCTGCTCCCCCCTCACCAAGGCACTCATCTGCCCCAACAACACCCAAGCCAGGCACCAAGGTGAACCCAAATCCTTTCCTGGAGCAGCAGCTGCCCCTGAGGGTGGTACAGACGAGGAGGATGTGGCATTTCTCCCCGGGAACCCCAAAACTCCTGCACACACCCACACAGCAAACAGCCTGGCTTTGAAACACACCTGGGACATCAGCTCTCTCCAGCTTTGTGGGATTTAGGATCAGCAACATTTGTTTGGGGAGACCAGCTTTAGGACTCATACAAGCTCACTGGAAAATGTTGGTTTTTTTAAACATATTTTTTACAGCTGCAGGTCTAAACAAAAGCCAGCAAGCACAGGGACAGCTGTGATGCCAGCAATGACTCTCCTAACAAAACCAGTAACTAAGCACCTCACTTTAAGCCCAGACTACATTTGTGAACGCTGAGGATCAGAGGACTGAACCTGGGACCAGAATACTCCCACTGCCTCATATTTGAGGACAATTGCACATTCAGGGACTGCATCTTCCTTATGTGTAGTTGTAACCAAGTCAGGAGAACTGCGGTTTGCTTCCTTGGCTGATCCATGATGCCACAGGCTTGAGCTGCTCTTCCCAAACTTTCTCTGTGCAGAGACCTTGCCAGCCTCCATGCACGTACCTAAATGTCGCAGACATCTTTTATGAAAAATCTTTTCTTTAGGACTTTTCCTCCTGAGAAGCCGAGAGGCCTCAAGAACAAAATGCAAACATTGATTATCTGCTGCTGTGGAATGCAACAGGTGCATCTGTGATTGCCCCATGTTGGATATTTGTACTTAATGGCCAATCACAGTCAGCTGGCTCAGACAGAGAGCCCAGCCACAAACCTTTGTTATCATTCTTTGCTATTCTATTCTTTGCTAGCTTCTGATGAAACCCTTTCTTCTATTCTTTTAGTATAGTTTTAATGTAATATATATCATAAAATAATAAATCAGCCTTCTGAAACATGGAGTCAGATCCTCATCTCTTCCCTCAACCTGAGACCTCTGTGAACACCTGAACTCTTGGGTTTTTCTCCTATCCAAGGGTACTTGCAGCCTACTTTCTTCTGAAACAGCCAATCCCCCACAGCAAGGAAAATCCTGAGTCTTAGATCCTACCAGAGAATCCTGGAATGCTTTAGGTTGGAAAAGACCTTAAAGACCATCTCATTCCAACCCCCTGCTAAATACCCAGTGTTCAGAAGAAATGAACTCCCAGAGCTTTTGTGGAGGTTACTGAAGCACCCCTGGCTGGATCTTCACCCTGCCAGGTCCATGGGACACAACAGAAATCCCTTCTTGGCAAAGCACACAGCGTCCACCTTCAATGGGAATCACAGTCTGTAACAAAGGTGGAGCACTTCAATGTCAAATAATCACAGGAGTCTTAAACCCTGGTTGAATGTATTCACCATGTTTAATAAAGCCACTGAGAAAGTCAAGGTCAAAGTGGAATTACCTATTTCCAACATAAACAGAAGCTGGAATTTCTAAATACACAGATACACACCCTTCTGGGGAGCAGGAATTAAGAGAAGCTCATGGATTTTTTTTTCCTTACAATTGGCATTAAAGCTCCCCTCCTCACTTCAACCTTTCCAAAACTTACAAATGGATGAACAGATTTTTGCTCAAATTTTCCAAAACAGGCTGCCGTGAGATGAGGCATGGAAAAATTCAGCTGGCAAAACTGCTTTTTGTGCATCTACTTATTTTATTTATTTCCCAGCAAAAGGAGGAACTCTGTGAAACCAATGGGCCATTTCTGCCACCAATTTTCACTGCGTAAAGAAATAAAACGAACCAAAAATCCCAGCAACAAATCAAGAGAGCGGCTTGTACCCATAAGCACTGCAAAGCCACCCTGGATCACTGTAAACCCATTCTTTTCCCAACACAGGAGTGTGCTTCAGGGCGCTTTGGAAACAAAGCAGAGATGCTTTTGAAGGTGGAGAAGTGTTCCTGCAGTCCATATAAGTGTGGTAAGATACTCCCACAGAGACAGGAGCAAGCCACACCAGTTCAGAGTAATGGTCCATGCAGCCCTAGAGGTCGGCTCCAGCCATGGCCAACCAGCCCAAGGCCAAGCACAGAAGCATCAGATGCTCAGGGCAGCAGCACCTCCCCCAGATCCCTCCCACCCACCACCAGTTTGGAAACTTGCATCACAACTCAGATTCAGATCAATCAAAAATGCTTCCTGAATCAAAAATGAAATCTCCTCCCACTTCACTTTATCAATTTCCCCTCTCTCTCGTTCTTGTTTAAATAAAAATTTGGGTCGATTTCAAACCAATTAAACTGCTTTAAAAATGTAACTTTGAAAAACAGTAACTCCCCATCTTTCTGGGGTGGAAGTGTCCAAATTATTTGCTGAATCCAACATTAAAAAAAAAAAAAAAAAAAAAAAAAAAAAAAGCTGCATTTCCCTCAAAGCTTAACTTTGTGGTGTAGAGAACGGGAGAAGGGAATTTATCACATGCCAAAAAGTTTCTCAGCTCCCAGCAGCAGCTCTCCATCACTTCAGGAGGGTGCAGCTTGGATGTGCCACGGAAGCTGCAGAACAGAGACACTTATTTCATAGCGCTGGCAAAGAATCTGCACCAGTTTTCTCCTAACCCCATCCCAAATGCCAAATGAGCTGCCACAGTGAGAGAGGATCTGGCAGCAAAATGATCAAAAGATCTGGAAAATTATTACTAACATATTCTGTGGAAAAAATTATTTCCCCCCCAAAGTGGACAATGATCTAAAATAGCCGAAAAAATAAAGCAAAATGTTGCTGTGATTACTGAAAACCAGATTCTCTGTGAAATGTGACTCTGTGGGGAAGCTGAATGAACACAGATGAGTTCATCTTTCCAGCCTTTCCCTGTATTCTGCTCCTGCTGACCAGTTTAGCCCAGGGTATGGAAATATCTGACCCCAGCCCCACACACTCAGTTATTGGTATGGATGACTGTGGTTCAAAATTAAGTATTTCCTGTTTTTCTCCTGGCAGTCCTGATGCCAAAATCCACGTTTCCTCGTGGATGCTTTGCTGCAGACTGGTGGGCTAGGGCAGCAAGACTCCCAATCTGGAATTTTCAAAGCTGATATTTGGGGAGAGGTAGCACTTTCTGCACCACACAGATGGCTGAGCAGAGCCTTCAGCAGCAGAGAGCAGGCTGGAAGTGCTTCCACACATTAAAGACAAGGCAACCAGAGCCTAAACACCCCACAAGTGGACAAACCACTTCCTCCCCTCCCACTCACAGCAGCTTCATGTCCCACAAAGCACAAACCCTCACAACTCCACCTAATTAAGCTCATCTGCTTCCCACAGTAACATACTGCAAATAACCCATCACCCCAGAGGCAAACTGGGCTCAGGGGGCTCAATGTGTCTCACTGGCACACTCTGTCCCTGGAAGAGCACAGATAAATTCTGGCCTCCTGCCCAGCCCTGTGAGCACCTCACAAACCCCAGGCCAGGCTCAGGGGCTGAGCAAGCAGGCTGATGATGCTGGGGAGATGCCTGGAGCAATCCCACACTGATCTCACAAAGCAGGGCAGGGTCAGCAGGCTCCAGCCACAGCCCTGGATCAGATCAATCCCTTATCTGCAAGGGCAAACCCAGCACATCCCAAACTCTCCAGCTGCACTGACCACACTGTAAGGGACAGATGGTGCACGGCCACCTCCACCCAGCCTCCTCCACCCCACCTCCAGCTGCTCAGAGCAGCCAGCATGGCAGGAGTTGAAGGAAAGCAGAGTGAGATTCACCCCTGCTCTGCTGCTGGACCTGCTTTGAGCAGAAGATGAGACCCAGCTCACTGACCAGAGGCTGGCCTGGCTCAGGGGAGCAGCACAAACCATGGAGAAAAGCTTCAGTCCCTCCAAGACAGCCTGCGCCAGGATTTCACCTTTCCCTGGTGGAGTTTGGAGATGGATCTGAGTCCCCCCAGCAGCACCAAGAGAACAAATGGTCACTGAGGGACAGAGCAAACCATTGTCCTCGCTCAAGGAAATGAGGAGGACCTGGTGCTGGAGCAGCATGGACCTAGGGCTGCCTAAACCCTGCAGGAACAAATCAGCAAACAAAGGATGGGATTGCTCCCAGGTCAGGTCCAGCCATAAACCCCCTCCTCTGAAGGCAGCCTTGGGCTGGGATCTGCGAGGTGCTTTGCATATGAATTCTCCCCGCTGAAAAGAAACGGGTTCTTTGAATGAGCTGAATCTGTTAATGAGAAGCTGGGGCCTCCAGAGCTCCTCTGAGGACAAGGGTCCCACTTCAACCGCCCCAGGCAAAGCCCTGAAACCTGAGAACAAACAAAGAGAGGTTTTCTCCCAGAAGGAAGCTGCCCTTCCAGCCTGCTCCCCTCTGCAAAGGTCATCTTCCCTGGACACGCTGTCTGCAAAAGGCTGCTGGATGCACACAGTGGCTGGGGCATGCAAGTCCTAAGTGGAAAGAATGGCAGAAACCCAGGTGGAAAAGCTGAGTTTCAGATTCCCTCCTCCTGCAATCCTTCAAAAGACATGACCCATGAGACTCCATCCAAGGAAAGCTGGCTTGGAGCTCAGAGATGGCAACGTCCCACCCAAATCTCAGGTTTGCTGAATACTCTGAGGGTACCTGCTGCCCATTTCACCTCCAAGAGTGCTGCCACTCTGCTGCCAAGCTGGCTGCCTTGCCATGGGCTACATTCAGGCTCTTGTGCAATATTGGAAAGAGCTTCCAGGTATTGGAGCCAAGGCATTGCACGGAATACACACTTCCCTCCCTTTCTCTCTCCCAAAGTGGGCAGCACAGAACCACAACAGACATCTTCACAAAAGCTGGGGACACACAGGGAACTGCTCCCACTGCCAAGGGACCTGCCCACCTCCCACTCACAGACACATTTTCTGCCCAGAACATCTTCCTATCTCCAGCAGCAACCTTCTGATGATCACAGGAGCTGAGTGTGGCCCTTGCCACTCTTTTGCTCATGCTTGAAGGATGTGGCTGCAGGAGCAGTGTATCCTCAGGGGTTTTTTGGTGTATGAGAACAAGAGGGGAACAAAGGAGAAGGGAGAAGCAACTATTAAGGAAGGATTCTTCACCCACTGTAAAACCTCAGGGATGGGTTTTGTAGTAGGAAACCTATGGCCCTGGACAAGGGGAGGTGGCAAGCATTGTTGAATATGAGTGGATCAGAAGTGCTACCCTGGGTCACAGTGTCCTCTGAGGTTCAGCCATGGCCCAGGGTCTCTGCCTTGTGGCTCCTGGACCCTGGTAGGCAGGGTTTCCTGCTCCAGAAGCATTAAAAACCATCTCCCACACATGCACCTCTTGCCAGCCATGGCAGCAGGCAATTCAAAAGCCACCTCCACAAAAAATGTGAAAATAAGTTATACACCTATGAAGACAGGTCAAGTGCAAAGCAAGAGAAGCAACCACAACCAAAGCCATCGGAAATCCCACCCCAACTCCTGCTGCATCCATTTACATGCAACATATTCACCACTGGACAATTTCAGGCACCCACTTTCAGTGTTACAGATGACACCAAGATGACAGGACCAGACCCAGCTTCCCTGCAGCCCGTATTCATGTCACCCCTGGGTGGTTTTGAAGTAGCACAGCTCTCCAGCACTACACGTTCCTTTTAACTCCTTGCAGACCTCCCTTACACACCAGGTGGAGTCACCATCCCTGGAGGTATTTAGAAGACAGGCAGATGTGGCTCTTAGGGGCAGGGTTTTGTGGTGGAGCTGGCAGTGCTGGGTTATCAGATGGACTCCATGATCCTCAACGTCTTTTCCAACCTCAGCGATTCTACGATTCTGGGTCTTTCTCTCCATGCCATACACAGATCCCACCAAAACCTATCTGAACGCTCCCTTTCCATTTACTTGCTTTCCAAGCTTATCCCACCCACACCACCACCCTGCCCAAACCTAGACACTCCACCAAGCTCCCGGGGATGAGATGCCATCCTGAACCCAACTCTGCTGCGATCCAGTGATGGCAGCAAACAAAGGAGCACATTTTCTGCACGATGCTCGGTCCCTCCGACCTGCTGAGCCTGGCGTTGGACCCGCTCCTCGGGCGTGCCAGACAAAGCCCGGCTCTTTGAGAGGCAACAGCCGCTCAGCAGCGTTTTAGGGCCAGAAAACAGCTCTGAACGTTCAGTTCCTTCTTTAAATAGAGGCCCCTTCTGTAAACGATCTGTTTGGACAGGAGAGAGAGCGCTGCGAGTCCAAGCGCTTGTGAAATAGGATCGGCTGCCTTCGCTCCCGCTCCACTCAAAACATGTGGGGGGAAGAAAGAAAGAAACAAACCCAGAACTGGCAAGGCAAGGCAAGGCAGGAGGAGAGAGCCCCCACACGTCCGCGCGGCTGGGAGGGTGCGAGACGCCAGAAAAAGTGGGGAAAAAAATTTAAAAACGATCAATTAGTGGCATTTCTGTTCCGAGGCGCCTGCGTGCGTTTAATTATATTCCATGCAAGAGGCTGTTGACGCAGATTTCCGTGCTGTGGGGCGGTGGTGTAACGGGATCCAGCTCTGCCTTCAACCTCGGACAACCCCGCTCAGCGCTCCACCAGCGACCCACCCATCCCCACGGGCGCGGGGGACTGACACCCAGCCCCACCAGACAGACACACGGACACGCAGCTCCCCCTGCTCCTGCGGGAGAGGCCCCGCCAGAACCAGCGAGGACATTAAAAAGGGAGAAAAAAAAACCCAAGAAAAAAGAAAAAAAAAAAAAAAAAAAAAATCTTTGCCCAACTCCGTCTGCGTCCCAGATCAAAGATCATCTCCAGCGAGGCCATCTGGTCCTTGTAAATGTAAAACCAAATTGAAAGCCCTGCCCTCACCTCCTCCGACTCCCTCGGCAATATTGCTTTTACCGGCCGGGATGGCCAAGGAGCTCGCAAAAGGCATCTGCATGTAATAGAGAGCCCCCGTGCAGCTGGGCTGGAGCCTTCCAACCCCCCTTTCTGTTAATCACCAAGCAGAGGTAAATGTTTTCTTTGGATCTCTAGGGGCCCTTTTATTCCTAGGGCCTTTGGGAAGAGTCCATGGCAGCAACCCTGGGATGGAGGAGGGCTGTTGTGCATCCCCACTGCTTCTCTGTGGCTGCAGACCAGGCTGCTGACCCCATCAACAGGGACACACTGGGAGGGAAGACGGCCCTACCACCCTAAAAGCCACGCACAACCCTTCTTGCCCAGCCTAAGCAGGCTTCTCCTACCACCACTCCCGGCTGGGGATGCAAAGGGGGATGCAGAGCCTGGTAAATAAACAGCTAGAAAGAGGATTGAACTAAGCACTTCCAAAAAGGGGAGGTCTGAGCCAAAAATTCCTTGTGAAAAACCCCACCACTGCCAATCCCAGTACTCCAAGCTCGACTTGAAAGGCGAGCGGGATCCGCTATCGGAGAAGAAAGCTACACCGGAGACGTCGCGGGCAAAGAAGAGGCAGCTTGAGGAATTCTTACCCATCAAGCTTTATTGTGTTATTCCAACTAAGCACAGACAAAAAGACAAATCTCAGCTCCCTACTTTCATTTATAATTGAACCCAGTCCAGAAGGATGGAGCAAGTACCATCTGTAATGCAGAGTGCATTAGCAGCCGGCAGAATGAAATATTCAAATTACTGTAGGCTACCTCGCATTTCAATGACAGGGTTACAAAAACCTGACTTGTAAGTGGAGATTGGACTGGAAGAACAGAAAGTTTGTTTCTCCAGTGCATGAATTAACCTAACAAAATGTTACTTTCAGGGAAAAAAAAGCATTTGCATGGGTAATTCTGCAACATATCCCAACGGGCACACGAGAAAAAACAATATTATTCCATTTCACTATCCTAATTGATATGTTGTCCAGGGAGATGAAAAAACTCCTGCTAGAAAGGGCAAGGCTTTTCCTCTAGGCTGAACACACTGAATAAACAGACTTAGGTGTGCACAGCACTTACCAGCAGGTACAGGACACAAGGACAGCAGGAATGTGCATCCCTGGGCTGTGCCAGTGCAATACCTGCACAGGCTGCAGCCTTTTGACGTGTTGCACCATCTGAGTATGCAAATCACCCCTTGATTTTGGTGCTTGTGCCTGTGCTGGGATCCACTGATATCGTTAATCAGGGCTGCCGAAAAGCCTGACACAGTAAATGGCTGTAGCCCCTAGCAGTAGTCAAGATAGAGTGACAGGCTCCATTTAAGATGTCACAGCATATAATAAAGTGTAAAACTATACTTAAAATAAACGAGATAGAAACAATAAACTTGACTCTGGGTTTGAACTTTCTGGGAGAGCGGCAGAGAGATGTGACACACACGTGTGTGCAAGCAAGCAGGCGTGGGCCTGGGGAGGCTGGAGGGGACAGTGCCCACCAGCCTGCTGCCCAGGTGACAGCAAGGAGAGCTGTCCCAAAGGATCCCAGCAACCCTAACACGACACCCAGTCTGCATATGGGACATCTCTGGCATTTCTGGATATGGATGTAAAGAAGGAGGAGGAGGAGGAGGAAGACAAGGAGTGATCTGTCAGGCCATGATGGGCATGTGACTCCATCAAGGAGAACACTGAAGGACGGAGCTTTGCTTCCAGCTGCTCTCCAGGGAAGAAAGTATTTACCCACCTCAATGGAGACTGGGACAAGCCAGTCCAAATCCCTCCTCCATCCTGAGCACCCAGGGATGTGCCTTCCTCTCTAACCCTGGATGGTAATGTCAGCATGGGATGGAGGAGCAGCAATGCCATCAGCATCTCCGTCTTGGGCTTGGCCACGTGCCCCAGGACCAGGAGCTACCGCAGATGCTGGCAGGATGAGGATCAGTCCCATGCAAGGTGGCATTGAGGGGGGGGATACTAAAAAAAAAAAACCAGCCCCATTTCACTCCCCAAATAACTTCTCTGCACCCCAAAACCTCGTGCGTGCCTGGCAGCAGCTCTCGGTGCTGAGACAAACCAGTCGCTCTCTGTCCTGCTAAGCAGTTAAATTAGAGAGTATTCAATTAATAACAGCTGAATATTCTGTCACATTTAGGAAGATGTATGGTAAGACAAGCGAGTTGTGATGTCTGTGACAGAAATGATAAAAGTTCTCCCGACACAGCCTGGCAGATACTTGGCTGCAGGAACCGCCTGCTCCCATGGACTCCAACGTCAGCACAGACACCAGGCCCAGCGCCTCCTTCCAAGGAGAGATGCTCCAAACTGCAGGGCAGAGCTGCTGCCAAAACGGCTCGGGGCAGCTCCCTCCCACCCTCCTTCTGCAATCCATCCATCCGATGCAGGGACAGGACCCTGCAGAAGACCTTGACCAAGAAAGGTCCGAGGCAGCGCCCGCCAGCTGCCACGTGGCAAGCAGCACTCAGCAAAGCTCAAACTCTCCCATGCTGCCCAAAGATCACCCTGCCATGCTCTTCCCAAGCTGCCTCAGTTTACCCTTCTGCCAAAGGAACCATGAATATACCCCGCGCTAGCAGGGAGCAGGGCAGTGCTGGCATCACACCATGACCATGGACAAGCAGCTGCTGTCCAGGAGGACATCCTGCACTTAATTAATGGCCAGGGGGCACACACAAGGAGCAGAGCTTTTGAGGCTGCCTCCTTTTATCCTGGGGGGTTGTTTTTCACCGGTGTTGTTTGCGAACACAGTTTTGTTGCTAAGAAACTATCTTCATTTTGCTCGGAGAGCAAAGACAAAGCAACCGTCAAAATAACACCCTATTTTGACAGTAGCCAGATCGTAACCATAAATGATCCATTTTCCCTGCTCTCCTGTATGCTCATTAGTGTGATCTAAATACCACAATCCCATATATATATATATATATATACCCACACCCTGTATGTTCACATGCACGGTGCTGGGACCCCACGTGCAGGGGGCTCCATTGCATCCATTCATCTGAAAGGAATCAGAGCCAGGAAGAGGAGGGGGATCCCCAGGGAGGCCCCACGGCTCCCTCCTAGGCAGGAACATGGCACGAGGTCTTTAAGCAAGAGATACATGAGAAATAAGTGGGAGAATTGGCCACAGCAGATGGCACAGCCCTGGTCTGAGGGGAAATCTGTTGGTTTGGGGTTTGTTGGGTGAGGTGGGTTGGGGGTGCTTTAAGTCCCAGGGGAGAAAATACAGGGGGGAAAATAAAATCCATTCACTGCTCAGTTTTCAGTATGTCTGTGCCTTTTGCTGATTTTATAGCAGGGAGATCCTGTCACATGGGGGAGATCAAAGCATACCCTCACTATCACCTTGATACAGGTATATTTATTCCCAAACCAAGTCCTCAGGATCCTGAAAACCACTCTGCCAATGAATCCTCCTCCTAGGGCAGGAGGGCATCACCTTTGCTGCCAGAGCATCTTTTGCTACTACTCCTGCTGCAACCTGGATGGGTCCCACAAAAAATGTGAAAAGGAAAAGCAACGTATAAAAAAAGGCAGGAAAGGGACAAAGGCACATCCAGGGCAGCAGCACCTGCAGGAAGGTGCTTCTTAATCTGATCCAGGATCATCCAGGATGATGCATGAGGCTAAAAGGTTTGGTGGAAGCAGTGAGGTGCCCCACCTGCACCAAAAGCAAGAGGAAAGAGAAAAGCCCATGGCCTGCTTGCCACAGATCTGCTCCTGCTGATTTAAGGGCAGAGGGAAAGGCAGGTAAAAGATGAGGCCAAAAGCTGCAACTTGTGCCAAAGCAACCCTGGTTTTAGCAAACTCCTGGTGTGAGAGAGGATGTCTGGAGTCACAGCACAGCCCAGCAGGACAGCAAACATGGAGCTGCCACCCTCCACCACCACCCAGCCCTGGCAAAAACCAGCTCAAGAGCTGATCAGGAGCACAAATCCCCTGCCAGACAGGGATCACCCTGCTCTGATTTACACCCCTAGGATTTACACCCCTGCACTGGTGCAGCAGGGACCAGCAGGGCTTGGGAGAGCAGAGCCTGCCCTGAGTGCTTCTTAGGCAAATAAGGAAGAAAACTGAAGCTGTGGGAAGCAATCCTGCAATATCTGGGCTGTTTTTTCTCCTCCCCTGGGCCAGCTGGAGCACGGCTCTGGCTGATCCCTTGCTTCTGCATGTCCCCAAAGTGCAGTCCAGCACCAAAGGGCCCTGTCTCCCATGGAGCAGCAGCTTGCCATGTGTGCTTTCCCTGCCAAAACCCCGAGCTCCACCCCACGTGGGGGAGAAAAAGGGAAGGGTGAGAAGAGCTCTGCTGAAACCCACCAAAGCCTGAACATTTCCCTTGCAGCAGAACAAAGCCCTTGGAAATCTCTTCTCTGCTTGGGTCCCCCGACCCACATGAAAGAGGCATTTTTCTGGGCTAATTACACAGGCTGCTCTGAGCCTCCTGGCAGAATCTGAGCTGCACCAGCAGACATCAAAGGGCTCCCAACTTTAATGCAGAGAGCAAAGACGGAGCAGTGCACGGGAGATCTCTCCCTGCTGCCTGCTCTGGGCACCTGGGAGGAATGCTGGAGCTACCTCAGCATACAAGACCCCCCCAGTGAGGAAAAATGGGGAAGAAGGGGCACAGTTTTTATTTGCATGGCAGGCTCATAGCAGGCCCAGGCAAAGAGCTGTGGCTGCTGCTCCTTGCAGGACCAACCATGGTCCCAGCAAAGCTTTCTGAAGACTCCATACATGGGCTTTTTTCTTTCCTCTTGCTTTTGGTGCAGATAAGGCACCTCACTGCCTCCACCAAACTTTTTATGCTGCCCTGGATGTGCCTTTGTCCCTTTCCTGCCTTTTTTTATACGTTGCTTTTCACGTTATTTATGGGACCCATCCAGGTTGCAACAGGAGTAGCAAAAGATGCTCTGGCAGCAAAGGTAATGCCCTCCTGCCCTAGGAGGAGGATTCATTGGCAAAGTGGTTTTCAGGATCCTGAGGACTTGGTTTGGGAATAAATATACCTGTATCAAGGTGATAGTGAGGGTGTGCTCTGATCTCCCCCATGGGACAGGATCTCCCATTCAGCTGTGGAATCTGTCTGCTGTCTGGGGTAGGCAAGCTGTGGGGCACTGGATAGAGGTCAAGTTATGGAAAAAGATGGGGCAGGATTCATTGTCACACACCTGACAGCAGTGGCTGCCATCATGGTTGGTCCAAGCACCACTTCCAGGCACTGCACACCTCATTTCCCCAGAACTAATGCACCCACTGCACTTGGAGCTTCTGAGGTGGCATTTTCCAAACAGGTGCTTGCCCCTAAACAGCAACTTTCTAGAGGAAGCCTTTGTCCTGTTCAAGCAGTGTCACAGGCTGTGCCTGCAGCTCCTGAGGAACACGAGGGAGACAGAAGATGCCTTTGCTGTCCCCTCCAGGAAAGGGACACCAGCCCCAAACCATGAGCACCTCATGGCCATCTGCCCCACTCCTGGACCAGAACATGGCCAAATCTCCTGGCCTTCAGCAGGACAACCTGGTGTGTCTGGCACCATCTGCACTGGAGATGACTGGGGAAGATGGAGCCATCCTCCCAGCTCCTCCACCTCCATCACTCCTTCCCTCCTGTGGGCTTCACAAAGCCTTGCAGCACAGCCACAATATGCTCCACAGAGCAACCAGCCCTTGCTCCTCCTCACTTATGAGACATCTCCAAAACAGCAACGCGCCACCAGAGATCCTATGGGTCTTCTTCAGGCTCTGGTCCTTCCATGGGCAGCAATTACCTGAGACTGCTGCCACAAGACATTTCTGCAGTGCCCTGGTAAAGGAAAGGGGTGAGGAAATCCTCAGAGGATGTTCCAACCTTTGGGAAGATCAGCAAGCACAAAACTGTCATATGAGGGGTGCTGGCCACCCTCCTGAACCCATCCTGCTCCAGCCCTTGGCCTCCTCACTTCTCCTCCAGCCTTGGCTCCAGGGGCATGGTGACAAGGGAAAGGGGCTGGACCACACCCTGTCACCCTGTTCTTCTAAACCTTCTGATGTTTACAGTCCTGTAATGAAGATTCTCACGCAGTTTTATGTAAATAATTACTGGTTTACATTTTTTTTTCAAGAAAAAGAAAAATTTGATAGTGTGACAGTGTTCACAGGGTGAGGGAAGAGACCTAGATCTGACTCCGTATTTCAGAAGGCTTGATTTTTTATTTTATGATATCTATATCACATTAAAACTATACTAAAAATAACAGAAGGAAAAGTTTCATCTCAGAAGGCTAGCTAAGCTAAGAATAGAAAGGAATGAATAATAAAGGTCTGTGGCTCAGACAGAGAGTCCAAGCTAACTGGTCAGTGATTTGCCATTAGTTATAAACATCCAAGATGGGCCAATCACAGATGCACCTGTTGCATTCCACAGCAGCAGATCATCATTGTTTACATTTTGTTCCTGGAGCCTCCCAGCTTCTCAGGAAGAAAAAATCCTTAGAAAGGATTTTCATAAAAAGATGTCTGTGACATTGATAGACTGTTGATTTGCCCAGTGTCATTGGAGAAGCAGCACTTTCATCCTCCGATCCACTGTCACTTTAAAATAAATCTATAAATGTTAAAATAAAAGAATAAACTTCCCTGTTTTTACCTTAGAAGTTCCAGCATGCGTGTTTATTTCGTGTCCTACAACAACACCACCCTGGAGAGGAGAAGGAAGAGGAAAGGCAGGATGGGGCTGGGAGCGTGGCAGGGCAGAGGAAGGTGTCAATTAAAGCAATGAGGGCCTGGGCACGGCCGTGCCTGACAGCAGGGCTGAGCAGAGCTGACAACCGTGGCTCCCCGCTCGCTCACCGGAGCGTGTGCTCCCCATCCCCGGCTCCACCCGGCCACGCCGGGCTCTGTGGGCACCACAGCCCCCTTGGTGTCCCTGCCCTGCCCCCAGACACGCTCCTGAGAACGGGAATCATCTTCATTTGGGGCTTAAGCAGGCCACAGCCAGCCTGGAGGCGGACGGATGGGGCCGGGTGGGGTGGCACAGGGCGGGTGATGCTGAAATAACTAATGAGCACTGCCAGGTCTCAGCCCCTAATCAGGATGGCATCACTGGAGTGCTGGGATGCTGGCAAGGTGGAAATCCACTAGCTGGGTGGTCTGCCTGCATCTCTGCTTCCCCTTGCTTGCCCCCAGGAAGCACATGCAGGGAGCCCCTGCTTCACCCCCTGCCTGCCCTCCCTGCAGGCTCAATCTGATTACTGCTGATACACATCTCCTCCTGGGCTCCAAAACACGCTCTTCCCAGCTGAAGGATTCGCATGGACACGGAAAACTTGTCCTGATTGCGGCGTTAATGGTCGTGTGGCCCATGTCATCACCAAAATGGCCTTAGGGGCAGAGCTGATGGGTCTCCGAAGTCATCAGGACTACCCCACCTCATCTTGCTCCCCTTATTAAAACCATTCATCCTGGGAGCTAAATGAATATGTTTCATCTTCAAATGCTGAGACACAAGAGCAAGCAGGCAGAGATCTAATAGAACAATACCCATCTAATCATGCCGATTTTTCTCTCCCATCCTGCCTTCATATTACACGCGTGGCCACAAGAGCAGGCCAGGGCTGCAGGCGATGGCTGAGGATGGGGCACGGCCCACTCCTGCCTCTGCTGCCACCATCACACCTCACACCCCACCTTCCAAGGCTTTTCCTCCCTCTGCTGTAATGGAAAAAGCCCCAGGACTTTTAAAACTAATAAGGCCAATAGATATGGAGCCTAACAAGTCTAAGTGAGCCAGGGAAGCAGGGCAGCACTAGCAGACACTTGTTTCCCGTGGGAACACTACACACTGCACTGTCCATGAATCATTTTGGCGCTCCTTCCCTCACCCACCACAGGTTTTCCGTGCTCCTGTTCCCTTAGATACAGGGCTGGTTTCTTCCCTCGTTTGCTAAAGCACTTTCTGCTTGCGTGATGCTGGGGGAAGCATGAGAATTTTGCATCTCTCACCTACTGAGGGACCTCAGGACGGGGAGTCCCTATTGAGGGACTTGAGGAAGGCCCTGTCTGGGCACAGAGCGGTGGAGGACCCAGCAGCTGGGAGCACTGGCAAGGGCTGAGGATGGCACAGGTATCAATTAATCTGTTGCATCTTTCCAGAGCCTGCCGGAGACGCCGCTGGCCTCCCCTTCCCAAGCAGGGTTTGCGCAGCAAATCCCCGCTCTATCTAATTATTAACGATAATAACGGTGGCTGGCCTGCTGGATGCCATCTGGAGCCCTGCCATGCCTGCCTGGCAGCCTCGGGAGGGCCGGGCAGGGCTGGGTGAGGCGTGGGGCAGGGGTCGGTGCCAGGGATGGTGGGCAGCGGCTCGGGATGGCCCCGAGGAGCCGGCGGGCCCACCCAGGCTGCGCTCGCTGCCGTGGCAGGCTTCATAAGGCTCCGCTCTTTGACTGGCGTTGAGTTTATGTGAAAGTAATTAACAGTAATTAATCCTTAATTACAGTAATTAGCCAAGTCGCAGTAAATTAAACCACATCTGGAGCAGATGAGGGCTTCCGAATGGGAGGCTAGTGCAGGCGACAATCGGAGAGATGCTGAATTCATCTGACAGCATCTGATTAAGGCTACCTGTTGCAAGCAGCTCATTTGCATCGTGTTTTTGTTTGTGTTTGGCACTAACCCCTTCTGCCGGGCACCCCTCCCACACCCACTCCTCCCCTGCCCCCTTCCACCTCCCCAGCTGCCCCTGCAGAGCTGCCTGGGTGTGTGAGGAGGAGGAGGAGGACGAGGAGGAGGCAGCAGCTCTGAGCCAAGAGCAGAGGGTCTCCCACCATCCCCAACCAGGTGGGGATGAGCCAGCACAGGGCCAGGGAGCTGCCGGGCTCCCTCACATCCTCCAGGGAGCAGGGACTGCTCAGGGCTTGGTACCTCAACCACCCGCCCCACAGGCAGGGGATGATGGAGCAGGATGGAGGCAGAGTGATGGAGGCAGCCAGCTCAACTCCCCAGCTTCCCTGCATCTTGTGTTGTAACAGCTACAGTAATAATAATAATAATAATAATAATAATAATAATAATAATAATAATAATAATAATAATAATAATAATAATAATAATAATAATAATAATAATAATAAATACCAGAACTCCAAAGGGGAGCACATTAGCAAAAAAAAAGGGTATTATTATTAATACCAATCAGCATTTACCCAGTGCCTTTGCTAATGCTGAGCCACGCTCAGAGGGAGGGGGAAATCCTGCCCTTCCCTTTCTTCCTACCATGGAGAAAGCACAAGACAGAGAGGTGAAACAGGCTACGGCTTGTTGTGGTGGAACAAAAGCTCAGGGAGCAAGTTGTGGTGGCCTGACTTGGTTTCATGCCTTCCTCCCACATGGCCAGAACATATGGCTGACTCTGAGCTGTTAGAAAAATACTGGGGAAAATTCATAAAAATATCTTACTCACTCCTGGTCCTCAAACTACGCTGCTCACCAGCACCCCAAACCCTGGGATTTCCATCAAGGGACAGAGATTGGGATTTCAGAAGCAGAAATGGGATTTCAAAAGCAGAATTGCAAGCATCATGTTCCAAAAGCAATTGCCTGATTTCAGTAGGTATTGCAAAAGCTTCAGGGCTTAATTGTATGCAATTAATGAGCATGAAGGTGCTGTGTATCTTGCCTTTCCACCACACAGGGTGCATGGCTGGTGTATCCAGGCTCCTGAAACCTAGACAGGCAGTGTTAAAAACCCCTTCAACACTGAAATATTGTCTTTCCTCTGGAACTAAAACCATTCAGGACTGCCAAAGCCAACAGCTGCAACAGGCCCTGGAAATGATCAGAAGAACCTCATTTAATGAAACATGAAAAAGAGTTACATTTGCCTCTGACTGCAAAATAAAAGCAACCTTTTGAATTTCCTGCCTGCACAAAAGCTTAGAAGAAAAAAAAAAAAAAAAGAAAAAAGAAAAAAAAAAAAGAAAAGAAAAGAAAAAAAGAAAGAAGTGTCTTGTCCACCTCTGCTTTTACTCTGCACTGGACAGGACTGCCCTGTACCACTGAAACACTGGAATGGCTACAAATCAGTCAGTGTCTAGCAAGTACAGAAATACACTCTGCTGTCCCTGTATGGGCTGGAGAAAGGGGAATTCACAGCTTTCCTCCTCTCTTAAGGAGAAATGTGGTGTTTCCCAGCCATCAAACAGAGCAGGAAAGATCAAGCAAACTGAAGTGATGCTGCACCAAATCTCCCCTTCCCAACCCAGACATGGATACTGCTTGAGATGGCTGTGCCTGGAACAAGAACATTGTGTGCCTATCAGGAGAAAAAGGATTTTGCAACCAGCTTAAAAAAGTGGGGAGAGGTCATGATTCACACCTCCAAAATGAACTCACACCATCCTCTCAGTGCAATTTTGCTTTCATTCAATAGTTTTCTAAGAAGATATTCCATCAGCTTTGTGCTTGAGATCCTTCACAGCCATGGCATTTACAGCAAATCACATTATCTTGCTGCAGCCAGATTTTTGGCTTAAAAAAAAAATAATTTAAATTCGTATGAATAAAAGATTGCCTCACAAATGTCTTCAAGAAATTCATGCCCCAAATCCACAGTGCCAACATTTTTGCCTTGTACAAAAATAACATAAATTGGGAAGCTGTAACTGAATGGGCAAAGCCTGCCCTGGCCAGGCAGAAAGAGAGCAGAACATTGCTCTGCTACAGAAGGAATGATGACCTTGGATGATTTAATAGTAAAGGCAAGAAAGCCTGGCTGGGCTTGTTTCTCCTCACACCATGGATGCTAAAAGTGCAGCCCTCAAAGCTGCAAATATTTAACATCTCAACTTGGGTGAATAATCAAGTTTTCAGTGCATGGACAACTCAAGATTCATGATGGGACTGGTATCTCGGACCCAAGTGGATGTTCCATTTCAGCTTGTGCATGTCCTACATCCAAATCTCTTCCAATTTTACTTGGTGCTCGTTGTGTGCACTGAGAGGCTCAAGAGAAATGGCTCCCAAGACATTTATGAACTGTCCCATGTTGGATCAGGATGCAACAAGACCCCTCTCCCCAGCAGACAGCATGGGTGAAGCTGTGAAACCTCTTCTGGGTGCCAGCAAAGACTCACGTGAATGCGAGGACTGGGTCAGTGCCTCCTGCAAGAGATGGATCAACAATGCTGCCATGAGATCCACCTAAACACAGAGCCAAAAGCTCTCAAAGCATCCAGGGCTGCTCAGCCCAGCTGTCCCAACCTGACTGCAACTGGGACATTCCAAAATTCCCATCCTGTGAGTCCCTTTGGCTTTTACTTGAGGTGTTGGGGATCACACATAGCTGCTCTTTGCACTACAAATTACTGGGAAACCACCATGGGAAACATCCCTGCCGTGCTGGGTAACTGTGAACTCCACTGAGCTGACCCTCTCCATCTTTACAACCCCAAACAGTCAACTCAGGACTTTTTGCTGCAGAAGCCCTTCAAAAAAGCAACCCAGTGGTTGTTCCACTTCCAGAGAAAACAAACACAACCACATAAACACCAAGGAAAGGGAGAGGCACATCTTGCTCCTCCTCTCCAGGGGATGGGAGATGCAGCCCCACCCAGTGACATTCCCCACCCTTTTTTTGGACTGAATGCTAGTGTAGAAATTTTGACCTGAAAATAAAATGTGTGTGTGGGGAATAAACCCCAAATAAAACCAGCTAACACTGAGCCTCCAATGCCATACAGGGCAGGAGGGCAGCATGGCCTGAGGAGCTGGGCTGGGCAGGTGAGAGGTGGCAGATCTGCCCCTCGTTTCAGACCAACACAAGCACGTTTCACAGACATGTGTGCGCTCCTTTCAGGCCGAAGACTCGGGTCCCTACTCATCTGCACGGCTCAAATTAATTATACACTTTAATTTCATGAATTATTAATTTGATTCTGACTCGGCAGCTTACGATTATCCAGCGCTACAGACTACGCAATTCCAGCTTCATTAAAACATCACCAGCTGCCTGAGAGACAGACATTAAATAGCAGAGAGTAATAATAAAATTAAGCTCCCTGCGCATAGCAACAGAGTCTTCCCCAGCCGCACGCGGCGAGGGCCCAACTGGTTAATAGGCCCTTTCCAGGAGCTTTATTCCCTTCCTGAGGCTGGTCCCACCCCGCTCCTTTCAGCAGAAGGATGCATGGCAGCAGAGGACCGGGGTTCTGCAGGAGCAACCCCGGGGATGAGGGTGATGAGGGTGAGCAGCATCCCCCTCCCAGCGCCCGCAGCAAGGACGGGGAGGGCTCCGGGGCTAACGTCGCCTCCAAATAAATAAAGCCGGAGCGCTGCCTCCCAGCGTCTCCCTGGCAAAACAATTTATAGAGGGAAAATGTCGGAATTTAGACATTCCATTTAGCTGCCTCAGAAATCTAAGGACCCCAAACCTTGTGGGATTTGAGAAATCGATGGAATTAATTAAGGGAGATGTCCAGCGGTCTCCGCTAAGTAATCAGCAGGTACAGTAGACCTGAAATTCTATAAAGAAAAATGGGAAGGGATGACATTGAAGGAGGCAGTGGGGATTAAAAAATGAGCATCCGAGTGGTAAAGGCGCACACCCATTGATCGCTGCATTACGGATTAAGGCTTCAACGAGCAGCCAGAAGATTCTGTAGCAGAAAATGGTTACAGAGGATGAGCATGAGCAGAGCGGATATATATAACCTCTGACAGCCGGGAACAACTCAGACGGAGGACAGCTCTGCGGCGAACCCCAGAGCCAGAAAGTTTTGGGGAAGGGGAGGAAGGGGAAGCGGGGGGAGCTCTGAGGGAGCCATTTTGTGCAAGGGAGACCTGCCCAGGAGGAGGCAGCGGGGAGGAAGGCACCCGGAGCCAGATCAGGGACATGTGGGGAGGGGACACTGCTGCTCCATCAGCAATTAGTGGCTAGGAGTGAGGAACAAGCCAAGCAGGCGCACGCACACAGAGCAGACCTGCCTGCCTGCCTGCCTGTCACAGGGCTCTCCAGGGCACGCTTCACCTCCCTGCCCTGCTGTGGGCTCTCACAGAGACCACTGCCTTCAACCCTACACCACTGACAGCCCCAAGCTTTGGTTTCCCAAACCTCCCAGGGGTGACTGCATCCGAGCCATGGCAGCAGCTTTGCCAATTCTCTGTGCCCACAGCCCAGCTCCGGGATGTGAAGCTACCTGCCCCCAAAAGCCAGGCTGGACTCTGCTCCAAGGGCAGCAGCAGGGAATGCTGTGCTCAGGAGCACCATCCACCCTCTGGAAACCATCAAGTAGGACACCATCATTTCTTCAGACACTCTGGGCATGCACAGGAAGGGAAGAAAGCAAGATCACCCAGGAGGTGCCACCCTGAAAGCCCCCAGCACGCAGCCCCCAACACTAGAACCACATGAGCCACCATTTGGGACCAACCAGATAGGATAATGCTGCTCCCAAAGGTCCCAAGCATCGCCCAGACCATAAAACCCCACAAAACTGCATGGCAGCTGATTCAGACAAGACTTCAACAGTGTGGTGAACTCAATTTTCCATGCTTAAAACAGGGCTTTGCTGGGAACACTACAGCTGCATCCAATGCCTTGTGTGAACGGAGCTGTTGCCTGGAGGAAGCCCCTGGGAAGCAGCAGCAGCAGCACCCCACCCAGCCAGCCTGCCTTCCTTCCCGGCCAAATCTCAACCGGGATTGTTGGAACATTTCAAAGAGAAGATTCAAAAATAAAACCAAAGCCCCCGGAGCCACACGCAGCAGCAGCAGCAGCAGCAGCAGCAGCAGCTTGGTGTCTGCGGGGTCGCGGGGCCAGCCCCCCATCACCCGCCTGCTCCTCATCCATATGCATGCTTCCAAGCTAAATGTCAGCGGAGCCAGGCAGCCCGAGGGGACCCTGCTTCCCAGGACAAAGGGAGGTGCTGTGGGATACAGCAGGCACAGAGCGGCCCGGCGCAGGGGAGGGAAGGGCTCACCCCACACGGGGATGGGGCTGTGGGCACCCGGCTGCTCCGGGAGGCAGCTGCAAGCTGGGGAGGCTGGTGAAAGCAAAGGGCACTCTGCAGCCCCATGGGTGAGTCTGGAAGCCCCTGTGCAACTCCTTCGAGCCACCAGCACTCCCACACATGGGGGATGACTGTCTCCATCCTTCATCCCTCTAATATCTTTCAAAAATTAGGTGGGGATCTGAAAACCATTCCCATTGGTGATGGGCGTTTTGAGCCAAACTCAGTGAGAGAATCTGGGATGGGGAAGGGTCTGCAAAAACATCTTCCATCCAGAATGTGAGCTGGATTCCCCTCTCAGTCCTACAGGAAACACTGCTGTGCTTGGAGGGCAACCTTCAGGGAGCACTTGGGTCACCCCTTGTGTCACTCTGGGAGACTTCATCAACAAGAAAGACAGTGTCACCTTCTTCACTTGAGGGACACTGAAACCCCAGTGGCACACAGATCACAGGGACCAGGGGACGCAGGAGGAGCAGTTGCCTGCTCAAGTTGTAGGCTGAACACTGTGCCCCCAGACCCAGCACCACAAAACACCAGCAGAAAGAGCCCACGACCACACAATAAAGACAGGTCTAGCAGACAGAGCAGCATGAACACAACTCATCCCTTCCCCCCAGAAACGCCTCCTCTGGTGTCCAAACTGGACTTTGAAGGCTCTCTCTGCCCCACACCCTCGGACTGAGCCAGATCAGCTCCAGCCCCAGGTGCCCTCAAGCCAATCCCAACCTGTCCCCAAGGCAGGAGCTGCCAAGCCCGGGCATCACACGTGGGAGGCCCGGCGGGTGCCCGGCGACACGCCAGGCGCTGCGTGCTTTACAATCCATGTGTCGCAGAGCCCTGAGCGAAGGCTGGAGCAGATGCAGAGCGTTGAGCAGATTCCCTCCCCTGGCTGCATTACAGCAGGAGGCAGGGAGCAGCCCCTGTGCCCCCCGCCTCCCCAGCCCCAGCAGGCACTTGGCATCCAGCGCCACGAGCTCCCGGGGCCGGCACGCTCGTCGCCACAAACATCCTCCCTCAAAGCAGGACGCCTTCCCCCATGGGGCAAACATTAGTGGGACAACTGGAAACGTTCAACTTGATTATAATGCTTTAAGAAAAGGTCACGGTGAAATTTCAGCGCTTTACCTTGAGCTCTGTTTGTTCTCTGCAGGATGAGATGGGAAGAGTCAGCTTGCCCTGGCTCATGGCATCTGCGGAGTTCTGACTGCATTTCATGGGCCAGCAGCAGGCTGGAGAGCCACAGCAAACCCCCCAGCCCTGGGGACTGAGATAAGTCACAGCAGACGGGTTTGGGGGGGCACGCACTGGACCACCACACCACAGCTGGGTCACCATGCCACAGCTGGACCACGTTTTGCCTCCAAAAGTCATCCAACCCTGAGCTGATTTTGCACCGGGACTGCATTTCTGCTGTCAAAACAGGTCAAATACACCCAAAAAGCATGGAGAAGCAGGGAAAAGCAGCCAGCAATTCCTAGACAGCATCTCCCTCAGAGCTGGGAAGGTTTTCCAACACGCCATTTGGCTTTGTCTTTTCAGATCTCAGAAAGAGCTGTGGCCAAAGCCGCAATGAGGCGGCAGCGCCGCGGGACTCGAGCATCGCTCCAGCACTGCCCAGGCCACCAGTGACCCTCAGCCACCACGTCAGCCCCACCAGCAGCTCCCCTGCTTCTAGAAAAGCAAGGGCACTTGCAAGTTCTGAAGGGTGATGAGGAGCAGGTCTCAGCCCTCACGGAACACCATGAAACCCAGTAGCACCCCAGCTTTTTCAGTCCCTGTCCCTGCACTCCTGAATGACTTCTCTGGGATTCATTAACCCTCCACTTTGCACTACAAAATGAATACCACAAAGATGACCCACCAAAAGGCCCACAAGTGGTGCAGCAATTGGCCAAAAATGCATGGACACAGAAACATCACAGCCGAGCATCCCTCCTCCTCCTCTGTGCATCAGGAGCAGCAAAGGTTTGTTACCAGTTGGGCAAGAGGAAAAACCAAGGTCAGTTTTGTTTGTGGCCAACTGCCCCCAGCAACATTTCTGTTGCAATAATTAAATCTGTCGTCCAACAATTTGCTGCCAGGGCAGTTCTCAGAAGGTCTCTAAGCAGCGCCAGGAGATGAGTGCTGGTGGACATGGAGTCCTCTGCACCCCCTGGGCTGCCAGATCAAGGTCCAGGCAGGTGAAGGGCACAGGAAAAGCCACCAGGAGCTACATTCAGCTGGGATGACTCCCTAGCAGCAAAGGGTTTTTGGGGGAGGTTTTTAAACAGCCAATTTCAGCAGAGCAGACCGAAAGCCTGAGGTGCTGGGTTCTCTCTCAACACCTGGAGGCAACTGGGAAGGGCTCAGCACCCTTCCCTGGAGGCAGCTGCATGATCCAGCCTGCTAAGAGCTCCCCAAAGGGGAAATGGTTTGAGATGCTACCACAGTGCAAATTATCCTTTCCTGACACAGCCAGAGCGAGGGGCTGGTGTGACATTCCTCCAGGAGCTGGGATGGAGCTGCTGGGCCCCCTTCCTTCCCCTGGGAGCCAACCACAGTGAAGGTGACACCACCTCCTTGTCAGCGGGGCCACAGTGGGCCCAGGAGGCAAGGGAGCCTCGTCCTGCAGCGCCTGCTCTCGTTTTTCTGAGCACACAGACACACCTGCCCGTGGAGCCGGGATGCTGTATTCCCACCACTCCGGCAGCGCCACTCGCAACAACTCCCAGCTGCTGCCAAAAGGTATTTTTAGCTGCATTATTTATTTGAACACCTGCCTGAGACTTCAAGGCAGAGAACGGAGCCTGAGCAGTGGAGGGAGGGAGTGAGGGAGTGAGGGAGGGAGGGAGGGAGGGAGGGAGGGAGGGAGGAGCAGCACTGGGAGATCTGGACCGTTTTCCCTGGAAGATTCGAGAGCAGTGACACAGGTGCGATGGAGCAAGACTCGGGCTGTGCCAGGGAAGAGGATGGCATGGTTGGGATAAAGCACCTGCCCCACAAACACCACTGGGTTAATCCAGAAGAGCAGACTGGGAAGATGCTCCAGCCAGCCTCAACGTGAGGCTTCCTTCAGGGAAATTTGGCTCTTTAGGTATCCAATCACCCATGGTTTCAAGATGCTCTGGCCCAACGTGGTGTCTGCAGCAGGAATGCCCAGGTCTTGCTGCTATAAATCATCTTTTATGCATAAGCCTGCTTTGGGGGAAAAACTCAGCAGAACTGCCCTCTTTCAAAATTTCCCTTCCTCCACACAAAACCAATTCCATCCCAAAACCAGCCCCAGAGAAAAGAGGATGAAGCAATCAGAAAGCAAGGGAAGGAGGGATGCTGTGAGGAAGGATGTACTCCACTCTTGCTCCCAAAGAAGGAGATTCCCTCAGGGGCTTGGGGGCACCACAGGGTAATTGAGGGGCACATGGAAAGCCATACAACACCCCTGTGTTATTTTTTCATGCATTTCTCGCCACCTCATTTACTGAAGTGAACAAAACCCATCACCTCCCTCCCCTTCTGCTGAAATAATCTCCTCTTCTCTCTGAAATCAGCCAGGAAAAGAAGAAAAAAAAAAGAAAAAAAAAAAAAGAAAAGAGCATCTAAAAATAAAGGCCAGGCCAGGGTATGTGCCTCTTGGTTGGGCTCCTGTGCTCACAGATCTGCTTATTTTGGCCTATCTCTCCCCAGCGATAAGGCAGCTAACAGCCCGTTATCAGCCAGTCGGTGAAAATGTGCTCCAGCCTGATTAGGGCTCAGTCTTTGCCAAGGTTATAAACAGCCATTATCGTTCTCCCAAACAGAATAATCCGGACAGTATCAGCTCAGAAACATATGGGCCACACAGCGAAGATAGCCGCTGACGGACACTTCATTTTAATTGTAACGAGTGGTTAGCAGCAGCCTCCAGACAACACACACAACTGCCCAATTGGCAGTGGGCTCCATCTCCTCCTGCAGCCCTCCTCCCTCCCTCGTGCTGCTGCTTTGCTCCTCTCCCTGCTGCTCCCCTGGCCTGTGCAGAGCCTGGATGAGCAGCTCTGGAAAGGTGTCCCACCCTGCCTGGTCCCCATGGGATGGAAACACCTCTGCAGCAGGGGGAATGTGGTGGCACCAGCGTGACCCTGTCACACCTCAGGGACAGGCAGTGAGAGGCTGAGGGCTTGAGGCTGCTGTAATGGTGGGGTGACACCTCTCTGCCCACTTTTCTGCAGGGATGGAGGTCAGAGCACAGCACCCACAGGCCTGGATCCCAGCCTTTCCCGCTGCTTGCCCGTGTGCCAGCAAGTGGAATGTGGTGACACCAGCGTGGCCCTGTCACACCTCACAGCCAGGCAGTGAGAGGCTGAGGGCTTGAGGCTGCTGTGATGGAGGGGTGACACCTCTCTGCCCACTTTTCTGCAGGGATGGAGCTCAGAGCACAGCACCCACAGGCCTGGATCCCCCCTGGGTGCCACATCCCCCCGCTGCCTGCCCGTGTGCCAGCTCGGCAGCAGGCAGGGCAGGGGAGGAGGGGCAGCAAACCCTCATTTCATATTCTTCCAGTGTCCCTTCTGTGTCATACTTATTTTTTTTTTCCCCCTTTCCTCCCTCCCTCTTCCCAAAAGGGGTGGTTTAGCTCAGAGAGTCTTAAACACATTTGCATTCCCAAGACAAGCTTAGGCATAAATTCATCTCAGTGCAGGGGTCTTTTTTTTTTTTTTTTCCCCTCCCCATCCTCCTTCTTTTCCTCCCTTCTTTTCTCTCCAAACCTGAAATGAATTCAGTGAGAACCCTTGCAATTCCAGCGCTGTGCAACACGGGATTACAAGGGATCCGAGGGTTTCCTTTTCTTCCAATTCCCGGCATGCGGTGCTGCTGCTCAGTTTTGTTATTAACAATACTCAGAGATAACACTCTTACAGCCCCATTAGCCACACTAACCTTCTTTTCTTCTCCAACCAGACCCAGCTTCTAGCAATCACACCTGAGCTCCATTCCTCCTGCAGGAAAAAGCGGGAGAAAAGGAGAAACCCCCCTAAAAAAAACCAACTTTACAGCAAAATGTTGTGGAGACAAGCTTAAAAACCTTAGGAAGACCCAGGACTGAGCTTCAAGTCACGGACGCTTTCTCAGATAATCTGTATTCCTATCTCAGTGCCAGCAGAGCTGTGATCAGAATATCCAAGGTCTCATAAAAGATTCAGGGCTTATTGACTTCCCTGCCTTTGCTGCCAGCTCGTGGTGCTCCTGCTCAGCCCCAGAGCACCCGCTGCTGCCCCTTGCAAGTTGCCACCACAGATGGCAAACTTGAATCTATCTACTCCTGTGCAGAGCAGTGGAGGAAAGCTCTCCTCCTGAGCTGGGGCATGGATTCCCAGCCCCAAGCCCTGCAGAGAGGCACCTAAAGAGGGTCTGTGCCCCAGCAAGGCATCCCCAGCCCACAGCTAACTCCTCTCGTGGTTGCCCCAGCAGCGCTGGACATCACAGTGGGCAGGTGCTGCACCACAGGCAGAAGAGCAGATTTATAACTTATTTTAATTCCAGTCACACGTTTAGGTGAAATGATCTCCAAGCTTCCAGCAGGAACCCCCTCAAGAGCAGGCTTCCCCTCAGACTGCACGGAGCTCTCCGAGGGCTGTCTCTGGCAGCACTGCAGCCCAGATTTGCTGCATAAGCAGCCCCGAGCAAATGTGCCGACCAGAGAATCCAGTCCCTGCAAATTTATGATCAGTGTTACTCAGCCACAGCCCAAAGGAGAAGGGATGGGGGGCAGGCATTCCTTCAGGAACACACTGCCCCACTGTCACTCGTGTACTCGCTGATTTTAGGCGCAAAAGACCAGGTGAATGGTTGAACATGCTATAAATTGTGGAGTTTTACATACTAGAGGCCTTCATCCCCGAGTTACACAGAGATGCCTGTGAACACCACATCAACCAAGCATGATAAAACCATCAAACCCACCCAGGCACCTCATTAATTGTATTTATGCATCGCCTAAAGCCTTACGTGCACACCAAGGCTCCATACTGGAAAGCGCTGCAGGCTATGGGAAATAAACCCGTGTAAAAATAAAATATAGCACAGAAATACACAGATTTATATATACATATATGCTCAAACACACACAGGCACTTGTGTGCCTCCACGTGGTGTGTGCACACACCCTCCTGGAGCAGGGACACCCCCAGAGGCGTATCCAGACACACACACACCCCCCTCTATCTGCATGTAGGTAGCAACTATTTATACATACACAAACCATACAAATGCTCCACGCACCCTGCTCGGTGACAGCTCAGATTTTCAGTAATATCATAATATTATTTTTTAGATCAGTTAAGGTATAAAATGTGCACTCTCTCAGTCTTTAATATTAATAAGTCTTGTAACTAGCAGTTTCTTGTAGCTCCGAATTCTTGAGCACAACTAGAAAGGGCACTTATCCTGAAAAATCTAATAAATTTACAGTTTTATATACTTCCTTCAATTGTAAAAGTCTTGTTCAATAAACTTTAAAATGCCACTATAGAGCAATAACACAGACAGTATAAACCCAGCCCTGGGAAAGCTGTGCAACCAGAAATTGTTCCCCTTTCTGCTACAGCAATAAAGTTTTATATGTTTGAACTGACTGTAAAAAGGTTTGAATGTTGGCAACTGGGGAATAATCTGTCTTCTTTATAGTTATTATCATATTTCCCACAAGACCCTTTGGTCTGTGTCAATCCTTCTCGTATATGACACCTTTGTACTGTCAGCGAAAGCAAGAATACTTTAACTTTTTGCGTGCGCACGCGGCTGTGACTGGAGGTCCCTCGCTCTGCTTTCCTTCAGATCACAGCACCCGGGAATAAATTACCTGTGACGTGCTGCAATGGAAGCCTTTTGCCAAATCAAGCTGGTTTGGAGAGCAAAACTCAAAAAAAAAAAAAAAATAGAGGAGAAGGGATTTGTGGACTGGTTGTTGGGGTAAGAGCAGCTGCAATCCAACAAGGGATGGTGATGTTCCTGTGGCTCCCACTGAGGCTGCAGCCCTCACTGCTCCTTCACAAGAAAGAGACTTTGGGTTGAGATCAGCTCCTCCTGCCTCTCTCCAAGGGCAGGTCCAGCACCAGTATCTCCATCTTTAAGTGGTTGCAGCCAGAGTGTACAGACACCTCCTGGACAGAAATATTCTGGGGATTCCCACTGAACCCTTAAGAAATCTGATCCAGACCCCACCGAAGTATCAGGCAAATACAAAGGAATTCCTCAAACCCACCCATATAACAAACAGATGATGCTTTAATTGGTTTTACTCTTTAACTAGCTAAGAGCTCACAAATGAACAGGAGGAATAAATTTTGCCAAAAAGCCAACAGCAAGGCTGGACCTTGGCATCATCCATGTTGGGCCTATTGCTGCAGGAGGGGCTGTGGCAGTGGGCGCTGGTGCAAAGGTGCAGGAGAACCCAGCCCTCAGCCTTCAGCAACCCAACACCATGTGATCCACAACCCTGGGCCATCTTTCAGGTGGCAAAGATGAGGCTCAATCAGAGATTGAGATGTCAGAAGAAGTGATGGTAAAGCACGTTTGGAAAATGAAAAATGAGGAGTCACCAGGACCAGATAATACCTGCCTTAGAGTTCTGCAGGGACTCAGAAATAAAATGATTGCATATTTTCATTAGCAGCTCAATCTCTCATTACACTAGAGGACACAAAGTGTCATACCCTATTTTTAAAAAATGGAGTGAGATGAGCCACAGATTCACCGACTTCTGAGTCTCACTTCAGTAGAGGCTAAGATGATAAATAGATAGGATAAAACCTTGAGATGGACATGATACCACTGAGATTAACTAGCAGTGCCCGTAAGGAAGAAGAAACCTGGCTAATCTATTACAGTTGCTGTGCACCCAGCAACAGGAGGCACCTCTGGCATCGTTTGGAGCCCCCCAAAGTTCCATCAGTTGACAAATCTAACTCTCCTCTCAGAAAAAGCAAGGACTAAAGGTTGGTTAAGAGGTGGCAGAGAGCAGAAATAAATGGCTTCTTCAACAAGACCAGCGATGCAGGAGGTTTGCCCACTGCTGCTTAATAAATTTATTTCCAGGCTCAGAGCGTGAGCAGCGCTGGGTTTGACGAGAACATGAGCAACGGGGGTTAGCAAGGACTCGTGGAGGCTGAGGGCCTCCTTCAAGGACATGAATGAAGCTCCACGAGCTGGAGATAAGATGGTGTCAGCGAGGGTAAAATGCACAAGGAAGTAATTGGATTACTCACACACAGTGGCTACGACAAACTTTGCGCAGTCAGGCCGGACGCGCAGCCAGGCGTGAAGGGAAGGGGCACGGAGAGCTGCCAGGGCTGCCCCCCGCCCTCAGGCTCCCCACCACCCCCTGCAAGCCCAGCAGCCTTGGAAGGAAGACAGAGCCTTTATTCTGGGGCTGGGACAAGAGGGAATGGCTTCTAGCTGACAGAGGGTAGGTTTGGATTAAGTACTGGGAAGAAATTTTTCGCTGTGAGGGCGGGGAGGCCCTGGCACAGGTTGCTCAGGGAAGGTGTGGATGTCCCTCCATCCCTGGGAGTATTCAAGGCAGGTTAGGTGGGGCTTTGAGCAGACTAATCCCCTGAAAAGCCCCATGGCAGGGGGCTTAGAATGAGATGATCTTCAAGGTCCCTTCTCCAACCCAAACCGCTCTGTGTCTGGGGTCCTGAGGCAGGAGGAAATGCCATCCATGGGATCTCCTTACAGGGACAACTATGGACACACTCTGTGAGAAAGAGCAATGGAAACAAGCACCAAGCACTCATTAGCCTTCCAAACACAATTTGTCACCTAACTGGATGACTGGAAAAATCATCGGTGTGAACCAGAAAAAGAGGCCAGAGATACACACAGCCTGCCCTCCCTCCCACAGAGCTGGAGGGCACCAACCACCACAGGCTCTCCCCACCCAACCCATCCCTCCAAACACAAGAAATGACATTTCAAACACAAACAAACACCATGGGGTTCTGGATTCCCACTCAGCACTCTGCACAGCCAGCCACGAATGCAGGTGAAGCCCCTCAGCTTCCCAGCATCTCTCCAGTGCTGAAGGAGTCAAGGGCTACCTGTTCTGCCACCCTGTGCTGAACTCCAGGACCTCCAAACCCACCCTCAGGAGGACTCCAAGCCCAGAGAGACCCCAAGCCAGCCACTGGGTCTGAACCACAGCTGCACCTCCCAAGCAGCACACGCTCCTTTGCTAATGGGTGATTAATACATCTCGGTGCTCACCAAAGATTCTCCATCCTGGGCTTGTGACAAGCTGCTGGCCCCACATTTCTCTTCACAGAGAAAAAGCAAGGCACAATTCTTCCCAAAAATATTTCTGGGTTTTGCGTTCTCTGAACTTCAGAGAAAGAAAACACAATTCTTATCATTTGCTGTGCCTGTGTTTGTGCAAAAGTAGAATGCAATATGGAGATTGTTTACCCAAAATTATAGTGTTTTATTTCCTTGGCCTATCAGGGACAAGAGTGTGTGTGTGTGTTGGGACTGTCGGGTGACAGTCACAAAATTCAGCGCAGAGTGTGCAGTTGTGTACAAAATTAAATACTTAACGAATTCGGTTTTAGATGTATAAAATAATATGATAAATAATTAATTAAACTTCTAATACCAATAGAGCCCTCACCATTCCTCCTTCATCAGAGCCCCCACAACACAGCTGTAAGGTCTGCATGAATTTTAGCAGCACTCCCCTTGCTCCACAGGGACAACCCAGCCTTTCCTACCACACCTTGACGTGCTGGCCCAGAACTGGCCGGATCTCAGGGCCACAGGTGAGCAGGACAGGCACCCCCACGGCACCCTGTGGCGTGGCAAGGGTTAAGTCCAGCCGGCAAGGCGCATCTCTGTTGCAAGAGTCCATTACCTCCCGCCACATTACCTCATTCATTTCTTATATGCGGATGGTTTATTCTCCCATGAGCACCCTCGCTGGCAGACATGGCTAGTGTAAAGTCCCCTCCCTCCCCTGTATTTCTCTATCCATCACATTTAACACTCTGACAGTAACAGTCTATAATGTTTCTATTCTACAAAACCGCTCTGTCAACTCCAGGCTTCCAGAGCAGCAACTGAGGAAAATAAATAACATCAACGCCAGGCCCGACAGAATCACAGCTTGCTTTCTGCTGGGGGTTTAGTTTATTCCTTTTTTCTATTTTTTTTTCTTTTTTTTGAGGAAGGGAAAAAATAGGAGAGCGAAAGAAAAAAGAAGAAAAAAGTGCAGGCATGTTACGTGTGGAGAGAGACAGGCCTGAGTTTCCTTCCCACCTAAAAGATCCTCAGAGGTGAGCACAGTGCAATGGAACAGGGAGCCTGCTGTGTGCCCAGATTCCCTGGGGACACAATGACTTAAAAAGGGGGGACAGGGCACCATACCCAGCAGTCACTGAAGCTCTCTGGAGGGAGTGGAGGGTGGGCAGCAGTGGGAGAGGGGTTGCAGATACTGGAGATGGAAAATTCAACCCACCACTGGCCACCATAACCCCACAGCAGCAGCAGGCAAAATCCCATCTGCTCCACACCAGCCCTGGTCAGGAATCCCTAATCCACTTAGATAATCCACTCCAGCTCGTGGCTTAGGGGCCTCACGGTGTTTTTCATCTCCTTTCACTCCTGTGAAATTCCCTGGGGTTGAAATCAGGCTGCCATCATGCCAGGGGTTTGCCTGCTCCATTCTGCAGCTGCACAGGTGACCCCAGCACCCAGCAGCAGGGAGGGCAAGGGGGAACCCACCCAGGTAAGTACTGCCAGCTTATAATAACAAACACCACCTTAACAAGCTGCCTAGCACTTTAGAAAGCAAAAATCCAGCAGAAAAAAAAATGCACTTTCCCCAGTATTTTTGCTTTTCCTTGATAGGACTGCACTGGTGCTCATTTTAAGTCCCTATTTTCAAGCTCACCTCCCTTCTGCATGAGCCACGCCAGCCTGACAAACAGAGACCTGCTCAGGTGGTGCTCTTCACTGGGAAAAAATAATTTTAAAATAATTAGATGCACAAGAACTTTTCCAATCAATTGGAGACAGACACAGCCTTGACAGCCTGCAGATCTGGGAGCAGCAGTGCTCACCAGGCAGCTTTGCAGAAACCAGCAGGGATGCAGTCAAAGGATGAGGCTGGAGGGGATGCTCAGAGGAGAGGGGGGGGTTTGGAGGGCTCAGAAAACATGGGGAGCAGGTAACTGTCCCTGCAAGCCCCCAGTTATCTGCTTCTCCAACTCCTTTGTGAAAAGCAGCTTTAAAATCAAGCTGATACCTGCAGCTTGACACCAGGCAAGGCACTCAATCAGCCCTGAATGAGAATATGCAGACGGTGACATTACCCCACCTAGTAAATTAAAAAAACCCAAAAACCAAAACAAGACAGACAAAAAAAAATTTAAAACAAAAAAAAAAAAAAAAAAAAAAAAAAAAAAAAAAAAAAAAAAAAGAAGGAAAAAAGAAAAGAGCAAGCAGAAAACAGTTCCCTCTTTTGTTTACATACCTGCCAAGGGCTGACGCTGGCTGCTGTCAGTCATTTGTATGAGCTGACGGTTTTCTAGCCCAAAGCCACCCAAGCAATAGCAAGGCAAGCAACAAAGGGACAGATCCTGCTCTGAGAGCTCCACACCAGCCCCAGCTCACCCTGCCACCTCTGCCTGGGGAGGAAAACACAGCCAGCAACCAGAAAGGCTCCGGGTTTGGAAACTGAGCCCAGTGCTCTGACTCCTGGTAAGGAGAGCATCACCTCAGGACCCCACAGCAACACCAGCACCAAGCACGGCTGAGCATCCAAAATGTCAAGACCTCAAAACAGAAGCAATGTTTGCACAAGAGCATCCTGTCCATGATTCCCCCAGAGCTGGGAGGGCTCATGCACACACCACCACAGTTCTGGTTCTCGGGCCAGACCCTGCCTGTCCTCTGCACCACAAGCTTTGCTATGCTGCGAAGCCCCCAGAGCTGCTCACAAAACCCTGAGCCTGGAAGGATGCTAATGGGATTCGGGCTCCTGTCTGAAATGAGCTAAAGGATTAGGGCTCTGGGAGCCCTAACCACCTTACCACAGCCTCCTGGTTCTCTGCTGGGAAAGGCCTTTATTCCGCTGCGAAAAGAAACTTCCCACTTGGCAAAAGCAAGAATGAAGCTTCCTGCAGTGGTCTGACAGCATAATGTGTGTGCAGCCCCTGTGTACACACACCCCCACACAGGCTCACAGGGAACAGGCATGAGAAATACAAAGAATGAAAGGTGCAAACCAAACACTTGAGCTGTGATGTGGAAAAACGCACAAATGTTTGGGTTTTTTTTTTGTCGAGCTGTATTATTTCCCATTCATAAACATCTCTCTCAATAGCTATATATGTGCCCAGATAAAATTTGTATTTAGCTCAGTCCTGTCACTGGGAAGTATGTTATTTGCCCGTTGATTGCTGCCATTATTTGCTTTATTAAAATAAAAAAAAAAAAGGCCCTTCCTTTGCCCAACACAAGAGGGGAAACTGGGCGCTGGGACTAACCAGAGAGCAACCCCTAGAGAGAAATGTTTGCAAACAGGCTAGGATTTGTTTCTGAAACCCACACATGCTTATACAATTAATCCATTTCCTATTTACTTCTGCATCAGGATTTGCTGACAAACAATTCGCAGAGCTATAAAGCAAAATCAGTGGGTTTGGAGCAAGGGGGAGAGCTCACAAGTTGTTTTATTCAGTCCCCAAGCTCTGGGGAGACTCAATGCCCTGTGGATAGACACGGCAAGTATGGAAAAGCCAAACCTTCCAGGTTTTGGATACCAAACTTCAAGGCTAGAGACTTGCCTGCAGGACCAGCAGCACCTTCTGCTGTGCCTGCAGCAGAGCCCTCCAATGGACAGAAGTGATGGAAGCAGCGTGCAGGGAAACCCAGCCTTCCCAGCTTCGAGAAATGCAAGATTCAGGCTGTTTTTTGCAGGGCACAAGGAAGCTGAGGAGGCAGAAGATGCTCTAGTTCTAATGAAGGTGCACCAGGGCTCCCCAGGGAGCAGCCAGCGTGGCACCAGAGGGCAGCAGTGCCAAAGCCACCCAGCACTGCCCGGCTGAAAGCCACAGACACCCAGTTCCTGCCAAGACATTCCCACCAGGCACCTCCACACAGAGAGAGGAGGCAGGAAAACACCACCACTGACCATTTGATCCCTCTACAGAAAGCTTGGTGCCATTCAGCAGCCACATACCAAACCCAACTTAGGAGCTTTCTGCTGCTGCTTTGAGGGAGCTTCATCCTGATGCCAATGGGTGCTTGGAAGGGGTGCCACTGCTTCCCATTAGTGGACAGACCCTGTGCTTGGGAATATCTGGGTCCTGAAACACACAGGCACTGCTACCAAGGAAAGGTAAAGCGGGTTGGGACGGAAAGCCCAGCGTGCCAACAATGCATTGCTGCACTGCTGTGAGCATCAGTGCCAGCATCCCTCCTGCTGCAGGCAGCACCACGGCACCCACGGGCCCCAGACTCATCCTGCACAGCCTCCTCCTGCCTGGAGCCCACCTCTGGCTCTGCTGATGGCTAATGGGACCTGCAGCCGGGCGAGGCAGCAGCAGCCAGGCTGCCGAGCGGGCTGGGATGCATGTAATCAGAAGGGTTATCTAATGCTAGTTTCATTCTAATTGAGTCACTACCATATGTCACCCTGCAATAACAACGCAAGCAGCATGCAACTGAATACATATTTAATTCACATAATGGGTACAACAGTAGAAGTAATCAAGGCAGTTTGCCATAAGCCATAAAGAAGTGTAGCGTGTTCCTATCGAGGAGCAGCCTGCGCTCGGGGAGAAGGGGATGGCACGAGCACCGTGCCACGGGGAAAGCTGCAAAGCAGGGGGGGAACCCTCCAGAAACACACCCTGGGCAGGGGCTGGAGGTGAGGTGGGCATTGGAGGGGAATGGGAATCAATGGTGGAATACTGTCGACGGATCGTTAGGCCCTTCAATATAATTAACAGTAATGGATTTATCGGCGGAAATTTAATGATTTGAACGTTAAATACGGGCCTGGAATTGCGTGGCGCAGTCCACCCTTCATTTCCAGTTTCTGAGAAAACCAAAAAAAAAAAAAATGAAACAGCCAGGCAGAAGCAGGAGAAGGTGCAGGCCTGGAGGCAGGGCCAGGCTGGCTGGTGTGACCATCCCTGCTCCTGGCTCACCCTCCTCTTCCTGCAGCACCCGACGGCCCCGCGCGCTGCCTTCATTTCCTCCCGCAATGAGAAGATTAATACCATTGAGGACCACTCATCAATATCTTTGGACAGATCAACCAGAGTTTTCATTAAAGCTGTATTAATGCTTTTGGATACACAGCTGGGGATGGGGTAGGCTTCAAAAGTCAGGCCCAGAGAGGGAAGGAAAGGAGAGGAGCGGTGCCTGCTCCCAGATGGGAGTTAAGGGAAAACCGTCCAGTTCTCGTTAGCAGCCTCTCCCACCAACATGTTTTGATGTATATTTCATGAGGATAAACAAACATTCATTTCACTTTGGGAAGGTGCTTGCTGTAATGTATTGGCAACCTCACCAGCAATGAGGGGACATTAATTTCAATTCTGGTGTTTAAACACCTTGTTGATTCCCAATCATTCATCCCTGGCTCAGCACATCCCTGGCATGGGGAAAAAAAAGGGACGAGCAGAGCCCCAGTCTCACCCTTCTGCAGAGAATGCTGGAGTTCATTTGCTATTTAAATGACTTAAGAAGGACCAGACATCACAAAGAGGCAGCCCCACCTGGCTGCTTGCCTTGGGGCACAGCCTTTAGCCATCCCACAGAGTCACTGAAGGAAAGCTCCAGCCTAGGCAGGGAAACACTGTTTCTCAGGAACAGCCTCTGAGGAGTGTTAGCAGCTACACTGAGGCATGGGATGTGCCAGAGGTGGAAGAACAATACCGGTGCTGGAAGACTCCTGAATCTTCCAGGACTCCTCAGTCTTTTATCTCTGTATCCCCATCTTGAAGACAGAGGATTCTCATGGGATAATGAGAAGCAAATATGGCCTGGAAAAGGACACAGGGCTCTGCTGCACAGCACAGGAGAGCAGGACAGGCTGAAGAAAGAGTGGTTGGAAGGCAACACCACGTTATTCCTCTCACACACCTCTAAGAGGTGATGCTGCTTGTAGAAAGGCTTTTTTAAAATAAGCTGTGGATTCAGATGCACAGAAACAGGAAAATGATGCCTTCATGAAACAGTGAGGTGTTGTTTATGTGAGTGCCACAGAACTTGCTCATCCCACCCCACCCTGAATACATCCAACACCACCCAAAAGACGAGAGCTCCAGCACAGCTTTCCCTCTTCCAAATAAAGAGAAATCCCATTGAAAGACTAACAAATAGATATTCACCTGAGGAGCCAAGAGAGGGAGGGCAGGGAGTAAGATGCTGCACAAGGGAGAGCCAGAGCCGCCCCCTTGTTTTTCCTCCCACTTCTATCCTCCTGCTTCTTTTCCTAATCACCAAATATCCTACACCCAAGGCAGGCTTTAAAGAAGTTTCAGTACCTGGCATACATCAACAGCTCTCTGGGAGCACTGTAGAGCAACTGCAGTTGTTTAATATAAAGCATGCACAAAGAGGCACAGATACACACCTAAGTGTAGGCAATGACACAAAAACACTTCTCCTTTTGCTTTGTTTTGTGTGTTTTGCTTTGTGGGGGACATTATGGAGGCAGCAGCACTGTCTCCCTTCTCATCCATGCACATCTCTGTTTTTAAGAAAGCTGTTTTAAGAAGGAAACACATTAATGCCTAGAAAGGAGTTTATGACAGGAGAGTTGCCATGATCAGGGGCACAAGGCAGCCAAGCAGTGACAGACAGAAAACATCTTGTCCCAAACACCCTCATGGACCTGATCCCAGTGAAAGGGTTTTCATCAACACCAGGTGATTCAGGAGGCAGGATGGTCCCTTGGTGACTGAATGGCTGCTCCAGCCCCATCAGAAATCCCTTCCACACCCTTCAGCAGAGGCTGATGAAGGTCTGTGTTCCTCCCAAAAATTCCCCCCTTTTTCTGTCCTGATCTCTCCAAAGACAAACTTTCAGTAACATTGCAAAGGACACGAATGACCTGATGGCAGCCCCCATGGAGACACATCTGGACTTCATATTGTTGGTTTGGCAGAGTTAAAACCCGCTGAATTGCCAATTTCAGCTCCTCACAAGGAGCATATTCCATCAGGCACCCCCAAAGAGCTCCAAACTGGCCAGTGAGCCACCACAAGAGGACCAGGCCAGACCTCTGTGATCCCAACTGTCCCACCACAGCTCACCCACTGACATCCAGCAAAGCCAGCCCAGCTCCTGACACTTCCCCATCCTGCTGGGGCCATTGCAAAAGAAAGATCCATGGTCTGAAGTCATATGGAAGAATCCCAGAGCCTTTTTCCCTCTTGCTTCCCTCCCACCCCATTCAATAATCCTGTTAAACTGAACCCTGGCTGGATTAATCTCTTTCCCCAGACAAATGGGCGATTATTCAGGCGTCACATTGGGATTTTTAGGGTTTGTGTGCATTTCTACTGATCTTCTCTTGGCTTCTTTTGTAAATGGCTTTTACTGCTCCCCCGACAGCGTGCACGATTCAATTCAGCCTCTCTATTAACATTTCTGATACAAATACCTGCTCCCCAGGGCTACCCACCACAAATATCAGCAGAGCTTTGGGCAATCCTCCCCCTACTCCACCACCAGTTTGGTGGCTGCAAAAGCCTACAGCTACTCATATTTGTCCCTAAAAGTGCTCTCCTTTCCAAAGCTTGCTGAAGACACAAGCTCTAAAAAATACTGAATCTATGGCCAGAGCATCCAAAAATCAACTCCTAAGTGAGCCTGGCAAATCCAACACACACCTTGGGCAGCCTGAGATCCCTTCCTAGTGAAGTCAACTGGATTTGGCTGTCAAACATCCAGGGGTAAACACCTAACTCCAGCAGGAACATCAGGGGGCTGTTGAACCTCCTGCCCAGGAGAATGAATGGGGACTTGCCAGGAAAAGCAAGGAGGAAATACAAGGTGACACTGAAGATGGTGCTCAAGTTCCTTGCCTGGAGAACAGGCTGTCATCAATAAGGAGATGACCTCCTGTGACAGCAGGGAAGTGGCCCTGGTGGCCACATTCCCAATAAGGTCAGTCTCCCTTTTATCAGTAATCAAAGGAAGTATTTGGGATGAGGATACATTATCCCTTACCCTCCATGAGGACACGTGGCCCCCTACCCTAAATGAGGTTTCTTTACTCCCAGGAACACCTCTACAACTTCTTATGCAACGGCTCATATTCCCATCATTCCACATCAGTATTATGAGTGCGCAGAAAACCAAATAAATGTGTTTTTGTAAACAGCACAGAACCAGGCAGCACTCAAGCACTTTTTTACTCTTGGAAAAAAAACCCTGCTGTTGAGGTTGCTCACTCCCAGCCCCAACTAATGCCATCCCATAAAAGCCAACAAGGCCTTTTGCACTGCCCAGATGTTTTCCCTGCATGTCCCCAGCTATATTTCTATACTTCAGTGACTACAATAAGTTGAAACTAATTTATACTCAGGCTTGCCCTGCCAAGGCGAGCTGGCGAGGAGGAGCCAGCTGGACCGTGGAGCTCCAGGAGTGTTTAGCAAGGCCCAGCCTGCTCTGCCTGCTGGTGGCCATGCAAAGGAACACTGTGAGCACTGTGTGACCCTTCAGCTGCCAGCAAAGAGAAAGAGAACAAACCAGAGCAGATTGCAGCTCTGCAGCTGGAAGGAAGAGCTCAGTGGCATTGGCAGTGCTGCCAGGTTCAGGGCAGTACTTGCATTTTTGGGCGTTTTTTTTCCACCTCAAAGCTCCATGAGAAACACAACAGTATCAGAAAAGAAGGCACAACACAGAGCAGTGCTGGTCCTCAGCAAAGATCAGGACTCAGCAGTGAGGCTCAAGACATCCTTAGAAAAACCAAACCTGTATTTCCAGCTCCTCTGGGGACTCTGGTTTGTGGCACTCAGGACATACAAGATGCTTCTTGACACTGCTGGGGCAGAGGAAGCTCTGCCACTTCCTGCCCACATCTTGGACTGGGGATGGCAGAGGAGGAGAGGTCCTCAGGAGAGACCTGCAGGAGAGGGATGCTCTGCAGCTCTCAAGAAATCCTTCCCATTCCCTTTGCAGCACAGCACACCCCAGGGTGCCAAACAGACCAAAAAGCCATAACATCCACACACCCCTAAGCCTGACTTCCCTAATCAGGGTGGAGATAACCCAGGCAAAATTCCTATTAACCAGCTAATGCATGTAGCAGTGTTTCCCAGGCAGGGCTCCTCATGGCTAAGTTACAGTCTTTATCCCCCAATTTCCCTTCATCATTTGTCATCTTTCTTCAAATCAACTCAGTATTTCCTGAATTCTCAAGTACTAACAGGCTGGAGAAAAAAAAAAAAAAAAAAAAAAAAAGAAGAAGAAGAAACTATGAGGAAAGTGCTTATGAACCACTAGAAAACTGGTTTATGTTTCCTACCCCTCTCTCTTCTCTCAGACTTCCCCCTTCCCACCCTGGGCCTCCAAGCACTTCCAGTAGGCTCTGGATCTGCTCAGACATGCTGGCCTGGGGGAGAAAATCCAGCAAGCAAGAAGGCAGAACCCCACCTGCACCACCACCTCCATCACAGAGACCTCCAAAAGGTAATCATGCAGTCTCCAAAGCAAACCAAAAAGGAATTAATCATTTTTTTATCCCTCTTCCAATGCCTCTTCCTGACTGAGGTTACCCCCCTCCCTTGGTTTCCTAACAGAGAGGATAAACTGTGAAAGGGGTGACCCAAAAGTATGGCTGCAGAGCAGGGAAACAATAAGGAAAAACAAAACAAAATTAAATAAAAATATGAGGAGAAAGGGGGTTTAAAGACAGGACTAGGGAAAAAGCAACGGCAGCGCAGGGAAAGGGGAAGGGGGGGAATTCCTGTGGAAATCATTAATACTCCAGGAACCTTCAGGACTAAACCTGAATACAGACACTTAAGCTCTCAGCTCTGCCATTAACGCTAGGGCCTAAATTATTGATCTTTTGCCTTTATCAGCATAACAGTCACGTCCTGGTATCAAGATCTAACTACACTGCGGTCCCTGTGCTGCAGCCACTGAAATAATTAGGAGAAATTCTCATTAAAGGAGAGTGAAAGGTTCAGAGATGGAGACAGAGAAAAGGGTCTGGGAGGGTGTTTAATGTCTTCCACGGGGTCGAGAGAGCGCTCTGATCAAATCCCCGCGCGAGGCCGGGGGATGACAGCTTATCAAAAGGGGAAGTCCAAAGCCCTGCCACACACTGGCGTCCACCATGTGCTGGCCACAGGGCCAGCAGAGGGAGGTGGGGGCAAAAGGCATGAAAAATAAATGTAAAAAACAGAATTAATAACGGAAAGGCTGCTGCAGGCTTGGTGCGCGTCTGAAAAATGCAGCCTGGGGTTGAGAGAAGGGGTGCAGGGAGGGGAGGAGAGGAGGAAGGAGCCCAGTGTCATCCTCAAGGCACACGGTCAGGGCTCTCCCTGTTTCATTCTGGACTGCACTGCTCAGGATCCAAAAGGAAATTGGGAAGCGAAAAGGGAGAGTAGCAACACTGTGTGCACAGCCCCGAGGATAAAGGGAAGAAGGCAGGAGGACGGAGGGAAGAAGACCAGCCTGGTGATGGCACTGACCCCAGCCCAAAAGCATAGTGGAAAATATTAAAAAATGTAAAAAATAAATGTCAAAAAAAGGGGGAAATGCACCCCCACCAGCCTGAAATACCAGAAAACGTTTCACAAAGCCCAGTGTAGAAAAACAATCCAGTCTGGTGGGCAGCAGGAAGAAGTCGCTGGAGATTTCGGAGTGATTGGGGAGGGGGTGATGGAAAGATAAGGGGAGTGATGGAAGAGGGGGGAGAAGGACAGGGATGAATGTAGAGAGCCTGTCCCCTCCCCCTGCACACACAAAGTTTCCCTATATTTAACGTCAACGCGCTGTAATTTAAAAGAAAAATTCCATTTCACTCGGCTAATCAGAATGGTTAGAGAGACCATTACCACAAACACTGGGAACATCTGAAATTGATTATTTTTTACTTGGCGCAGTTAATGAAATCCTCCAGCGGCCGCGGGCGAGCGCGGCGCCGGGGCCAGGAGGGGCCAGGAGGGGCCAGGAGGGGCCAGCACCGCTGACCCCCGAGCCCGGAGCAGCCCAGCTCCCTGCCCAGCTCCCTGCCCAGCTCCCTGCCCACCATTTTGTGCAGGCTGGAGGTGTTTAGCATGGGCGGCACATCCCGTAAGGAGCACCACATCATTAAATGTCTTGGGCTGGTGCGGCGGGGAAGAGAAATGCAGGATGTCACCGGCTGATAGGGAGAAGACTCGGAGGTTATTTATTAGCGGACACTTACCACAAAACTGCATTTTCTCCATTTGCATTCGATACGCTGCAGCCGGCTCAGCGCCGGGAAAAGGCGGGTGGGATGGAGGGAGCAGCACCCCAGCCCTTCCCTGCTGCTCCACACCCACCTCAAGCCCTCCAGAGCCACCTGTCTGCCTGCCTTGGCAGCCAACTTTCCCAAAGAAGCCGCAAGGTTCCCCATTGATGCTCTCCATCACCATGGTTCAAATCAATACCTTGTGAAGGTTGACCTAGAACAGAGACTAGATGGAGCTAAAGAATAAAGTAGGTATTAGGAGGCCTCAGTGGATCCACCTTGGGCAGCACAAGAGCCCAGCCAGGACTACACTCAAGATGAACCAAAATGGTCACAAAATGCACGACCTGTCATGGGGTCTCTCACTTGTATAAGTTCTGCTCCATTTGTATATTGGAGTTAATTGTCCAATTACAGCTCCAGCCCATGAAGTCCCACCCTTGTTTCTCTCTCTTCAGTCCACAGTTGTTTGTGCTCTTGGGCCTGAGATCTGGATTGGTGCTCCCTGGTTCCCAGCTAGAGAAGGAATTGTTTTGTCTCCCTACTCTATGAAGAGAGCTCACCATCCCCTAATATGAAGCCCAGATCCACACTAAGGCAGCACAGAATCTGAAAAATATAAAAGGTAAAACCTGAGGCATCAAAACAACCAAGCTGCACTGTCCAGCCAAGGCCCCCAGAGCTCCCCTGTTACCCTTTGGCCACTCATGCAGGACAAACCTTTTCTACAAGACCATCCAGAGCAAAACACCAAGCAGGACACTGGACACTTGGACACCCAGCCCACTGCAGCTGGGTAACAAATCCCTCCTGGAAGCATCATGAGGGCATCCCAACACATCTCCGCCTCAGATGCAGGCACATGCAGGGGGCCACTCTCCCCTCCACCCTGTGGCCACAGCCTCTCTCCCACCTCCGAAAAGTGGCCGAGCGTAATTACGCAGAAAGCTCCTCTGGAGCTATATCAATAAGACAGACGTCTGTTGTATCATTCTCTCTCAGTAAGGCATTTCTTCTCCCCAATTGCTCATATAGAATCATAGCCTAATAGCATGCTATTAACATAATTGCCAACACAACTAGTGTTCCGTGTCTCACAGCCATTTGCTTATTTTGCCATAAAGAATATCAAAAAGCAGCCCCAAAAGCCGCGGTGCGGCCGAGAGGGGACAGCGGCGGTGCCGAGGACAGCGGCACCGGGGCCGGCCCCAGCTGCGGACCGACCGCGGCACCGGCGGCGCGCGCCGGCCCGGCTCCCGAGCAGACGTGTGCGAAGATCTAAACAGATTCTGCCAGGCGAAATGAAATTCCCATTATTTTTAATTAATCCTTAATTAAAATATATTACTCCGCAGATTCCGCAAATCTCTCTTAATATGCAAATGCGGCCCATTCAAGGATATTTACATATCATTAATTAAAACGGCACATTCTTTCAGTCTAACAAGCTGAGAGCCGTGTCTGTTGCCACACTGGCAAGAAAGTTGGGCCTGGCACTGCCAAATTTGTCCATGAGAAAGATGTTCAGTGTCATGGCAGGGTGTGAAAGCATGGGACAGGGCTGGGGAAAGGAGACAGATCCCAAGGAGGAGACAGGTTTGGGAGATCCCAGTCTGCAGCAGAAGAGCACCCCTGAGCCTGGCTGGAGTGGGTGGACAGGAATGCATATCAGCACCACCACAACCAGGGAGGAAGCTGGGAGATGGCCCAGGCTCTGATCATCAGTGCTCACCCACACACCTTGTTTGAGGTCAGCCAGTTCTCCATGGCCTTCACTGCCAGGGTCTGTGCTGTCCTACCAAGGCTTGTCACCAGGGCATACTTCTGCTCTTCCCTGTCTGCCTCAGCTTCTGAGCATGGAGATCTCCCTGCTTCCAAACAATGGGATACATCACCTGCAACAGTCAAGCTCTCAGCTCCCTCTGGGCTGAGGAGGACAACCCACCCCACCAGAAAGGTCACACCCTGCAGGCCAAGCCATGCTCCAGCCTTTCAACAGGGTGAAAGCACAGAGGTGACCATGAGCTGGCTTGAGGGAAGAAGGGCCTTCTGTCCCCCAGCAATCTCCTCCGTGGCTCTCCAAGAGGAGTCTGTCCCAAGGTGGAAGGGACAGCATCACCAATGTGGACACAGCACCTGCAGCTCCCACCCCAACCGCCCGTCCGGCAGCGCTGCGGACTCTGCGACGCGCACGAACCCAAGCAGAGCGTGAGACAGCCCAGAGGGTCACTGCTGCTCCAGCACGGCTCTCACATGCTGTGTTTAACACTCTGGAGAGGCTTATCAGGTCACTGAGCCAGCCACGAATCCAGCCTTCCAAAGAGCCATCAGGTTTGCACACACAGTGTGTGCAACTCTGTTTTTGCCGACAGACCTGTGCCTGAGTCTCCCATGGGCTGCTGTCAACACAAGTCAAGCACCCAAAAGCCAGGCAGCAGCTCCATACCAGAAGAGGAAGGCCACCAACAGCCAAAAAGTACCTGTGTCTCCATGGCTCCACTGGTACCTGAAAGGAAATGCTGGCCAAGTCTTCACAGGGGTGTGCCAGGTCAGAGCCACATCTCCCTTCACAACCTGGACATTCTGCTCCCAGAAACCTGGAGGTTTCCAGCCTTCAGGACTGATTTCTGTGAGAATGACAGCCCCACTCTCATCGTCTCACTACTGTCACTACCTTCTGCTAGGAAGAGCAGACAGCAGAATTTCAGCCAGCAGCTCCTCACGTGGGACTGACAGATAATTCTCAACAACAATTAATAAGCCTCTGTCCTTCTCCAGTGCTTTTCATCAGAGGACTTCAAAGTGCTTGACTGAACTGCTCTCCACTGCGCTCCAGAGCAGAAGCAAAGCCATACCAACACCTCTGCCCAGATGGGGAAACTGAGGCACAGTGCAGACTGACCTGTCCCAGCCACAGAAGGAGGTTTACACACAGAGCAAAACAAAACCCGCCCCAGCTGGGTGAGAGAATTTGTGCTGAGCATCACCAAACACACTGCTGGGATTTGGGAGGTACACCAGCAAAGGGGTACTTCACTCTGGCTCTCTCCTTTTTTGGTTCTTCACCAGGCAGCTGCCATCAGGCTTTGACACAGCTGCATCCACCTTCAGGCTTTTCCTCAAGATGATGCTGTTCAGACCTCGTGCGCCTTCGCTCCCCGGGTCTTCAGAGGAGGAGGAGGAGGAGGAGGAGACAGTTGCACCATTACCAGCCAGCTGAGAGGACAGGATGTGAGCTACTCAAATCAACATGACATGGTTGCATTTCAATGCCTCCCATGGGCAGGAAAAGTGGCAACACCTCCATGACCAGGTTGAAACTCATGCTGAGTCCAGTCTGGGCCACACTTACCCCTTTTGGCTGCACAGTAGAAGTTTTCACATCACTCAACTCCTCTTCAGATCTTCAGTGCCATACCAGTCCAGGGAGCCCACCAAGGCCCATGTTAACTAAATATGGCAAGCCAGGTGCTGCCAGAGGGGCTTGTCTGGCCCCCACAGCATCTTTGGTCCAAATCCTTCTCAAGAAGCAGGCATGGGGAAAGTCTGAGCTGGGCTTGAAAGATCCATTCACCTCCTGCACCAGCCTGCTGAAGAAGTGCCCAGTGTAGCAGAAAACATGGCCCAATCCATCCCAGAACACCTTCCTGACCAACAGGCAGATTTGGAGAACATTTCACTGCCCCAAGCACCACGTGGTGGCCTCAGGAGCTGCTCAGGCCCACTGGCTTTATCCTGCTTTCCTAAACAGCCTCAAAGCTCCCCAAAATGCTCCCCCTAGTCCGGAGCACCCAGACACTGCAGGGGCAACACACCAAGAGGTGCCAAACAGTTGATGAATTATGCCAATTAAAACTCCCCTGGCATCTCCTGCTAGGGAGAGGTGTTTGAACCCTGGTGGTCCTGGCCCAGGGCCAGCTGAGGTGATTAAACCCTGCCTCCCTCCGCTCTCCCTTTGCAGTTCCAATTGCACGTGAAATTGCTCCTCACCTCCCAGCACACCCAGCTGTGCCCTGGACACCAGCTCAGGGTTAAAAACCACTGCCACCAGCCACAGCTCCAGGCTGTGGGTCCTGAGCCCACCAGTTCAAACAGTCCAGCAAGCTGTGAGGACCAAGAGACAGACACTTCTGCCTTCTCCCCACTCTGGGCCTTCTTGCTTTCATTCCTTCCACCCAAAATTTGCTGCTGTAGGCAGTGGAGCAGGTCTGGAGTCCCTGCTCTGTTCTCCAGGCTGGGGGACCAAGATCCAGGTTCCCCAGGCAGGCAGTGACAGCGCTCCACCCCATGCAGAGGGACAAACCTGTTGTCCCCTCTCCCCTTCCAGCAAGCAAGGCAAAGCAAAAACAAACGCCACAGACTGTCACAGCTTCACACCCAGCACCAGGGCAGGAGGTCACTGGAGGGGCCCCAGGGCCACTTTGTCACCCAAGCTGGTGTTCTCCAAGCCAAATCCTCCCAGCAGCACCCACCAGTGGCCCTGAGAAGCCAAACCTGGGTTGAAAAAGGGTCTCAGCTATCCTAGAAAGGCCCTGTGCCCCTTGGCTCTTGCTGTGCTGCTCTGTGCCCAGCAGATCCCAGACCCAGCACAGCCCGTGGTCACCCCAGTTTGGGGGGACACCAGGAGCAGTCACAGAGGAGAGGGCTGTCCCTCTCTGCCCCTGCTGACACGCTCCACCATGGCACTAATCCCATATTAATGTGCTCCCCACAGCTGAAGCAGCAGACATAATGAGAAAGCCCATCCACGAGGAGATAATTATATTACAAAACTATTTTAAATCAATGAGAGCCAAGATGGATGGGGCAGGGGAGAGTGCTGGGGACATTCTGCCATCACTCCAGGTGTCCTCCATGGTCCAGTCATCTCCAAAGGGCTGGACTCCCTGGTTAGGGAGGGCAGGGAATCCCCAAGCTTCCTGTGCCAGGGGCTGGGCAAACCAGGGATGAACAATACTAAAGAAAAGTGAAACATGACCCAGCAGAGAAACAGGGCCTCAGAGCTGATGGGAGACTGCCAGTGTGGCTTTTAGCACCCCTGCTCTCAAGGCAGACAGGAGCTCACTTCAAATTCACCAGCTCTCAGAGACAGGGGATGGCAGCTCTCATTTACAGCCACTTGCAAAACTCATCCCAGCTTGAGGGCACAGCCCAGAAGGTGGAGCAGCAGCTGAGAATCAGCCACTTGGCTTTTAAAACAGCACTCTGACACTCACTGCTGCCTCCTGTGCGGACAAGACAGAGCAGGGGCTGAGGAATCCCAGAATGGTTTTCGTTGGAAGGGACCTTAAAGATCACCTCATTCCAAGCCCCTGCCATGGGCAGGGACATGTTCCACTAGCCCAGGTTGCTCAAAGCCAAGATGTACTCTGCAGAGGAGGCCATCCCTCCTCCCAGACCCACAGAAGAGGACTCAGGACCAAGGACAAAGCCACCACCTCTGGTGTGACCACACATCCAACCTCTAAGAGAAACCCCAGCTGCAAGGGAAGCAGCTCAAAAGGAAGAATAGCTGGAAAAAGGGGAAACCCTGCAATCAAAGGAACCCCTAGAGCACACACCCTCCCCCTCCCCTCGTCCTTTTGCGCCTTGTTCCCTCTCTCCTTTCCCCGGCCAGGTTTAATTTGACACCTTGAGCTTTGGTAACGAGGTGGGGAGAGAGGAGCCACAGCGGAATTCATTAGGCTGAGCACTGCAGGGCCCGCTCTCGGCGCGCTAATGACATCGGAGGATAGGGAAACGAGACAGCCGCCACGCAGGATGAAATAAACATGAGCACTGTCAGCACTGACAGCAAAAGGGACAAAATAAGGCAGGTAGAGACCTTTCCCCAGCCGTGCAATGCAAAGCGACAGCTTCCCGAGCCCCCTGCCCGCGGATCCCCTCTGCCCTCGGCCCGGTAAAGGGGAGGCATGGGAAAGAAAAGCAGCAATTAAACCACCCTTCCCATGAGCAAATCATCCTTCCCGTGATTAAACCACCCTTCCCCGGGCAGTCACACCTCCTCCCAGCTGGCCTGCACGATCCCAAACTCGGTGCCTGTCCCTGGGTGGGGGTTCTGGGGGTGCTGTCTGCGCCTGGGGTGCCCTTCTCCCTCCTCCGGACAGCAGGGTGAGACAAGAATGGCACAAATCCCCCAGGCCCATCACAGCAGCAACCAGGGGGAGGGAGAGGAGGAGCACACCCGGGATTGGTGTCCGGGCTACAGGAATCCACGGCTCTGGCACAGCTTGTGCCAACACTCGCTGCCCTCTTTGATCCTGGCAATACGCAGGCAGCATTCAACATGTAGACGAACAATGCCTGACTTTGCTCACCCGCAAACCCTTATTGCAAGCCCATGAGTACCCAGGTACATCATTCCTAGCGAGCCTGTCATGTTTGAGGGGCAACATGCAAGTTGCAAAGGGCAGAAAGCTGCAGGATCTGGAAGGATCTCTGCCCAGCACAGCTCCTCTTGGTGCCTTTGCTCTGCCCATCACTTCCCCAATGCATCAGCCAGCACAACAGCCAGGTCAGACTCTCCTGCAATGCCCTGATGCTCTGGAAACTGAAATACTTCTCAGCCCAAAAGCAGCACCAGGGTTTCCCATTCTCCCATTCTCCAAAACACCGACCTGCCCCATCCCTCTGTGTTTCCCATGAACACAGACATACAGCACAAGATCACTTGGGTTGACAGATGCTCTCTTCCCATCAGGAATCTGGATTTTCTGCTTGGGTTTGGGGGCAAGTTTTTCTGGCTGGGCAAAGTTTCCAGAAGGCTCTTTTACAGCATTTTCACTCCACTGCTTTTAGTGCTCCCAGTTGTTGGCTCTGCTCCCAGGACACAGCAGCATGCAGGAGGGAAGGGCACACGAGGGAAAAAAGGCAAAATTCTGGAAAACAAGAGCGCTGAGTACCACTCCTGTATTGGCTCTTGGCCTGTATCCAATCTGAAAAAGTCACATGTGCACACCTGACTCAGTTTCCCCATCTATTAAAATATCCAAATCCTCATCTGCCCCTCTCCTCCTTCCACTCCACACCAAAAATGCCACTTCCCAACACATGCACTGCAAGATTTGCTGCATCTTTGCCACCCTGATTTTCACTCCAGCACAGAACCCCCCACGTCGATGGGAATACAAGACCCATCATATGGTTTAAATGACCCAGGGCTGTTTCCCAAAGTCCACTTAAAGGCCAGGAACACTTCCAGGCTCAGCCACTCAGCCACTGCTCCATCCTCTGCTTTTATTCCTCCTGCCCCCCCCTCCCCCAAGCATTCCTTGAAAGCGAATGGCAATTGAGTTTGTAAGTCCCTATTCATCAAGGAAATTAATTCCTTATGCATAATTCATTTCTTTTGTCAACTTTTTTTTTTTTCCCCCCAAATGCTCCCGAAAGCATCAGGAGTGGAAGCAGCAATAGGAGAATGGGAACACAAGAGGCTGAGGAGGGGAAGAAACAGCCTTGCTTAGAGCTGACCAGCACATCACTCCCAACTCCCAAAGTGTCTCAGGAGATGGCTGAGGAGCAGGGAGGCCACCACAAACTCTGAGCTACCAACAAGCAGCGAGTTTGCAGGTGGGATAAAGACCTTGTGGGCTGAAAGTCTTTGCTGTGTCTGTGTTGCTGCCTGTACCTGGAGGTAGTCAGGCTGAGCATGATGTCAGTGTAGCTGGGCAGCATCCTGAGTAACAACTGAGAGCCCAAAGAATGCTCCAAGGAGCAGGGAAACCAGGATGCCCAAAAGATCAAAGATGGAGTGAACTTCAACAGTGAAATCACAGCGTTCTGGTCTCAGTGGGGGTGGCAGCTCTGCTCAGGCTTTCTGCCCTCTCATGGCAGGTTATGCCAGCTTTGTGATGCTCTGGAGGGACATGTCCCTTCTGCAGGTCCAGAGCCAGCTCTCCAGCCTTCACCACACGTCTGGTCTGTGGGGAGGCATCCGCCTGTCTGGGCTATTTATGGAGGAGAGCTCTGGAGCAGTGTCAGAGCCCTGCTGACTGCAGAAGCATTGCACATAGCTTTACCTTCCTGCAAGCTCGAGTCTGGAAGGAGGCCTGGAGGTAGCACTCACACCCTGCCAGCTCCTGAAAGCACAATGTAGGAAGATAAACCCAGCTGCAAAAGGAAAAGTTGGCTGGAGATGAGCCATGCCTGCACTCAGAGAAGACTCTGAACCCTAGAGTCAGGATGGGCCCATGCCACCAGCAGCACCAGATCATTTCTCTGCAGCATGGCAGGAATGGCACAACTCTCCCTGCCAGCTCCACCTTCCCAAGGCGAGAAGACGCTGGCTCACTCCAGCATTGGCACAGCCCAGCTCAGACACGGGGACACCACTGCTGAAACTCAAGCTGGAAGTGCTGCAGCCATGCCCATGGCCATGGTCCCAGAGGGACTGGGCACAGCAGCAGCCTGGCTTACAGGGCTCAGTTTACCGCTGACCTATCAACATTTACACTCGTGCATGGCAAGCAAACCACCCCCAGATACCTGACCAAAAAAGACTGTGGCACTTGGCCCGTGCTGCTAATCCCCAAACTTGAGGAGAAGTTCACACACACGGCGCTCACACCCACGTAGCACCACTTCCCACCCGGCAGGCTGGGAAACCCCAGATAAATAAAGCTTAATTGCTGCTCCTCCGACACCACGCGCGCAGGCGAAACGCGCGGTAGCCGAACAAACAGCAAAGCCCTGGGATTTCCTGACTCCCCCGCACACCAGAGCCACCAGTTAAAGTTCTGCTGAAGCCAACAGGACCATTGCCTGCCTTACCTGCACACCTGGTATCGCTCGTGAACCAATGTCTCCCCCTGCTAGGGAGGGGAAGGTGTTTTTACAGTGAAGCTGAATTTGTTTATGGCTGCTGCGCTCCTGGCTCTCCGTGGCACTAAAGAAAGGAGGGAATTAAGCCGTGTGCTGAGGTGCCACTGCCATCTCTGACTCTCCACAGCCCTGGCTGCACCCCACCCCAGCCCATGGAGCAAAAGGCAGTGATCGTGCTGTTCCCAGCCCTACATCTGGGCACTAAGTCACGCCACCTTGTCACGGGGGGTACAGAGAGAGTTTGCAACGCCCCATTTAACTGCACTGTACTCCTATGCACAGGCTTCATCAGCATATTTCAGCAGCGCCTTGATGGATGAAGATAGATGGGAGAACATCATCCTTGGTGAAATCACTGTTTTATCAAGGTTAAACCATCCTCATGCTGCACCACCTCCCTTTGTTGCTGCGTTTCCAATCACAAAATTAGCGGCAGACACAACGCACACTTGCATGGATCTTGTTTCTCACTGCCCAGCTCATCCCTTCCCTCTGCAGGATGGACAGGGAGGGGAAGCACAGGGAGAACTCTCCCACCTTCATGCCTACAATGTCTAGCTCCGAGGACTCAACAAAAGCCAAAATCTCTACATAGTTCACAAAGTTGCCTCTGCAGCATGGAACTACATTGTCCACCAGCACTCTCCAGCAGCTCCCACCAGAGCCAAAGGACCACCAGCCCCTCTCTCTTCACCTTGGCACACCACGTCTGCTGTCGGTTTCTGTGGAATGACTGCTAAAGCCGTTGCAAGCAGAGGATGAGGAAGGAAAGCAGGAGGCAGGTAGGCTTTTGGTAGAGCCAGATGGTCTCACGGTGAAGGTACCAGGGGAGCGGGATGCAGAAGGGCAGCAGCACAATAAGTCATCTTTTTCCATTGTAAGCCTAGAAGGATGTGGGTTGGAAAGCCTGGGCAATTTGAGGAAAAGGGTACAGGAGCCAGAGAGGGAGGGGAAAGGCTTTTATCTCCAGGTCAGAAGTTCACCCCAGCCCAGGTCAGTGGCGACAGAAAGCTGCTGCCTCCTGACACCTCTCCAGCAGCCAGCTGGGCAGGGTGATGGATGCCCCTGCAGCTCCCAGCCCCAGCACTCCACACATCCACCTGGCAGGCTGGGCACGTCTCCTTCCAGCTCCTCCCAAGAGCTTACCAACCCTTCACACTCAGGGCACATGGCCTGCAGCAGCTGTGCTGGGCCACCAGGCAGAGCCAGCTCCCCTCCATACCCCCCAAGCACACTTCAGAGCATTGTCAAACCCTCCTCCCATGGATCCCTCTGCCAAGGAAGGCTTGTCCCCCTACCCTGCTTTACTGAAAAGGAGAAACTTGTGACCTTGAGTGATCCCCCATGGATCACCCAATTTTTCCAAGATCACACAGTACGCTTGCTGTGGAGAAGACCTTGTGCAGGGCCAAGACCCCCATCCATCTTACACGAAATCATCCAGCGCCTATCCCGCTGGAAACCCTAGACCACAAGCTCCCCAATCACTTGGACTCATTCTGGAGACCTTTTGAGGCTGAGTCAGCCCAGCCTGGAGGCGAGGCCCCAGCAGAGGACAGCACCTGTTACCCCTGCGGCCCCGAGCCAGGCACTCGCTGCAGGAACATGATCCCAGTGCCTCGGGAATACGTAAGGACAGCCAGCCAAGGTGGGCAGCACACTGCTTTTAAACAGTCCACAGGACCCCTCTCAGTAGCCCCAGGCTTCTAAATACCTTTTAAAAAATCTGTACCCCTCTTTACAGCAGTGTTTGACTCTGCAGGGCGCTATTAAGTTACAAGAATATCTCTGGGCCCAGGGCCAGCTGCCGTGTTGTGTGGTCCCCATTAAACACAGATGGGTCGGAGTGCCTCCTGCAGGGAGACCTGCTCCAGCAGTGGCTTTGCATCTCCATCAGGAAAAAGTCAGCCTTGGCAACTAGGCTTTCTACCCTAGAGCATCACTCCTGGCTTACGTGTTGCACAGGCTTCCTTGGCACTTTTCAAACAAGTCTCAACGGTGTTTTGCACCAAGAAAAAGGGGCGAGTTGGCTTGCAAGGTCATTGGCTTTACGTTTGGGGAAACTGAGGCACGGGCAGCCCTGGGGGCCAGCTCAGGCTCGTGAAACGCTGCACTAAGCAGTGTGATTGCTGCACAGCCACTCCCCCTTCCCCAGCTCCTCTGACACCTCCTCTGGACCAGGTCCAGACACAGGCGGCCCGTGGGGGATGCCAGCCCTCCCCTCCTCCAGCAGGATCTCTGCTTTGCTCTTTGAGCAGCAGGGAAAAGCATCCCTGACACGCAGCTGAGCAGCCAAGTGACCCTGGCAGGCAGTGACCTGGCAGAAGGTCGCTCACCGAGCCAGCCGATGCCCTTGGGGGGCCGTGGCTATGTGCGCGCACACAGACACCCACAAACTTTCCACGAGAGGTGTCTGGTTTCACACCCCGGCTCCTCCAGGGCTGCTTCCTACACCAGCAGCATCCAGCAGGAGTGTGGCAAGCCTTGCCCTGACTCCTGCTCCTGCCATCCCAGTCCTGCTGCAGGCAGCTCCCCAGTCTGCACACGCCATCACAACAAGGCCGATGGAGAAGGAGCTGGGATGAGATGCTCACAGGGAAGTTTCTTCCAAGCTCAGCGTGCAGAGCTTGGCTCACACTCCAAAGCACTACGGTTTACAGCCCTTATAAAAACATTTATATAGAAGCTGCCTGTTCTATGCATATAAGGCCAATGGCTTCAGACTTGGGCAGGCCCCAATGCCATATTCAGGTGCAGGAAATAGCCTGGCTTCCCAGTGAGCCTAGCACATCCAAAGCTGGACAGAAACCAGCCAGCATCACAGAAAGCCTCTCCAAGAGCTATATATGGATGCTGGTTTACCCGGGGAGAAGAGGGTGGGAGGGTTGTGCTGACCAGCACTCTTGAGACACAGCTAAAGCAGACATGCTACCAGACAACCAGAGAACGGGTTTACAGCAGTTAAAAGAAAAGCAAAAAGTGGAGATTTCCTCCACTTCACCCCATTCCAGAGCAGCAAAGTAAATGAGAGCATGGATTAAAGAGATGCAGCTTACACTAGATCCTCAAACTAAACAAAAGCAAGACTTTCTGCAGTATAAATAAGTCACTGAACACCACAGCTCTCAGTAAGAGTACTGCAGCATCAGGCATTCCCAACAGCCCGGATCTGGCTTAACACAAGACATCCTGGAAGGAAAAGAACCAGCACCCAAATTTTTCTCTTTTGCAGCAATAATGATGGCAGACAGGACCAGTTTCCTTTCACTCATTTCATGCTGGTAGTCTCCAAATCTCCTTGGGCATCCCACTGAGGGCGGCAGAAACATCATCCCTCAGTTGATAGTTCATATGCTGCCACCACCAAGGAAATGCCTTTTTCCCAGTTTCCCCAGGAACCAAATAAAGAGCTCACTCCCATGGCCATCCTGGCTGGCACAGAGCCATCCCCCTAACAAACTTGTCCCCTCTTCCAGTAAAAACCAGTTTGTTCCAGCCCCATGCAGCTTTCATTTAGAGCTCACTGATCACGATTGCCCCAAACTTCTCCTCCAACCTGGGCTCTCCTCTGCCACCACAGTGGCAGTGCCTCAGCCATGGGACACTTGGGCATCTGTCCAAGGCAAAAATGTTCTGCAAAGCTTTGCTCTCTCACAGGCACAGCCTCTTCCAAGACTCAGATGTGTGGATTTCGGTTCCTGTACACAATAAAGAGAAATAAATCTGGTTGCTTTAGCCTCTGCATTGGAGGGAGAATGATTCTCCCCAGCACTAATGGAGGTGCTTTTCTTTACATATATATCAGCTGAGATGATGTCAAGACAGAACATTAAATTAGCCAGCCTCTATTAATTACAGCTCTCCTATAGCTCTTCCCATCTACCAAGTGCTTTACAAACAGCATTAATTCCTACACGTTATCTCCATTCCCAAACCTCCCTGAGGAGCTGGCAAAGCCCCACAGCCTAGAGCAGCCTTGGAGCAACCAGTCCCCCACGCAGGCTCGCGGTGCCACCATGCCTTTGCTCCATTGTTTGGAGTTGGAGTGGGGGCCTGGGTAATTTACAAGTCATCAGAAGAGCCAGGACTTGACAGAGAAGTCTGTCCCTGGCCAATCTCCCACAGGCTGGGGCTTACTGCTGTCCTCCCATCCCTGAGGGCTGCTGGCACTCCAAGTTCAGCATCTCTGCCTCGCCTCTCTCCCTGGCTGGAGAATTTCTCCCACCATTAAAATTAACGAGGTGGGTTTGAAGAGACGAGCCGGCTACAGAGCCCCCTCCTGTTCCTGGAGTTTGGGGCTGTTTTTAAATTAAGTTGCAGCCCTGTAAGTGCAAAGTTATACCAAGCACCATTGACTTTACAGCTGAGCAGTGAGGAGCAGGGAGGGGAGCAGGGCACTCCTCTCCAGGCGCGCGCAGATGCTGCTGCAGCTCTCCCTCCTCTGCTCCGGCCCCGCAGCGCTGCCCGTGCCAAGAGCTACAGCCTGGAAAATGGCACTTGTGCTAAAGTGCCCGCATTAATCAAATCTTCATTCCCACCAGCACACAGAGAGAGAGAGAGGGGAAGAGGCAGAGGGAGATCCCACCAGCTCCCTGAGCCCGGCCTTGAGTCCAGCCAGGCATTCCGGGGCTTTGCCAGCCAGCAGCCTCTGCTTGGTGCCACGAGGGCAGAATAGAGCAGAGAAACCTCTGGGTCACAGCCTGCACACTCCTGAGTGTTCCCAGGGAAAAAGGAGAAAGCACAACTTTCCAAACTAGACTGTAGCAACAGGGCATAAGGGACCGACAGCAGAAGAGGAACACGGAAATCCCAGCAAGATCATGGAGCTCTGCTTTGGTTTGGGAGACTGACAGCGACTTCCTAAATTGATCCCATCCCTCAGACTGCTGATCCATCATCCACAGCATGCTATGGAGACAAGCCCAGCCACAGCAATCAACGTATTATGTGTTGGAACTCCAGACAATGAATCCAAAAGAGCAAACTCTAGATTTAGGGTTACCCGTAACACCATCCAAATAAAGGTCAACCTCAGCATGTTATCCACGACTGGCAGGAGCAGAATGGATGGAAACCACATCAGCACCAACTTACCAGGAGGCTCAACACCCCACTGGCCCCTCACACCCCAAATCAGCAGTGGAAGCACCGGGACAGACACCTGCAGAATGATTCTCTATCTACCACTGGAACAGGAGCATCCTTGATGGATATTTGAAACTGTTATTCGACATCTACTGGAAAGATGAATCTGCCACCTTCCCAGATGGATTTACAACCTGAAGAACAGGTTACTAAGGAGAGCAAGAACCACCTTGATTTTAGTCTGCCCAGAAACCTCACACACTCCCATCTAGGTAAGACAAAGTCTTACCCAAGCTTGTGGCTATGTGGGCCTGGAAAAAAGTCAAATACAGACCACCCAAACCCCAAATGAGTGCTCTATGAAACAAATCAGGGAGAAAAAAAAAAAGGCATTGAACAAAGTGCAGGAATGGGAAGGTGGAGGAGGGATTCCCTTCCTCCCATTTTAATAACCCAGTGCTGCAAGGACAGGAAGAGCTCTTCAAAATCACACTGAGCTGGGCACAGCAGCATCATGACCTTCACCGGTTTTCCGCTCATCGGAGAGGAAATGAATACAACGTGCTCCAGTTTCTTCCACTCTTCCGCCTTTTTCTCTTCCCCACTGACCCTCCAGACAACCAGAGAAGACAAATGTAATGCTCAACAGCAAAGCCAGCTGGAGCATTACCACACCAACGTCTTGAGAAATCAGCCAGACTTCAGGTCAGACCTGTCCTTTCCCTGCTCCAAAGGGATGGCAGAAAGCAGCACCTCAGACCAGAAATGAGCCATGAATTGTCACAAAACCCTTCCACACCCTACGTGTGCCAGCCACTCATGGCTTCAGCATCCCTGCACAGGAAATGGGAGGATGCCCTATGGGTATGCTGCGACCTTATTCTCCCAACACCAACAGCTGGGTTCAAGCTTCTTCCCCTCCATCCCATTAGTGGGTCTGTGGCACAGGGCATCAGCAACAGCTCCTCCAGGCTTTACAAGGCAGCCAGCTCATAGAAAAAGAAGGATCCAGTACTCAACTGCCTATGTCCTCCAAGCCAGCCAACACAGGTTTCCCTGAGCAGGGCGCACAACACCTTCACTCTACACTCACAATTGAGAAGAGGAAGAAGAGTCCACCTGAATCCACTTTGCGACCGGCCTCAAAAAGTTCGTGCAGAAACGCTCCCAAAGAGCCTGGCTATAGGAGACACCGGTCTCCACTGAATCAAGATCTGTTATGTTGTAATATAATAGATGTAAATTAAAACAGAAAATCTATCATGCCTCTAATGTAGCCTGATAGCTGAGCGTGTGGATCCGTACAAGCAGAAGCACAGAGAGGAAGGGTGATATATGGCGAAGCTGGATGGAGGGTGAAAAGCGTGGCGAGACGAGCCGGAGAATGGCGCAGCCCGCTCTACGCTCCTCAGACCCAAGGGCAAGAGAGGAATAAATGTTGATTAGTGTTGATTTTGTCCGACGAACGCTTGTCGAGTGACAGTTGGACTAAGCTGCTCTGAAAGAGAAGCATTAATCTTGGTCTGGTTTAAGTAGAGTATATTAATTTGTGTCATTTTTACTAAGTCGTACTGAGAAAGGCTTCTTACTGCTTTGCATCTGACTGCTTTGGTGGTTTAGCCTACTTTATTTTTTTTTTTCCTCCTTTTTTCCCCTCCTTCTCCTTTTTAAACAGATATGGCGGCAGCAGCAACATATTCAAATAGCTCAGCAGGAGAGCGGGGGACCAAACGCTTCGCTCCTGGATTAAGAAAATAAACTCCCAGGGTGTTGGCATAGCAACAGCATTTCAGATGAACTGCTATATATTCCGTGATTAATAAATTAACATTTTTTTCATATGGTTGTTTCTCCTTTTCTTTCCCTCCTTCCGATGGCAGGAGGGGGGGTTAGTGGGCAAGAAGAGGACAGGGGAGACCAGATGATGTCCCCAGGAGCTGCCCAAGAAGGGTGGCAGGGTCTCCTTTCCTCTCCATGGGCCTGGTCACAGAGTAGAGAGAGCTTTTTACACCCTACAAAGGCATGGGAATACAAGAGGGACACGATGCTGCACGTGTTGGGGCCACAGAGAAATGGGCCTTGGGTGGGTGGGGATGGAAATGCAGAACAGCCAAGGGGCAGGGCAGCCCCAACAAGGGTGGTTTCAACCCCCCTTTGAGGGCTCAACAGCCCATTCCAGCTCTCAGCAGGGCTGAGGGCTTGACAAACAGGTTTATGCCCCTTGCTGGTGGATCAGCCTTTTTGCAGCCACTTTCTCCTCTCCTCTCCACTGCCTGCCTTTTTTTCTTTTACTTACTTTTATGGAAAAGGGACCAGAGGGGGAAGCTAGCTAGAAAATACCATGAATTAAGAGCAAAAGACTGCAAAGTTCCCCAGAGCAAAATGCATGCTCAGAGTTAATTTTCCATGGCTGGAGCAGGTAACAAGAACTCCTGCACGTTTCTCAAGCCTTTCTGAACACAACCGGGCAATCCCACTCTTGTATGAACAGCAACCAGAGTCTCCCTGAGGAGCACTGGTGAGTGACTGACCCAAATTCAAACACTTTCTTCCTCCTGCCAGCACTGGCAAAGTGACCAGTGCTGAGCTGTAGCTGCCTTCAGGCCTTTGCTGTGCTGCACTGATGAGAGCCTGAACACAGGGGGCAGAAACTCAACACTTAGGGTTCACTACAGCCCCCCAGAATGAAAATGTGTGGGGATATGCTGAACCAGGAGTGCCTGGCCACGATGGCAGGCTCCCATCAGGGGTATAGGCGAGGGTGATCCATGCCATCTTTTAAAAAGCTCATCCCAAGCACTGCATGCCATGGGATCAACAGGATGAGAAGGTTTAGGCTTGGTCTGTGTCCTGCTGAACTCCAAAGGTTTGGTTTTTTTAAATAAACCTTACTGCAGTCTTCCTTTTTTGCATCTGCAAACATGCCCTGAATATCTCCATGCTGCTCACAGCCTCTCTGGCACTGCAGCAATCCACCACCCAAAGCTGCTCTGCCTCAGGCGCCAACCAAAGTTGAAATGTTTCCTCTTCTTACCAAACTCCAAATTAGTCAAAGTTTTGTTAAAGCATGAAATCATTTTGACAAGGATTGAGTTACATCCACCACAGCTGTCCATGCACACAGGCACACTGCAGGCACACACTCTGCGCACCTCTGATCAGGAATTAACTTCCTGAAGAAACACCAACTTTTAAAAGCAGTTGAGCTGTTCAAGACTCCTTTTCAAAGCTGGCTAGGAAAGCAGCTTCTCCAAAGAGCAAGTCTTGGGAAATCCAGGAACATTACCAAAGGGATTTTTTAAATACAAGCCAAACCCAGCAGTTCTGCGCTTGATGTCCTGCATGCAGCTGCAGCCACATGGCAGAAAAATGAGTCCCAGCTAGTCTAAATGGGTAGAGCTCCACCACCAGCAGCAATTGCCTGGTTTAAGCCCACTGTCAATCCCTCACTGTATTTTCCCCCCATCCTTTCCAGCATTGCTCCTGTGACCATTGCAAAGCTCCCACACAAGCTGTTGCCATCGTGCCAGGTTCTTTCATGTTCTCAGTGCCACAGCAGGGTATAGCAAGGTACACCTCTAATCCAGGAGACCTCTCTCTGCTGCCAGCAATCCTAAAGACCTGGAAACCTTTAACATTGGAGCTTTTGGGGAGAGGGAAGCAAGCAGGGCCCAGTAGCCTTTTCCTGCATTCAGTGCTGCTGCTGCAGGGGACGGCGGGCGAGCACGGCTCCGTGCGCTCCCCTTAACGTTATCTCACACTCCAAAGCACAAAGGACTACTTGGAAAAGCCTCGCTGGAGCAATGCTGTTTCTCAATGACTTTTCTTATGGATCCTGGAGGATAAGCTGTATCAAAGCACTTCCACAGCTGCATACAGAGAGCTAGGGTAACCTAAGCCTTTTATTTAAGCAACTGCAGCCTCTAACCCAGCACTGCTAGTTTTAGGGTGAAGACAAAAGCAAGCAAGGGACTGTGGTGACAGGGATGCTTAGCACCAAACTTCAGAGGTGTCTTTGGCACATTCTTCATCTAGTCCTGCTTGAAAACACATGCTATGAGTTGCAATGTGTTTATGAAACAGACCAACAATCAGTCTGCAAGTAAGGACTGAGTCCCACATCCCAAATACATAGAGCCTCGGATTTGTCTACACACCTCATGATGGGGACACACCTTATCCCTCCCAAACACCTTTTGTGAGAGCTCACATGGAGTCACTGCAGCATCTACACTCCCCAGACCTCCACTGATGCCTTCCATCTAACCCAAGATGCTTTTTAGAGTAAATCAATCCATGAAAACACTGAGTCTGAGTGTCAGCCCTTTCACTCACGAGCAAAGGGCAAGTCCACACACAAACCACAGCTCACTCTCCCAGGGCTGACCTGAGGGAGCCAGCATGGGAATGAGGTGCAGCTCCTGTTCTCCAAGGGGTATGGCCTGGGAGAGAGGCAGGAGGGCACTGCTTGGCCACAAAGAACCAGTGCCATGACTGTGGTGGCTTTTCCAACAGCCTAAAGAGGCAGGGCAAAGATCCTGTTGGCTCTACCTTGCTATCCTAACACTGCTGGACACAGAGACTGCAAGCCTCCAGTGAAGAGCTTTGCCCATTTTAAATGATGAGTCCTTAAATTGATCTGCTGGACCACATGGTTCTCAGCATCAAGCATGAGATCCCCTCTTAAAAACGTACAGCCAGCCAATAATGGGATGGGGAAATGCTCAAAGAAATTTAATTACAATTAAAAAACAAAAAAAAAAAAAGAGAAAAAAACCCTAACAGACCATCCTCCTGGGATATGTCCATCCATGGTGATCTGCACCAGATTATTCTGCTTCCCTCCATTTCCCCAGTTTAAAATGAACCTTGCCAGGAACTGGGATCTTGACACAGAAGAGGAGCTATGTAGAACAGAGCCAGCCACACAGCATGCTGCAAAATATCTCCAGCCCCTCACAGCTTTTGCCCCCCACAGTATAATCCCCTGCAATTCTACTCAGACCTTGTTTCTGGCCCCATTTTCCAATTCACTCTTTGTCCATCCAGATTTTCACCGCCCAGTTCCTAGTCCAGGTGCAGGTCTATGTTACTCATTCAATAATTCCCATTCAGGGAGAAGTAAAGCAGCAATATTTGCTCCTTGAACTTGGCAAGAGGGGGGGGGGGCTTCTTTTTTGGAAGAAAATTCTTTAAGCATCCCCAAAATCAAGGGGGAGTTTTGAGTTCCAGCTTAGATGGAGAATCCCAAATAGAGCACCAACTACTGCATCATGCTTGTGCAGTTCCATGAATGTGCACTCTCCATCATCTGCAGCCAACACCATGAAAGAGACATTCCTCTAGAAAGTCTTTTGTTGCTGTTACTCTATTTTTTTTCCCAAAAAAATACTATGAAACTCTGGTGCTATGCAAAGAGTCAGCACAAACAGGTAAAGCATCATTAGTCCAACAAGCTTCTACTCAACATCCTGTTGCTCATTAATTGATTTTCTCGGTTTCTCTTGATCCAGGTGTTTCCTACCATGTACAAGCACCTAACATCCCCTCGGAGAGTGGCTGCTGGTGGGTCTCCTGCTCTGAAATAGAAATTAATGAGGGAGAATTTCTCTCTGTAACTTCCCAGCTCTGATTCCACACATCTGGAGTTCTCAAAACTCCCTTCATTTCCCCAGCATCGTTGCATTAGTAAGATGTCTGGAGACACATGCCATACCCAGTAAGGAAAAGGAACTAAGATCTCTCCTGCTCTATCAAGTGTGGCCTCTGCAGCCCAGAAAGCCCACTGCTACCCTTTTTGCCAAACCACACTGCAAGTAACACATCTAATTTGCTCTCCGCTGTGCTCCTCGGGTCTTGTGCAACATTACTGATTTCCAAGGGCTTTTCCTCCCACTGAATCTTCCTGGCTTGGATGGTGAGGGTAGTGTTTTGCAATTCATTCCTCACACATTCATGAAGTGCTGCTGTTTGCCACTAAAAAGCCGCTTGCTGGGCTCTCCCCCAAAAGGCAGATGCGGCGCGATGGTCGGGAGCTGATGGTACACATTCCCACACGGCAGGGAGAGAGAGGCACGTGTGCCACGGGGAGAGGCTTCTGCAGAGGAGAATTTGGGGATGGAGGGAAGGAAGGAAGGCACGGGAGCAAGCAGCAGCTCCCGATCAATAGGCCATCTGCAATAGGAGATCAATGGCTTCCATTTTGCAAGGTGTTAAGTGTGACGGGGATTGAATTAAAGCCAAGAATGTAAGAGCGGCTATAAGTTATGCCTTTCTCCTTCCCCCCTCTCTTTTTTTTTGCCTTTCAAGAAACAAACCCATAAAATGGTACTTTTTCCCCTTTCTTCTTCCCTGCCCCCTCCCTTTCCCCTCTAAGATTTTCAATTAGGTGAGTGGAAGGACGAATGGAGCAAATACATTTTGCTCGAGTTCTAAGTGCTTTTGAAACCCCCTGTCAAAGCATTTAGTAACACAAGATTTAAGATGCCCAATTAATTTTTCCCCAACAAGGAGCCAAAAGTAGATGCAGGAGGAGGTTAAAAGCTAAGTGTTTAATTAATATTAAATTTATATGATTCTTTATCACCGAAAGCATTGTAAAATTGAAAAAGCAGTTAATTTTATGGTCACTGTGTATTCCTCTGCTTTGATCTTTGATCCGTGGAATGAAATCGTGGAGTGTAAAGATTCTCCTGCTTTATTATACCTGTCTAGCGGCAGGAATGCTGGGTGAGGTGAGCTCATCTGAGCCTCAGCACAGACTAAGCAGGGGGGTCCCAGGGCACAGAGCCCCCCAGTGCAGAGTTGGCACTGTCCCCCAAAGGGGACTTTGTGCCATTTGGCTGAGGACAGCACAGAACTCTTCTGCTGTGTTGCTGCAGCTCCTGGCCTCCCCCGTGCCTATCTGCCAGCCAGACAAAGAGCTATTATGCAGAACGGATTGCACTGGAAAGAGAAAAAGGGGGGGAATAATTTCTGCAGGGGTTTTTATGTGGGTTTTTTTTTTTTTCCCTTAATATTTTTAAATCCCACTGGGAGCCTCATTATAATTTAGTTATTAGCAGGGGGAAAAGAAACCAAATAAGTAAAAGAAATTTAACATCTTTTTGCAAAAATGTATTTTAAAGGGAGGAGAAAAACCAACAGGATGAAAGTTTTCTGAGCTTCAAAGCAGCTGCGAATTCTTAATTCAAGAGTTTCAGGCAGCCCCACTGGCAGTAGGCTGCACTGGGGTCAGATTCCCATCTGTGCTCCTGGATGGAACAGGCAGTGTCCCCCAGACCACAGAGACACCTGGGATGGGAGCACATCTCAACTGAGAGCAGGACCAAGTGATGCCACTCCTCTCACCCCAGCCCTCCACTTGGAAACCCTCTGAAAGGGCACACACATCTTTTTCCCTGTCCCTTCAGTTCAGCACCTCCTCCCACAGAGAGGCACAGTGCATATATTCACATAACAAGAAAGTGAGAGTTTTAATGGGAATTTAATCTTATTAAAGTCTTGATTTTAGGCCAGGTACATAACTCACACATGTGAAGAGGCACAAAGTAATGAAACAGTGCAGGTCTCAGGATACAGCTGGGAAAACTGGGAAGTCATTAAGGACAGACAAAAATTAGGCTTGCTATCATGAAATAAGATCTAATAATTGGCACTGTTTCATAAGCAATGGGAATTAATACCGTTAACCCTTTGGCCCCATTGCTGTCAGACAAGGACAGTCACCTGCCCTCCACAGGAGAGGCTCCAGCACAGCAGCCTCCAACACGAGTTGCCGCAGGTCGTGCGGCAGTGATGGAGCAGAGGCTGGAAAAGAAACCAGGTTTCACCTCTCCCATGGGATGCAGGAAGGCAGCTCCTTTTCTGCCAAGCAGAAGAGATGTCCGACACACAAAGAAGCAGCGTGCAACCTCAGGCAGTCTGCACTGAGATGGGCAACAACCACCCAGCTGTTGTCTCTGCTCCCATCCATGACACGGGAAGCATCAGACACAGATTTGTGTTTTTCACATCCCCATGAGATGCCACCAAATCACACCTTCCAGCTGGCTCTTCTTCAAGACTATATCCAGACTGGCTTTTTTAAAGGCTAAAACTACCTTTGGTCCAGCCAAGACTGAACTTCAGACTCCAAACACTCAGCACCGGCCTTGAACCAGGCAAGCAGCTTTCAAAGCTTGCACAAAGCACGTCAGTCAAAACCATCTGAGAAGTATCTGCACTGCCCATGGAGAGGTTTCTACAGCCAGACTACTCTCTCCACTGTTCAGGGAAGAGAAACCTAAGAGTTCACCTCTTGCTGAGGTTCACATCAAAGGTGGTGCTTTCAGGATCTGCTTGACACAAGTCCTGGACAACTTGTGGGTCTCTCCCATAGCCCAACAGTCATGTACCCTCAAGCACGGCTGTGTTGCCATTAAAGGAGATGTTCAGAGGGCTCATACAGCTCACAAGATCTGCTCTGACAACTCCTCTACCTCCTCCAAAGTAGTGAAGAACCACAGCTCTGGCCACCCTCAGCGCAGACAGACCGACTGTATTTTATACGTATTCGCGCAGATATCGACAGATGGAGCGAGAAAATTACTGCGCCCATAAATTGAAGCTTTGGTCACGTCAGTTCAAGAAGCAGAATAGAAAATTTAGAGCCAAGAAACCAGCTTGTGTCAGTCAGGCTGACACAGAGCGCAGGCGCCAGCAAACACACCCCTGAGCACGGGGAAGAGAGACGCAAGCACCCGCACGCATGCAGAGACCCCGCTCCTCTTCATCTATTCTCAGCAACTGTTTGTCTGAGGCCACATGCAACTGGATTTGTCAAGCCCCCTTTTAACAACTTCTTGTCACAGTCCATTACCAAATTGCATATAGTTATATATTCCACTAATTAGGCTTCTAAAATATCATTAACATGTCTCTTGATCATTAGCATAACGTATGAGGCGTCCTCGTTAGGCACGACTCGAGTTTGTTAATGCGGTAATGAAAGGCACGGGGCTGGTACTGCAGGAGCCGTGCAGAGATAGGAGGCTGGGAACATCAAAAGCATCAGTGCCAGGCTTAAAAAAAAAAAAAAATAAACAACAAGATCAGCGAGAAGCAGGGGCAGAAGCCAATTGCTGGGAAACCAGGGTGATGTGGAAGGTGAAACAAGCATTTCCAGGCAGGCAAATACTTCACACACACTGCGTGTCTTTCACAGACTAAGGTAACATTCCCATGATCTGGATACAGCTCAGGTACAGGGATGAGTCAGGATCACAGACCTGAACCATTACCATCAGGATCTGGGTAAAATGGGAGCAGTGGCCAGGATCCACAGGAGCCCCATGGCACAGATCTGTGGCCCCAGCCGATCCCTTCCTGTCTGGCTGACTCCAGGACACCCCTCATACCTATTCAGGCCAGCCCTGCTCCCTGCAAGGATCCCCTGTGCAAGACACCCATATTCCTCCCTCCTGAAACCAGCACTGAGCTCTCCCTCTCCCCAGCCCCAAGACAAAAGCAGTCTGAGGCAATGTCAAGCACCCAGCTTCACCCCAGCAGCTCAGACTGCTCAACACTGAGCAACTACCCCAGCCAACCTGAGGATGGAAAATCATCACCCACCAGCATCACACAGCAGGAGATGAAGCGTGCTGGACACAACAGCCTGGAATGGTACAACAGCATTTTTTTTAGGTTCTTGGTCAAGAACCTAGAAAAAAAAACCTGAGAAGTGTCCAGTACTCAGATGGGACAATATGTGCAGAGGTGCTCCAACGCATCCGGGGTAGAGATGTGAATTAACACGCAAGGCTTTGACCAGGACAGATGCTTCCATGCCCAAGCCAGCTCATGTATCAGTGGTTACCACCGTTGCTATAAATAAGCAGGGGCTTTTTTTTTTTCCCTTTGAGAGAATAACTCAATAAGTCACCGCATGAAAGATATTGTAAATAGCTCCAGCAGAGTGCAAGTCAGGGCTGCTTCCAATTAGCTTTCACTTACGCTCCCCCTGCCTGCGCCAAGTTTGCAGAGTTTGTTCCCAACATGCTGTCTGGGGAGAGGTGGGGATCAAACCCCTCTGCAGTCCGAGCCACTGCTCCTCCATGGCAGAAATGATCTTTTCATTAAAGCTGTGAAGACATTGAAGCAAGTGCAAACAGCCCGCATGTGCATTTATCTTTGTCCAGATGTTAATGCAAAGGTGGGGGGGGGGAGGAAACAACCAAGAGCTTTTCTTCAGCTGCTGAGAGCAAACACCACCACCACCGCAGCAACAGCTTGGAAATGGGAAGCAGAACACAACTTTCATTAGAACAAAGACATAAAACAAACTCGGCAAAGGCAGCCTGGGGGCTTCTACGCACTCATCTGGAGAGACCCCCACAGGTCCCTAAGGAACGCGCAGAACGCATCCTCGTGGGCAACACCACTGCCAAAACAACAGGGGGAAGATGGATGATTTTGTGAGTCTTCATCAAAAAATTCCTCTTCCATGAGATACAGGCAGTGTTAAAGACTCCTTCCAAGTTTTTACTCATTCATACGCACAACCTTTGCATCCCGCACATGCGCGCGCCTTCGCGCGGCAGCTGGTCTCGATATCAGAGGAGCATCAAAGCCAGGAAACTATCACCAAGAAGATAAAATACAGGGCAGCAGAGCACAGGATAGTAGCCTATAGGAGCAGGAATCCTAGGGAAGGGGCTTAATTCCTGACCACTCAGGTCTGGGAATGGTTCTGGGAAAGTCACAGGGTGTCCGTGTCTCATCTTTTGCCATTGGGAGAGTGTTAGGGGAGCCTGACCTGTGCTGGGAGATGGAATGGCACCAGGGAACCAAGGCTTGCTCATCTCATCATTTCGGCCACATCTCCCTTCTGGGAGATGGAATGGCACCAGGGAACCAAGGCTTGCTCATCTCATCATTTCGGCCACATCTCCCTTCTGGGAGATGGAATGGCACCAGGGAACCAAGGCTTGCTCATCTCATCATTTCGGCCACATCTCCCTTCTGGGAGATGGAATGGCACCAGGGAACCAAGGCTTGCTCATCTCATCATTTCGGCCACATCTCCCTTCTGGGAGATGGAATGGCACCAGGGAACCAAGGCTTGCTCATCTCATCATTTCGGCCACATCTCCCTTCTGGGAGATGGAATGGCACCAGGGAACCAAGGCTTGCTCATCTCATCATTTGGGCCACATCTCCCTTCTTCAGTCACCACACAACTGGGTACCACCCACATCCAGGCATTTTGCAAGGAGGTCAGCAACACCCCAGAGAAGGACCAGGAGGTCTCCCTAAACAAGCAGATGTATTTGCTCAGTCCCAAGCAGACTCCCTGCCCGGCCACCCCAACCAGAGCACTGCACTCCAATACAGACACTGGGGAGAGAGGGGTTATGGCAGTCAGCACAATACAAACTGCTTTTGTTGGCCTCCTGCCTTTCAAGCTAAAAGCAACAACCACAAAAAAGAAAAACCACTAACATTTGATAAAGCTGTTCAATTTGAAAGAGGTCAGGAAAAAGTTCCAGGAAAGGGAAGAGAAACAACCTTCTTTAAAACCCTTTAATATGGTGAGAATCAGCTCTCACAGGTTACAGGTTTATATTTTTTCCCCCTCTAGTTTTCCAATCATCATTACCCCCCTCTCCCCCACTTCCAAATGGTGGCAGCACTCCACTAAAATGGCCAGGGAGGAACCTCTCCCCTCCCTGTGCAGGAGGGCACCGGGTTGACCTCTCCACATCTGGACATGCCTGCAACCTCCGGCTCTCAAGGGCGAACGCCGGCAGTGCGGCGACCTTCCCGGAATCGTGGTCCCCTGACCTCCCTTCTGCGACCCACCCATCTCCTGTCCCTCTGCTGAACTCCCTCCCAGCCACGCCAGGGACATGGCACTGCCTCACAACGGGGGCAGATCCTCCAGACAGGCCTTGCCTGGCAGCTCCCACAGGCCCCAGCCCAGGGTGGTTTTGCTCGAGAGATTGAAGGGGGGGGGTCGAGGAAAAGAGGATCCAGACTACAAACTGGCCAGCTATAAAATAAAAATAACTACAGCAAATAGCCTCAACATCAACAAATCCATTCAAATCCTACACCCATTTCACTTGCCATCTCCTGCAGACTGCCTTTATCAGTATATCCATCATGCAAGGAGCACAGAGGGGTTACAGATCCATGACCATCTCTGCTGGAGCTCTGGAAAAACCTTGATGACTTCTCTTCCTTCTCGTGCTGCACCAAGTCCACCAGATCTCGCCAGGCTGCACAGCCTCGGCCTTCCCCAGACAGTTCAGCATGAGGTGCTCCATGCTCTGCCTTTTCCAAGCCAAGCATGGGCCAAACCAGATGGTCACTGATATCCCATCATGTTCCTGCATATGGGGGCCCAAGTGCTCCCACCCCATCTGCACCAGCTTCCCCACAATTCACACTGCCACATTTCTCCACAGGAACTGCCTCTCCCAAAACACCAACAATTTTAACCCATTGCTGGAAGATTGCAGGGATGGTCCTGAGGAACAGGAGACCTTACTCCAGCAGGGCCCACAAACAACCACGGTACCCTTGGGGGGATTTTTCCTAACATCTTCCCACCCAGACCACAGCAGCTCCAGAGCTCCCCACATCTTGGGACCATCTCAGCTGGAAAGAGCAAACAGAAAGTTTAACAAATGATGCCCAAAATGCAAACCATGGCCACACACAACAAGCAAAAATGCTCACACCAGTGGCATCACTACAACAGGACACAAATAGCTTTTCCCATCCCCACAACCAACCCTACTTTTCCAGCCCCCCAGCATCAAAGCTCCTGATTTTTTCCCCTCCCTGCTGGGTGAGTTTGGAGACCCCATCTTCACCCCCAGCAACACTGGGGGGGATCACATCGATAACAGGACATGAGCCTCCCTGCTGCCCACAATCAACTCTGCTTGTTTATTTTTATTTAAGCTCAGCTTCAGCTAGGTTAGGCTGGGAGGGGGACAAACCCTTAGCAAGCTGGGCTGCGTGCTGGTCTCCAAAGGGACTGAATCTGGGGATGGGAGGAGGGGCCAGCTCTCCTTTCCAAAGGAGCTTTCAATAGGAAACAGATGTTGAGGGCCCAGTGACCAAAAGCAGGGTCTGCAGCGGGCTTCCCTGGCTCCACGCTCCCAACAGAATCCGTTTTAATTAAAATATTTTAGCTCAAGCACGAGGCGAGGGGTAGGCGGTGTGGGGAAAAGCCTGGGGGTGATGTCCTTGTTACAGCAGCATTTGGGGCAGGGTTGGAGGGCGTGTGGGGGTGCAGGGTTGGGTCAGACACCCCATCCTGTACCCCCAGCCCAGGCTCCCTCCCTCCAGCAGGGCTTGACATAAATTCTGCTGACCTTGAGTGAAAAATTGCCTCATTTTGGTACCGAAAAAATAACATTACATCATGTAGCTGTGTCAGGATCTATCAATGCCCCCTTCCCGCCCACCCCCAAAGTGAGGGGGATGTAACCCAACACTATGAAAACACCAGCCCTGAGAAGAAAAGGGGCCTTTGTCATGGACCATCAGCTTCCCGCTCCTGCCTGAGGTGAAGAAAGATCTCCAAAAATGTTCGGCTGGGAGGTGCAGACTCCAGACATGTCACCCCCCACAACCCCTCTGCTTCTCCATCCCCACCTTCAAAAACTCTTGTTTCTCCCTTACTTATAAATTTTGGCCATTAGTAGGATAAAAAAAAATTAAAGTATTTAAAAAAAAAAAAGAAAAAGAAAAAAAAAGTGGCAGGAAGCCTGAAAGCCCAGCCACTGGATCACTAAAGCCTGACTTTAAGCCAGGATGAGTCAATGGTTTCCTCCCTCCAGGTGAGGATCCATCCTGGCTTTCTTCCCAAGGGTACCTAACTCCCTCACAGGAGGGGATGTGGAGCACAGGACATGCAGAGACCCACACCCAGCTCCTGCACGGATTAAACAGAGGGAGCCCAGGATCTGAAGGGTGAGAAAGGAACCCGACAGGAGTTCTGCCAAGCCATGGACACTGAAGCCCCCACATCCTGAAGCAGAGAGCCCACCCCACAGGAAAAGGCAGGAGTTGAAGAATGGGAAGGAAATCAGGGTCTGTAGGATCCAATAACCAGCACAGCACCACACTCCCCCAGCCTGTGAGTGCAGCAGGGCCAGGCACAGGATGTGGGGCTCTCCTACAGCACTCAGGGAATGCAGGGCCAGGTGGATGGGAGGCAGGCTGTGCCATTCACCCCACAGCCAGGGAACAAGCCCTAACCCACTGCATTTACTGTGAGAGAAGAGCTGCAGGAGCCTGAGGCAAGTGCGAGTGAAGGAGACACAAACGGAGCCCCCCGGACCACTAACACTGCAGGGCTGCTTTCTGCTGGGATGGTGCTTTCCCCTCCAAGACAGGGACTCAGGACAATGCACCCCAGCCAAGCATGCCTTGCCTGAACCCTGCCTGCTCGCAGCACTCTGGCTTGCTGAGCCGCCCCATGGCAGAGGGGAAGGAGCTGCCACAGCACCACCGGGCCACGCAGGGGTCGAGGGGAGAGGGAGGAGAACACCCAGCTTGCCCCAGGCCCTGGGCTCTCCGATGTATTTTCTCATTAACGTGTAATACGGTTTTATTGTCTCAAACAATGTCTGGTTTCGATCAGTTCCTTCATCCCAGACACTGCCGCGCGCAGAGACCGAGGAGGCCAGATGGTTCGTGTTGCAGGAGTCTTCCCGCTCTTCCCCACCCGCTCCCTAATTCCTTACAAATTCCTGGAATGCCTGCGCCCCGGAAAACCAGCCCAGGGCAGAGGCAGGCCTGGGGGCTCTCCCAGTCACCCCTCCTCACCACTGGCAGCTCCTGACTGTTGTCTCCTCCGTGACAGGAGCATTCGCCACCAAATCCGTGGCTCTCCTCTGCTGAGGGAGGGACATGCAGACCCCAAAACCCCCAGTCCTCCCAACCAGCAGCAGGGATGCAGCCGGCAGGGAGGACTCCTGCCCCTAATCCCCACCACGTGCCCAAGGCCACTGGGCTGCTGCCACACCGCTCTCAGCTCCAGATTTCACCCACGCCTCCTGCCGCTAATCCCCGTGCCAGCAGCTGGACACAGAGGTTGGCTGAGCCCTTCCCAAAATCCAGGAGCCCATCTGAGCCCCAGCCAAGCCAAAGGGCTGACAGCAAGGAGCTTCTCCCCAGCCCTGTGCTGCCTATCCACACGGGCAGCTTGGCCAGCGGCTCCAGCTCACCCCAAAACACCCCCTGGAGGTCTGGCAAGGCTCATGCTCCTCCTGCCACCCTTGCAACCTTCTCCACTCCTTGGGAGAAGGAGGAGGGAAACCCACCAGGCCTGGGAAGCAGCCCTGCTGAGCACAGCGCAGCAGGGGAAAAATAAGGGATGCTGAAAGCGATCACTCAGCCTGGAAGAAGGCCAGGAGACTGGTGTTCACACTTTGAGCACCACAAGAGCACAGATCATCTCATCTGGGAAAAAACAGAGTCTGGCAGAAAAGATGGCACTTTCTCCAAGGCACTCAGGCACCACATGGCATGGCCATGCCACAGATCATGCAGGATCCCACAGTCCCTCTGACGCTGCAGACCTTGTTCTGTCTCCAAGGAGCTACAAGAGCTGCATTTTCCCCCCGTTCCCACTCCACAGCAGCCACTGCTCAGCAAAAGTTCCACTAAGGAGTGACCAGAGGGGACCCCTCTCCTGCAGCTCCGTGGGGCTGGCAGCCTCTCTCCAGGGCTTGGCTGCCAAAATGTTGCGCGGGCTCCTCGGAGACCTGCCGAGCAGACGAGTATCTGCTCCCAATTCAACTGAATTTTCACGAGGATGACACAAGACAGCCTTCCTGCCAAGTTTCCAAAGCTCTTTCAGAGAAGGGGTGCCAGAGCCCAAGAGACACCTCCAAAAAAATCTCACCACAGCAAGCAGGACGCCTTCTTTTTTTATCAGCACTTTTTTCCCAAAGACACTTGGCTCATTTTAGCAAGCCCTATGCCTCCGCCCAGAGAAATGCCAGGGCACACACTTAAAGTCCTGCCAAGTTCTGAGTGTTGAGGAAAAAAACTAAGGGGGTGGGCGGTTTATAGCAGGTAGATTTATACCTGTATGGTCATGCCATCTCCTCCAACACCCATCCTACACCTTGTACACGAGCTCCGTGATGGAAGAAGCTGTTACTGCCAGGTCATGCTTAGATGCTCAAGAAGCAAAGCAGCAGAAGCTGAAGGGGTCTGAGATATTTGGGTTCAACCCAAAAAGCCCATGTGCTATAGGCCAGAACTGAGGAGTCCAGGGTACTCCCAGACCCCTGTCCTGAAATAGCCAGAAGGAGACAAGTAAAGGATGTGCCCTTGGGACAGTGGAACAAGAGGGCTGGAAATAAGTGATGGCAGGAGGAATCCAAGCACTGTGGTGATTCTTTGCACTCCACAGCAGAGAAAATATCACCTGCCACCTTTTTGGCATTCCCAGCGCTCAACTTTGGCTCCATCCAGCAAGAAAAAAAAAAACACAGCAGGAAAGAGCAAGCGAGCTGAAACCTGATCCCCTGAAAGGCCGGACTCGGTGTCTGGCTTTTCTTACCGGCTCGGCCGACCTGTACGTGCCAGCCTGGGAAGGCGTAATGGTTCCACCAACAGAACTTCATTAACTTTTTATACACTCGGCCGCTAATTTATAATCATTAGCGGACAAACAGCCAACAATTACACAAGCAGCACGTTAAGGAGAGAGGGAGAGAGCTTGAAGGAGCGGTGATGGAAACGTGCTGGTGGTGGGGAGGGAGCTGGAGCCAGGATGGCGCGTCCACGTCCCGGGGCTGGCACATGGCAGGGCCAACCTCTCCCAAGATTTACTGGCACGTCATTTCCTCAGCTGCAATTAAGGCACTGGGCAGCAGAAAGGCAAAAGGCACAGGTGAGCACAGGGTGGGGGGGAAAAAAAAAAATCTCAGAAGCCCTCTCATTTTCAAATAAAAGGAGATGGGAAGAAGAAGAGCATGCATACTCCATGTTTCCAATTCCTGGCACAGGCAAGGTGCCTGTTTGCAGAAGAATGTGAAACTGTACAGAGAAACAGCTCTAAATTAATCCTGATTTAATGAAATCTTCAAACACAGATCACATAACCCCAGTGCCCTTCCACGCAGCAGCAGCTCTGTGTGGGAGGCAGGACACGGTGTTGCAATGTCCCTGCTGGCACCTGCAGGGAGCAACGCCTGCAAGCATCCAAATCCTGAGGATGCATCTACCTTGAGCATGGAGATGTGGAAGAGAGGAATGGGATCAGTGGTCTGTTTCCCTGAAGAAAACTCAAAACCAAGTCCAGCAGCGCTCCCCTCTTGCCAGAAACCCCGCTCTGCACAAGGCAAGGCTGCAGGCAGAGGACAACACACAGGCTTTCCTCCTCTGCAACAACCCGAGCTGCTGTAATCCATCAAGGAGCCCTAGGATCTGCAGATACAGATGTCCCTGCCGCACAGGCAGGCCAGCAGGGGAGCACAGTGACCTGACCAGCATCACTCAGCAGCACGGCATGCCCAGAAACCAAACCCACACCTCCTTTGGCTCCTGCACAAGGGCTGAGCCGCTCTCCTGCCCCGCACCAGGCAGCCCAGCCAGTCCTTTCTGGAGACTTCCTGCCAAACAGGTCTGATAAACGCCGTGTGCACCTTGCAGAGCCTCTCCTCTAGCATCCCTGAGCAGCCAGCACAGCTCAGCACTGCTTGCGGAGAGGAAAGCTGCTTCCCAAACCTCCACGTGGCAGCAGGGAAAGAGCAGCCCCCCTTCAGGAAGGCTGAGAGGTGGGTGAGTTCCCACTGTGAGCTCCCCTCTGAAGCTGGGGGAGCTGCAGCGAGCGAGGCGGGCTGTGCGCAGGACCTGCCATGCCCTGCAAGCCGTGGCTTGCCAGGCACGCCGAGGGCAGGCAGGCAGGCAGAGCCCCGTGCTGCGAGCACACAATCCTGGGCATGCTGGAAGCTGGAAGGATCCACCACAGCCCTCCCTCCTGCTCCCCGCACAGGCACGGGCGTGCGGAAAGGCTCACGAGCTGCTCCAGCTCACGGCGGGACCTTTCCCCTTCCACCCTTTGCACTTGCAAAGAGAAAAGTGCACATCTAACACATGCTGGGGCTTATCACATCAAGAGACCCAAGCGTTCAGGCCAGCAGAATGAATGCCTCCGAGATTAATGGGGGCTAAAACCAAATTTCTCGTGTGACGAGCTTCCTTCCCTCTACAGCAGCTTAATAACCACCCAGCATCCACGTAGGGAAGAAAACTTAAAATCTCTGCACCTAGAAGTGCAATTTAGGGGATCAAGCAGTAAAGATAATTTAGATGCAAATTTGGACCACTCATCCTGCCAGAGATCTGCCACCTGGGTACAGCTGCAAGATCACAGTGCTTTTTAAGAAAGATCCACTAAAAATCAGAGCATACTGTTTAGATTATTTTCCTGTAGCTGTTCAATATCCACAGTGTCATGGATAAAACCCTCCATCTAAGAAAAACAGTGGAAGGGGCAGGAAAACTACAATGAGAAACTGTCACATGGTCCATGTGGGGTAACAACCACAGACGGAATGGTGGGATATGCAGAGAGAAGTGGAAGTTGTTTCTGTATCCCTGCCTTTGAGCAACTTTCCAACACAATTGCATAAATACCTGTTCTTCCAGGATTTTTTTTTAAATAGCATCACCTGAGAGTTGCATTTGTCATTAAAGGCATTTGTAATTTAAAACTGAAGTCAAATTTTAGAGAAATATTCCTAATAAAGAAGGCAAAGGCCTAATTTCAAATACATAAACATGAGATGTCTCCATCTTTCTTAATGCTTCTCAAAAGCAAAGCAGGAGATTCTTCTTTACTGAAACACGTTGGGAAACTGAGCTGCACAAATTTGTACAACATTTCTGCCAATTCAAATGCACATTTTTATTTCATTTCCTCCTTGAGACCTTTCAATTTGGAGGGGGGAGACAAAGACAGGGAGATGCCAATGCCTCTCAAGCCCCAAAGCAATAACTGGTCCATACTCCATCCCACTGGGATGCAGTGCTGTATCTGCAAGAGACAAGAAGAAGGAGGGATTACCTCCCACCAGACCCAGGTCAGCAGCCAGTCCAGGGGCAGGATGCAGGCACCAAACCTTGCACAGGAATTAATGACAGCCCTTAGGAGCTCTCTGCCTCCCCCACACCACCCAGGGCACAGGGAAGCCAAGGGAGGGCAGGAATTCCTCACCATGGGGTAGCACTGGGCTGGTGGGAAGTGCCAGCACCTAGAAACCCTTGCCACAGAGGGAATTAAGAGCAGCCACACCCCACAGGCAATAGGGAACTGTTACTACAGCCACCTACTAAGTCCGGGTAGGCTCACAAGTAATGGATCCCAATGGTTTTTGGGAGATGTGGGGAGACATCTGGGCTCATCCAGCCTGGAGATGCCTGCACAGGGTGGGAGGTGAGCACAGCAACAGCCAGAGGGTGTGCAGCAGGACCCTCACTACCACGAGTGAGGAGGGCACAGCCTGCTCAAGTAAGGGCATGGAGAGCTGGGCAAAGGGAGTCTGACAAAAGGAGTCTTTGTGCTGTTAACTTTCTTTATTTTTTTCCTGCCAGACCCATATCAGAATTCCTGAAGTCCATCATGCTTTCCAAGCTAACCTGCTCCCACCACCTTGCTGCTCTCTGCCGAGGTCTTCATTCCTCATTGAGCTCTGCTACCTCAGTTGCTCCCAAAAATCCCATTCAGAAGCCTCTCTCCTCGGATTTAATCTTTGAATGTGAGGCCAAATATGGTGCTCACAACTATCACCCACTGCCTGTTGCTCTGGAAAGAGGAAAAGGTATTTTATTTAGGTTTTTCCTGGAGGTTGTAGGTCTTGTGTGTCTGTGGAGGTGAATGAGAACATGGCAGAACGATTTTGACCTGATTGATTTCTCTGAATCTTTGGGGGATAACTGAAGGATCAGCAGCATCGAGCTGCTCTTGGGGAGCTCTCCTGGAGAGACCTTTGCACAGATCCAGGGCTGCACAGTCAGGAACTCTTCTTTGGGCATTCTCCAGCAAAGAAGCTGGAGACCAGCTGCAGCATGACTTGATGCCTCCCCACCAAGGAGCCAGCCCCATCCACTTCTGGAGCTGCTGGAAGGTGAAAAGGGGGGGCTGGCTGAGAGCCCACACAAACCCCATCCAAAGCCTGCCCTGGGGGTGAGGGGCTGCATGGCCAGTTCTGCTGTGCGCAGCCCCACACAAACCCCATCCAAAGCCTGCCCCGGGGATGAGGGGCTGCACGGCCAGTTCTGCTGTGTGCAGCCCCTCACAAACCTCACCCAAAGCCTTCCCTGGGGGTGAGGGGCTGCACGGCCAGTTCTGCTGTGTGCAGCCCCACACAAACCCCATCCAAAGCCTTCCCCAGGGGTGAGGGGCTGCACGGCCAGTTCTGCTGTGTGCACCCCCACACAAACCCCATCCAAAGCCTTCCCCGGGGGCGAGGGGCTGCACGGCCAGTTCTGCTGTGCGCAGCCCCACACAAACCCCATCCAAAGCCTGCTCTGGGGATGAGGGGCTGCACGGCCAGTTCTGCTGTGTGCAGCCCCACACAAACCTCACCCAAAGCCTTCCCTGGGGGTGAGGGGCTGCACGGCCAGTTCTGCTGTGTGCAGTCCCACACAATCCTCACCCAAAGCCTTCCCTGGGGATGAGGGGCTGCACGGCCAGTTCTGCCATGTGCAGCCCCACACAAACCCCATCCAAAGCCTTCCCTGGGGGTGAGGGGCTGCACGGCCAGTTCTGCTGTGTGCAGCTCCCTCCCCCCGTCCCCATCCTATCGAACAATCTCGCCACGGGCTGCTTTTGTAAGCCTCCAGCCCCAAAAGAAAAATGATGGGTTTGAACTCTTAACCCCGCCCCAGAAAAAGGCTGGAATTAAAAGGGGTTTATGACTAAGTATGCAGATGGGAATACTGTAATAACAACAGGCAAAATGTTTGCCTAGCAGTTCTGGGCTGGTTTCGGAGGGAGGGGGGGAGAGAGAGAGTGGGATGGGGCGGCTTCTGGCTGGAGGATGACGGCACGGAGAAAGAATTTGGCGGCTGGGAGGGAAGGGAGGTTGCTGATAAATGCCGGGGCAGAGGCGAGGAGTGGGGCCAGGACCCGAGCACGGCATGGCTGGCACCGGAGGGAGGCTGGCTGCGCGCTGCGGGCTCCTGGCCGCCGGACAAAGGCGAGCACAGAGCAGGCAAGGGGGACACGGCAGCGCGGCTCGGCTCGGGGCTGCCTCAGCAGCCTCGGGGGGACACTGCCACACTCGCCGGGATGGGGAATCTACCGAGGCACACAGCACTGCTCCCCTGAAATACCCCATATTCCATTCTGCACGCAGAATTCTGCCTAAGGGAGAGCCCGCAGCCCGAACAAGTGCCTAATTTTTACCAGCAATGGGACTCCAGCTCTGCTGAAAAGGTGATAAAACCTCAGTGCTTAAGTCACCTAGGAGGGCATTTTCAGGACATCACCTTCCTCTTTTAGCAACAGGCTGCATCAAGGCCCCAAGACAAGTGGGAAGCTCAGGCTAGGGGAGACCTAAACCTCAGCCACCATCCTAGAGGAGTGCACCCCGCCACTGGCATAACCCCACTGCAAGAGAGGAGAGCACTGCTTCTCCAGCCTCCAATCCTGCACAGGTCTGCTCCCACTCCTCTGGCACCAGGGACATCCAGGACTCCCCTCTCTGTGAGGGATCAGTCAAGTGAAGCCACTCAATGGCCCCCGGTCACACAACAGGGAGTCTCTGCACATGGTTTGCAAGACCCCAAAAATGCCTCCCTGCCACTGTAACCAGGTCAGGCTGACCCCTGGAACCCACAGAGAGGTTTGTTCTATAGTTCAGTGGGGATGTGACTCCCTGATTGTCCCAAACCAGCACCATCCTGCTCTCCCCACAGAGTGCCTGCAAACTTCACTCAAGATGCAAACCACTTGCACAACACCACACACAGCTTAGCAGCCACAGGCCACAAAGCCACCTAACACCCAAATCTTGCAACTCAGCAGGACCCAGGGGACAGAAACTCACGTGTAGCACATGCAAACAAGCCACAAACCCACAGAGCTCCCCAAGCCCCCCAGAGGAGCCACGAGATAGGACTATTTTGAGCGATGCTCCTGCCACAAGCATGAGAAGCTCACTGGGCACGGCCCAGCCTGACGCAACAGCAGCGCTTTGCCAAGCCAAGCAGCTCACAGGGGCACAGCTTGGGATGGGAACGTGCCCCAGCTGCTCCCTGAGAAGGTAAAGCTGCGTGCAAAGAGCCTCACAGCACCACTGGCAAGGCAGGAACTCCAGGACACTGCCCAGCTTGCAAGGCAGGGGATTTGCAGGCGTCTCACATCCAGCTCTGCTCAACAGGGACCGCAGCATTTGCAGGGCCAAATGTGGGAATTTGGCTCTATTGTGGTCACCTCCTGCTGACCCACTGCCATTTACCAGAGATAGGGAAAGCTGGAAGGAGCCTGGATACTAAAAACTGCCTCATTGCTACGATCCTCCTCTAGGTCCGAACAGAAAGGCAACAGCCCTACAAAAACCAACTAAGAGGCATGTGGACTCCACTTCTCACACACACCCCCCCTCCTAAAGGAGCGAGGAGGTCTTTCCTTTGACCTTTCAAGCAGAGCAAATGCCTCTCCAAAGACACCTAAGGACTGCCTGCGGGGTCAGGAAGATGGTCAGCACTGATGGGAGCGAGCAGTGCAGAGGGTGGCAGGGCCAGCCAGGCTGTGCTCCCTGCCCACAGCAGCCTGAGGCAGACGGGAGCTGCACAAATGCACAGCTCCCTTCACGCCAGGAAGCACTCGGATCAGGTAATGGAGGGTGTAGGAGACTCGTGAGAGGATTCCTGTGAGTCAGCCTCGCTGGCCAGGACCCAGATCAGCAAGCTCTGCAACATCAGCAAACAAAAGAGGGCAGACCCTGGACCACCCCGGCCCCTTCCTGCTGCCTCCAAGATGACCCCCACAAGTGTGGGCTTGAGGAGAGCAGCCAGAGGCATGTGGAATGCTGCAGCCAGGCTTGGGATAAAGGCTCAGCCTGCTCTGCCTCGGGGCAACGAGGTGGTCGCCTCAGTTCCCTGGGGAGCACAGGAACGCAGTCCTGGGGCTTGCTGAGCAGTTTTGTTTCTCCTCTGCCGACACGGGAAGACAAGGTTAACCTTGCTCATTTAAGCCATGCAAACTGAACTTGGGAGAGCCTCCTCTCAGCCACTCAGCACTTCCAGGATTTAAGGACCAAATGTAAATGGTCCTTTCAAAGTCCTTTTCTGACAGCAGTGTTTCCCCTCTCTCCCAATGACATACTCTGCCTCACACCATGGAGCTGCTTTATGCAAGGGACATTCTCATCTCCCTGACAAGGGGGTGGCCCCTGCACCAGCACATCTGCTGGATCACAGCACCTCACAAGGAACACCCCTGAACAAAGGGTCACCACACGTTCTGTAGAGATCGCCTCTCCCTGGATGCTTAAAAGTTTTACCCTCCAAAATTGCCAGATCTGGGCAGCTTCCATACAGCCAAACCAGCTTCCATAAACCCTCCACAGAATCTCTGCCATGAGGTGCTTCCACACCTTCCTTGTCTGGGACTTGTCATTTTTCTCCATTAAAAAAAAAAAAAAAAAAAAAAAAAGGTGAAGTCTGGGGAGGACATCTGGAAGAGGAATAAATACCTATCAGGAGCCATCCCAGTCCTGACAGCTGGATGAGTTAGACAAGTGCTAATGAACAAACAGGCTAAATTGTTCTTTTCCCTCCCTGGCAGGCCAAAGCAAGTCTCAGAGCACTCAGAACCCCAGATCTGGCAGCAGGGAGAAGCCCACTCTGCCCAGCTACACCAGCCCAGCTCTCTGCCCCCAGGGAAATGAAGATCATGCCAGCCTCTAGGAACAGTCAGGCTGCATCCCCTCCTCCCTAGGGCTGCTCCTAGGGCAGAGAGGTGATGCAGGCAGGCCAGCAGGCTCCATGCCTCTGCTCCATAATGGCCTGTAGCCCCTTCCTTCCCCTGCTCCCAAAGGGAGGCACACCCAGTGCCGAACACTCAGCCTAACTCCATCCGGTCCTCCTTCCCTACGTCTATTGTGGCTCAAAATTTATCCGGTTTCTGACAGAAATAAAAAAAATAAAATATATATATATATAAAAAACACTGCACCTCCCCTCAGCCCTTCAAAGTAAAAGTAGCTGTGGCCTTTCCCCAGGGAGGGGGAGATGAGTTTAAACACGAGTCCCCCATCCAGGCAGCACTGCTCCACTCCTCCTCCTCCTCCAAGGACTTTCACACAGCCCTGTCCCGTCAGCCTGTCTGTGGCATTTGATTCCTGTCTGTCACTAAGTGATGAGGACAAAGGGTGAGGAGTCAGGAAAAGGTCTGAGCTACTTTGTTCATCGTCTGGATACGAACTTTGGATGAACTCCGTGGGGAAAGAGAAAAGCCGCATGGAGCGGGACGCACCGTGCACAGCGCTCTCTCTCCTCAAAAACAAAAAAAAAAAAAAAAAAAAGGAAGGAAAAAAAAAAAAAAAGAAAAGGGAGGCTTGAACAAGGGGAAGGGGTGGGAGGGAAAGGGAGAGCAGAGCATTCCCCATCCCCATGGCGGCAGGCAGTCCTGAGAGCTCCCTGCTCCGAGGAGACAGAAGGATATTCAAAGCGCCTTCCCAGGAGGCATGTTCAATAAAGCAGGATGCCAACGCAGCCTTTTCTCAAACAAATCTGTTAGCGGCGGGCCAGGGGCCAGCCACAAGGGCTTGCTTTTTAAAGCAACCAAATGGGAATTTCCTAATAAAATAAAAATTTTTTTAAAAAGCCCCACCGTGGCACGGGTTAAGGGAAGCTTGCTGGCAGCAACATGAAGTATTTTGCACACACAGACCTCTCTGGGAAGCATGGGAAGATGAAATAGAGTGCAGGGCAGGGAGTTTTGGGATGCAGCCAGGGCCAGGGCACCAAAGCACCCGTGAGCTCCCCTGGCACCCACCCGGAGGGGCTGAGAGAGAACAGTGCCTACAGCACAGTCACGTAGCAGGGTGAAGGCTTACAACCACGATTTCTGCTGCTCCGAGCAAGGGAGGAGGCTCGGGCTGCGTTGGGGCACAAGTGATTTCCCTCGTGGTGACCTCAAAAAGCCACCACAGGGCACACTCGGCTCTGCTTTTCAGGGCTAAGCCAAACCAGTTTGCAACTGGAAAGCCCGGTGGTATTCCTGCAGACATCAGGTAAACGAGCCCCTCCTGGGCAGCAGAGCCACCACACAGCTCCTCCTGAATGGCTCCTGCCCAGCAGCCAAGGTGCCTGCCCTGGCATGGGACACTGCCTCCCTGGAGGATTACTGACAGGCAGGAAAACAATTCCAACGGCACAGGCAGCTCTGCAGTGCTCATGAGAGATCTGCTGAGCGCTGGGTGAAGGGTGTCCCATCAAACCACCCCACCATGCTGCACCAGAGGGGACTCCCAGCCCCACAGGCTGGCTGGGAACACCAACTCTGCCACCTTGGAAGTGTCTGCCAGAGGCACGAGCTGTTGGGAACCTGAGGGATACACTGGAGGGTGTTCACCACCAGCCTTCCCTGGAAATCCCTGGAAAGACTGGGTGAATGTAGTCTCCAGGATGGGGAATCCTACAGAGGCTGTGTGGGTTACAAAACCCAGGAGAGCACTTGAAAGCAACACACTGGAACATGCTGGAGGATCACCCTGGATGCCTTGTCTCTCAACTGAACACCAGCAAATAGAAAAACAGTTCTGCACAAGAAAGCTCTACCTGGAAAACAAACACAGCAGCCCAGCAGAAGGCACTGGTGAGATGTCCCCAAGCAGGCACTGGGCTCACATTCCCTTTCAGAATGGGCAAAATCCCATCCCTTCTGTGGTGCCCAGCACAGGAGAGCTGCAGAGATGGTCACAGCAATCTCTAATCCCAGCTCCAGCGTGGCCTCTCTGTTTGGGAAGGTAATAACTCAGCACCAGAACCAGCAAGTGGAACAGATCAAAGGCTCAGCTTCACTGACTCACAGCTACACACAGCCCCAGCCCTCCCAAGATCCACCAGCTCTGCACCAAGACAACGACCAGGGAAAAATGGAATAAAAAGGGGAAGGCAGCACATTTCTCAGGGAACCAACCCGCCTGTGAAGGCTGGGAAAGCAGGATCCTCCCTTACAGTTACCACCACATCCCAGAGGAGCACATGTGAGGAGGTCACTCAAGCATCTCAGAGGCATTGCCCAAGACCTCTGATGGAGAAACTTTGATCTCCTCCAAGCACGGCCAGTCCCTGGGGACTGCCTCTAAAGCACACAGCAGAGCGTGCCAGGGCAGAGCGACTCCACACAGAAAACCACAGCCCTTTTGGAAGGGTTTGTTCTCCTGCTCGCTTCAGAAAGCCCAAAAAGTTCATCTGGCAGTGGGAGGGACCTGCACCCAGCAGCTCAGCCAAGGTAGCCTGGCTCAAGGCAGTAAGTCACCACCAGTGTGAACCAGACTGAAGGAGGGGGAAAAATGGACAGGATGTTGACTGGATTGGCCAGCAATCCTATCTGTAAAAGTGGGAGCTTGGGAAGGAGATGCTGGTGCTGCTGAATCCAGGGCTGTTTTGAGAAGAGCAAGAGGAAACAGAGGGGGAAAAAGTGGGGCCTGGGGAAAAGAAGGGAAAAGAAAACAAATCTGCTTTATTATAGCTTGAAACCCAAGGAGACTGATTAAAGCAAACATCCCCCCTGCCCCTTCCAAGGGTTGTCTCGTCTGCTTCCTAAATCTGATTCCCATTTGTCTCTATATGGTTCTCATTTGTTCTTTGTTTAGGTCTCCTCCATGCTCCTTGCTGACTCTTAGGAGCCCTCCATGGAGCCATCAGGACTGGCTTCCCTCAGGAACCTGCAAGGGCAATCCCTGACCAGGGTCAGACCCAGCACTGGTGCCTGTGCACAGGGAGGAGATGCAGCAAGAGGAAGGCAGCAGGATACAACTACACACAATAGGCAAGAGGCCAAGGAAATCCTTGGAAAGCCCTACCCAGTGGTGCTGATGAGCACCTGGGTGCCTCTGGGGTAGCATTCCCAAAGGGTGAAGCAAAAGCAATTAAAAAAAAGCAAAAGGAACCAGGAAGAGGGGATGCAGCACAAGCACAGATCCACCCAGCATTTCCCTCTCTTATTAGCAGACAGCCTTCTGATTAAACAGCAGCTTAAAAATTACCCTAATGGAGCTCCTTTCAAACACAAACCACAGGGACCTCTCCTAATGGCACAGCTCCTTTCCCAATCCCAGCCCAGGATGATGCAGCAGGTCCATGGGCTGCCCTTGCCCGCAGCACTGGCACGCTCTGCCAGCCGTGCCCGCTGCTCCCAACAGGGTCTGGGAGCACTGTGCCACCATGGGCTGCACTTTCTGTCCTGGCCCCTGGCTCTCAGAGCCCTGGATGTGCTGCCTGTGCAGAAGGACATCTGCAAGGCCTAGCCAAAAGCACCAGAAAAAGGGAAATAAAAATCTGCCCTTCTACCTATGTGGATTTGCCATTGCCTCAGGACACACGGAAAGACCAAGGACATCCCCTACCACCACTCTCTGCTGTGTTTCACCTTCCTCCATGCTACTTGTGAGTTTCTCATGGTAAACAATTCCAGTCTGCCCTTGGGATAGTCTCTCTGAGCGTCCAGCCATGCCATCATGCTGCTGCACATCCTTATCCCCGACAGCCCACAGGTGAGGATCCCATGACTTCCGAGACCTGGATGCAGCAGAGTTATTTCCAAAGAAAACTCCCACCCCAGGCTGTGCACCTGCCAGACATGCACTGCAATCCTATCCAAAAGGAAACACAGATAAATACAATAAAAACCAACCAAGCACCCACTGCCCATCCAATCCATCCACAAGAGCAAACCCAGCAGGGTCTGAGCTCCCCAGAGCCAGGGCCAAGCCTGCAGCCACCCAACATCAGAGCAGGTCCAGATGGTTGCACAGACATTGTGACATTACACAACACCACCTTCCCCCTCCGGCTCGCTGCCTCTGGAGAGGACACAGCACCAGCAGCTGCTCTCCCTGCTCCCTCCTGCCCACAAGGAAAGCAGAGACCCCTGACCTTCTCCAACACATCCCCCCAGCCCCTGCGCAGCTTAAGCAGCCCAGGTGTGCAAATGTTACCCAATGCCCTCGCCAGGCAGAAAGTAAATTCCAGCAAACGGGGGAAATGCCAGCCGCAGTCAGACACTGGGATGTGCAAATAGCAGCTGGGGACCTTCGGGAGAGGAGCAGCCCAGGCCCAGGCACTTCTACCTATAATCCCTCTCAGGATGCCCCCTCCAGCAGCTCCTGTGGCAGAGGAGGGATGCTAATTTGACTATTTGAGGGAATGAAAAAAAAAAAATAAACGTTTGCTCTTGCGCTAAATGACCTTTTCAGCCACTTGGGGACAGAATTGTACCGGGGCTTTGGAGTGAGCTACAGCGGGCGCTGCTTGCTCCCTGCTCCCCCATGCTGGATGCTTTGTGCCTCCAGATGCATTTAAGGGGTCCGTGCCTCCCAGCCACCTCTGGCCACCCAGCAACAGAGCCAAGAAAAAGCCTCTTTGGAAAAATCTGCATCAAGTAAGGAGGAAGAAGTGGTCTGCTACGAGCTCGCCGAGCAAAGCGCTTCAGCCGGTTTCATTTCACATCGCCGAGAGCGTAAATCGGGGAATTGCTCCTCGGGTTCTTCTCCATTAGCAAAGTATATTGCAAGTGCCTTCCCACCGCCGATAGCAATCGACACTTCACATCTGCTGACCAGATCTAACAGCCAGGATTTTCCGGGGGAATAATACATTCAGTGAAAACACCATTCCTGCCACCTGCTCCCCCCAAACCGCTCCGGGAGCGGCTCCTCGCTCTCCGCGGCTCTCTCACAGCACCGCGCTGCACCCTCGTCAATCTGTGTCAGAAATAAAGAGGTGACCCCTTCAAAGCAAGCTTCAAAACCCCTCAAAACACACTTCCAACCATGCAGTGTGTCCCGCTGCCTGTAACTTCCCTAAATGTGAGCAAGCGCTCTCCTGGAAAGCACCAGCTCCACCGGGGGAAGGGCTGTGTCCTGTGCTATCAAGTCAGGATTGACAGCCACAACTCTTTCCAGCTAATTCCTTTTACCCTGTGAACTGCAATCTCTAGCCTTTTGTCTAGAGATTTGCAATAATCAGAGGATTGCAAATTCATCACGTTATCGCAGTATTTGAAATAATATGTTTGCAATTTATTGCAATATAGCAATCAATCATCTTATTGAAAATTCTTGCAATATTATTGTAATGAATCATATATTACAATAATAATTTTGCATATAAGCAGGCACCTCTCAAACAAAAAAAAAAATACTAACCTAAAACACTTGCAGGCTTTTAAAATTAGAGATTTAGGGGTTAAAAGCCAAATTTACAGCTGAAAGCCAGAGACCAATCCATGCAGAGGCTCCAGGTATTGTATCATTCCTAATGTTTCACCAGAGAATCACAGCACAAGGAAAAAAAATAAAAAAAAGATGTGTGTAAACAAGCAAAGGTACACCCACCAGCAGCTTGGGTTTTGAAACATTAATGTTGAAATTAGAAAGGCACATTTAGTAGAGTTATGGGCAGATTCACTTTCAGTTTGGCTCCAGCCTTGTAAATATCAAATGTCAAAAGGAAACAACTGCACTGAGTTAAGAGAGAAAAATCCCCACGCTGTGGAGACATATCTGGGATTGGGATGCTGGAGTTGGGCAAGAAGCAGCAACCAGCAAGGAACACCTCACAACTGGAAAGGGATTTTTGCTGGGTAACCTGCCACTGCTAATTCTGCTAATCGACATCACTCTGGAATTTGAAAATGTTATCCAACCAGGACAGAAACTTGATTTTCCTCTTCTGGTAACGAGGAAGGGCAGGCCAGCCAGGTTGCGTGAAACCAAAAATGGGATGTGGAAATAATGAACTGAGTTTCCAGGATTCTACTCGGGTGAGAAACAAAAATCCAGGCACCAGCGTTTAAGCAGGCTGATCTCACTTGCAAAGGCAGCTCTGCTCATTTTTCAACAAGGCTGAAGTAAAATGGCAAAGTTATCATTTTAGATTAGAGCAGCTCCTCACAGCACTGGCTCTTCCGCGGGTTTTCCATTTATCAGTAGATTTAAGGGGAAAAAAAGGGTGGAGGGGGCTGGAAAGAACCCATCAGCTTAGGGCAAGCAAAAAAGGTATTTTGGGTAAGGCTTCTCCTATAAATAAAAGGCTGGGAAGGGAGGGGACAGTGACAATGTACGGCTCCCTCAAGGTGTCACAGGGGATTTCTATTATCCACGGCGGCTCCCAAAATGCGGAGCATCAGCAGCAGCACCCTGCTCCTCGGCAGGCATGGCTTCCCTGGCAGCCAAACCCTCCACTGGCTGCCCATTCCCTGGCTGCCTTGCCTTCCCCACCAAGAAAAGGAGCCAGGAGAAGTGCCTTTCTGTTCCAGCTCAAAAAAAAAAAAAAAAAAAATACTATATATATGCACACATACAGGGGCACAGCTCACAAACACAAGGCCAAGAGATATTATTATTCCCTTTTTTTTTTTTTTTACTTGACACAGTTGCAAATCAATAATTCCAGGCCAAGCGATTCTCAGCAGTGGGAGAAAGCATCACCTGAGTCCCTCCTGAGCCTGGCCTGACAACACACACTAATATATTCAGCCCACAGCCTCCTCAGGCCACAGCTTTCTGTAATTTATCCCTATAGCACCCACCACCCTGGATTATTTAAGTCGCTGGGGGATGCAGCACCTCCGAGGCAGTTTTGAGCAGAAGCTGCCGACCACCCAGCCCACAAAACCATCAGCTTTGGTTTCCAAGGGAGCTCCCAGCAGATGCTCCCCAAAGGCAATGTGGGTTTCACAAAAAAGCCCCAATATCAATGCCTCGGGAGCGCACTGGGGAGCTGTTTATCTGCAAAGCACCACGCACACCCAAAAAATCTGGGGTGCTCACACAGCCTGGGCTCTGGCAGAGGGTGCAGCCTTGGGATGCCACGTGTGACCCCAGGCTGGCAGCCCAGGAGCCAGGCAGTGCCCACAAACACCTTCTCCCACCACTGGGAACGCTCGCCAGACCGGAGCCCGATGGATGTTTGGGGAAAGCAAAGGATGCAGATTGAGGTTGGTTTATTAGATTAAGGACAGCCCCATGCAAATAGGGCCATATTGATCTGGTCTGCAAACACCTGGCTGGGAATACGAGCAGCCCCTGAGTATACAGAAGCTGCTGGAGATTATTAACCAGATCCATTGCTGTAAATCACATTACCTCCTTCCAAACCCTGACCCAGCACGGAGTCCCCCATGCTAGGCACTGATCAGGGCACATCCCTGCAGCACAAGGGAGCATCACTTCTCCATACGTGGCACCCAAACACCTGAAAACTCAGCCCAAAAGTGTGGGCATCCTGCTCTGGGGGCCATGGAGCCAGTTTTGTGCAGATCACCTTCCCCACAGCATGTTACTACCAAGAGAAACTCACTGCCGTAAGAATGCAAAGCAGGAAGAAAAAAAAAATTTACAAATAATAAAAAAGGTGGAAAAATAAATAATATCACTTCTTCAGGGGAAAACTCAGCCCCATTCCTATTGGGCTCCTCATATTTTGCATCAACTGCAAACCACCCCTGTAGTGCCCAGGGCAGACAAGACAGGCTCTGCTGTCTCCCAAAGCACCCCAACTCCAAGCACAAGGAGGGAAAAAAAGGTAGTAGTAAAATCCTTCTCAGCAGATTTCCAAGAGATCACAAAACCCTCTGCAGAGCTTCATTAGCAGAGAAGGCAGCAGTTCCAGGATTAAAGGAGGAACTGGGGAATAAGGTGTTGAAGCAAAGGCAGATGAGGAATCCTGTCTTCCTGCCTTCTCCCTGCCAAAATCCACAGCTCTGATTCAGCAGAAGCAGCAGCACAGCCTACTATATCTCACTGCAAACAAACCCATTTATGTTTAAACCACCACCCTACTCCTCTCAAGGACTGCTGCATGCAGTAATTTCCTTGTGACGAAAAAAAAAAAAAAAAACAAAAAACAAACCATGATGAAATTGTCTCAGAGTTTCTCTGTGTTTTGTTTACAACCGCTGCCCTCAAACCCAGGGCCGGCACGAGTCCTGCTAACAAGAATAAATCTCACATTTGAGAGCATTTAGAAAAGCTCTGCTTGCAGACACTCAGCGCTCCAAGGAGGAAATCCCTCTGCAGGTCTCAAATAAGGCAACTTGAACCACTTTTCCCTGGAGAAATTTAGGCCTGAAAGATCTTCTGAGTTTCTCATTTGGAGCTACAAGGCTCAATAACAGGATCTCTTTCCCTGGACTCACCCACAAACCGACTGCTGCCAGGATCATGCACAGGCAAGGGGAGATGGACTGGAGAGAGACCCATGGCAGCAGGGAAAACACCCAACATTTATGGAAGAGAATGCTCTGGTTAGCTGCTGTTTGTGGTTAATACAGGTATTTTTCCAAATGCATTAATAGTGAATGTAGATTTGTTCTCTTCTGTGCCTTGTCAGCAGGAATCACCCAAATAGTGAGCTGATCCAGGAACCCTCCATCCCTGGACCCAAAGCCACCCAAAACCTGGGAGGCCAGTGCAAGCAAAGGCTTGGACACTTGGGAGCATGGGGATCAAGAGCTGCAAGAGTGGCCCATCCATCTCCCAGGAAAAAAACAGACAGGGCTGGGAGCAACAGGACACAGCAGACCCTCCATGAGCACCTTCCTGCTCTGCTGCAGTCACAACAAAGTTGGCTCAACATCAGGCACCCATAATAGAACAGTTAAACTGCTTGAAATAAAAAGCAAACAGGTTTGCTCCAGTACACCCCAAATCACAGGGAGCCCCTCAGGAGCAGGAATGTTATGCCAGAGCCAGGCCTGGTTTCTCTGCTTTAATGGCAGGGCTGAGGGAGAGGAGGTGGGAAGAAGAGCCCACTGGCAGCCCTGTTCTTCCCACCTCCTCCCCTGGAGGATTGCAGGAGGCCAATTTTGATTAAACTAATTAAGCCTGCTCCATTCAAAGAGCTCCAACCGCATGCTACCAGGGGAGAAGAAGAAAATATGAAATTAAAAGTAAAAAAGAGAAGCCTGCCCTCAAGCACGCTCCTCCAAAGCCACCCATCCCCCTGATGGACACCACCGTACTGAAAAATAAAAGCCCAGAAAACGGACTTGTTTTAGGGACAGGTCCAGCCCTGAAGACCCTGCTCCTTCCAGCTGCCAGGACCTACTGGGACACGTCCCACCTCCCATCAGGATGAGCGGTTTCCAGTCCCAGAGGTAGCCACTCCTCCACCAAGCCAAGGTCTACCAAACCATCCCTATCTTCCAGTCCCCTGCACACTCCCTCCCCTCCTTTCCCTTGAAGACATCAGGTTTCTGGAAGCACTTTAATTGTGAGTTATAGCAAGGCTTCCTCGGGCGGTGTGGATGGGGCTGGAGGCCCCCGCTCTCCCAAAATGTTTCACTTATCCCCAGGGCAGCCACACCAGGGACCCTGAAGACTCTGCCTGGCACTGAGAGAGAAACATCACTTCTGCCTTCAAAGCCTTTCAACTGGAAGGGGAAAAAAAATAAAAAAATCAGTAATAACAAATATCAAAGCAAAGGCTTCCTCCCCTTTGAAGGGCAGGAGGGAGAGCAGCCGGGCGAGGGCTGGACCTGCCCAGAGCTGAGCAAGCTGAGCAGGGACCCAGATCCTGCAGGGCTGCAGGACTGAGCACTTCCCTGATGAGCTTTCTTTCCAAGCAGCAGAATGATGCCTTAGGTGCAAGAATTGCATTGAAATTCAAATCGGGGTTTTGAACTCTCTCCTGCGCCTTGGGAAACCTCCTCAGTGGAAAGGCAGGATAAGGAGGAGGGCAGGATTTGATACCCTGGGGAAGGAAAGCAAGCTGCCCCATCCTGCTGGGAGGAATGCTTGAGCCAAGGGGCACTGGGCTTGCCAGTGTACCCCTGTCAAAGCTCTGCCCCACACCCCAAAAACCCCAGCACTGCACACACCCCATCTGCCCCTCTTCTCCCCACGCTGCTCCTGGTGGGGTTTTACTTGGGGCGTGGGGAAAAGAGGGGAGGGAGGGAGGAAGAAAAAGAAACCCCATATCATAATTGCTATATTAAAGAGAAATAGCAGGCAAGAATAATAAGAGAGGTGTCAGAAGTGAAATACAGTAACAGACATTAAAAAAAAAAAAGACTACAGTTCTGCGATGGGGGTGTTAATTGAACACAGAGCTGGAGAGAACAAAGGGGTGTTAAGGAAGAGAAGAAGGGGAAAAATCCTACCTCCTCCAAAGATCTGATTTGAGTTAAGTTTGGTGAAGATAATGCACAGGGAAAGGTAGCTAAGAGGCACCTTATATAGCTATTATGTTCTAAAATTAAAAAAAAAAAAAAAAAAGACAACAAACCCATTATTCAACAACAATTGCATGGCTAATCAGTGCTGTCTATAAATATTCCACTTTGTAAATCCCCCCCATTGGTGCTATGTACATTTTTCTTTTAATCCCGAATTCCTTCAACACAGGAGGGAGAGGAGGCTAAGAAAATAAAAAATTGTGGGATTTCAAATGCAAAGTCAGGGTCTTCTTAAGAAGTAGAGAATTTGCCCGATGCCCTCACCTCCCCCAAATGAGCAGAGAAAGTGAAAGGATGGGAAAAGCTCTTAAGGAGGAGGAATCAGATTAAATGGTCATATATCCTGTGCTCAGCCTCTCCCCACCGGTCCCTGCCGAACGAGATGGGAGTTGGGAAAGGCTCACAGCTGAAATAGATGCTGCTGCATTTTGACAGCAGATATTTTCCAGTTTGCCATCCAAGGACCCCACGTCTGCGTACGCCTTGCCTGATTCTTCTGCTTAGCTATTCTGCTCATGCAGAGAACAGCTTAAAAAAAAAAAAAAAACCATACCAAGAGAGAGGGGAAAAAAACAAGAGGGAAAAAAAAAAAAAATAAACAGCCATAAAGACAGAGACCCTACCCCTGCCTTCAAACTTTTTATAAATCAGGAATGCAATTTCCGATTTCAATCCCTATTGATGGAGGAATCAATTGTATTTAGGACAACAATGCCTCCCATTTCCATAATTATTATTCCAAAAAGCCAGCCAGCCAGCCATTTGAAGGCAGTCCTGCCCCTTCCCTCGCAACAAAGCGACCAACAGCAAGTGAAAACACACCAAATGAACGCCGACAACTTCGATGTATATTTAAGCAGCAATTTTTTTCCTTCCCCTACATACTCCTGCCTGGATCAGATCTCTCAACTTTTATTACTTTTAAAGAGCTATCACCCCAAAGGTCTGCAGACCAAAAAAAAAAAAAAAAGCTCAGGGGGTTGCCATTTATCATTATAATTTTTAAAAGTGATAATAAATACTTTAAAAAAAAAACTGAAGAGCCCAAATGCAAAAGGCGACTCTTTGGCCAGTAGAGATGACCTATTTTTGTAAGAACTTTATGGACACTTTGGGTTTGCTCAAGACAAGGTTAACACTATGAAATAGTAGCCATAATGTTGCGAGAGATGGTGGTAAAGTCTCTGCAAGGCTCTGGAGTCACTTAAATCAGGCGGCGGGGTAACCGAACGCACATTTCTGCACATCATAACGCCGGGGGGAAGATGTACGCACGCACTTTCAAACACCCACCAGTGACCACAAACAATCACCAGGATTTCAAACGCCACACATGCAAAAATCTGGGAAGCTACATGGAAAGTGGGAAGCGAGAAGTTGGCTCAACTTTCACGCCGCTGCCCGCGAGGAAGGGGTAAGCAAACAGACGCAGGCGGTACCCTCGGCCCCAGAAAAAACAAGGCAAACTTCCGCCTAGCACTGGGCCCACAAAGCAGTGATTTAAAAAAAATAAAAAATAAAAATAAACCAAAACCATCTGGCTGTTTGCTTTCTTATGAAGTGTGACTTTTGGGGATGCAGATTGGGGGGGAAGAGGGGAGGAGGTCTTTGAATTTGCAAAGTGAAAGAATTCACCGCAGACATATCCAAGGGTAGATAAACAACGCTCCAAAAGCCATCTCGAGTCAACCTCTTTGGAGACCTCCACAGCACAGCCCTGTAAGCCAAGGAATCCAGGCACAACACCAACAAACAGCATTTATAAAAATGTAAAACAGCCCCAGTTCACACCTGAATATCCTTATTTCCAGCAGCATGCTTCGCCCTATACCATCTCTTTCCATTTTCCTTCGCAGACAGGAATTATTACACCCTGTCACTGTGGCTATGCACAGCTCCTCATCCCTCTCCAGCTCACTGGGACCTCACAGCATCCCTGAGCTCACCTGGCTTTCCCCACCAAGTTTGGTCCCAGCAGATTCCTTGTTCCCTAACTTCGCCACTGCGCTGATAGCGAAGCTGAGCTGGGATTGAACAGTTACTCTGCCAAAAAGTGTCCCTGCACAGGCAACATATGGAGCATCAAATACAGCATCAAACACACTTAGGGAAGGGACAGGCAAAGGTTCCTTGGCTCACACAAAATTACAGGAGAGAGAGAGAAGAGGGGAAGGAATTCAGTGGCTCCCTTTTTTTGCGGAGGCGCGCGGGGGAACGCTATAAAATCCCAAACCTTTCTCTCTACGTAGACTCACATCACAGCATAAGAAGAGTTTGGAGGTCCCCACACCAAACCCACTGCTGGTTCTTACGGGAAGTCAGCAGGGAAGGACTCCTCGGGAAGGTCAGAGGCGGCCCCGCAGCCGGGAGGGCTCGGGAGAGCCGAATGCCATCGGTAGGTGCTTTGTCTGGGCTACACGCTGCACAAACAACGCTTAACAAAGGGCCCTCTTAGTCATTTTATATATATTGCAGGAGTCAAGTAATTGTATTTTCAATCAGCTGCTCATGCTGGGAGGTTTTAGATATATATATTTAAGAACGGGAAAAAAAAAAAAAAAAAGACCCAGTTCAGGTTTCTGAAAGCTGCTCCCCTTTTATGTGTAACTATCAATGTATATCAACTGGGTGTGCAATCATATTTATTGTCACTTTCATTCATGTCATGCCCTTGCTTATATGGCTTAGATATGAATTATTGACTGTTTCAGTCCTTGTTGTAAAGAGGGGGGAAGGGGGGGAAAAGTCAAGTACTTTGCAGCGTGCTAAAACAAGGCAGCTACGGCGGCTTGGGAAAGCCCACAGATCAACTCTGGTCAGCTCAGAAGGCCAACAGGAGAGATTAACCACCCCCAGATTTCCATCATTCCCCCCACTTTATTTTTTTTTACATTTATATGAAAAAAAAAAAATAGAGAGATTCCAACAAATACATAAATAAGTGGTGCATGTTGCTAAATGTCCTTCCCTGAGCATCTGTTGTTTAAGATCACCCTTGATTGATGACTGCTATTTTTTAATTGTTGCTTTTAAAATTTAAATGCCCCCCTGGGATGTGTTATAAGTGTGTTAGTACATGGTAGGAGGTCTGGAAAGTGGGAAACAGCAGAACCAACGCTCTCATGCCATTAGCTTCTAAAGAAGCCTGAGAACACCCCATGCCATAAAACAACAGTACCCTAAAGTAACTAACAATCTAATATATTGCTTTCACTAAAGGCAACTGACAACTCGCTCTTACATGAGCTAGCCTGGATGATTGGCAGACAAGAGCATTTTAACTCTTTCTTAAAAAAAAAAAGTAAGAAACCTTTGTGTTTACCTGAATACTAATGGTAATAAAACTGCACAGTTTCATTTTGTTAGGATTATTTCCCACACACCCACTCTGCATTCTGATTTTTTTGTTGTTGTTTCTTAAGCAGTGCCATGTCTTAAAGAAGAAACTAGAGCAAGACACAAATTGCAAGGGGGTTGATTTTTTTTTTTCTCCCCAGAAAAAGCAATAAATAAAGAAAGGCCATACAATAGAAATTAAACCACAATATTTTCTCTTCTAGACACAAACCACATCATGCAAATCCACTGCCAGAAGCATTAAATACCAACGAGTTATTTCTCCCCACTTAAATAGTGCTGCATTGGGGCGGAGGGGCACACAAACTTGGGGAATAAAATCCCCAAAGAACAAAAAGAAAAACAATACAAAAACCAACAGCATTGATATCCTACCTGTTTTTTCTTTGATTTCACACAAGACATTAAAAAGCGCCGGCTTCATCCTGTGGCAGTTTAAAGCATGTTTCCTGGAGAGAAAAGAAAAGAGGGGAGGGTGAGCTCAGGATGTCACCACGAGGAGCAACTTTCCAAATTCACGCTGGCTGGCACAGGGAGGGCAGGTTTGAGCCCCCAGTGCTGCAAACAGCCACCCAGCCAAGGCAGGGGAGGTGAATGTCACCAGTTTAGGAGTGAAAAGCGCTCCACGGCCGGCGCGATGCTCCACGGCAGAACCAGCAGCTTTTGGGAGCCAAGCTCGGACCAAACGCCTTGTTCAATGCACTGGGCTCTCCCTGTCCCTCCACCTCCCATATCACACCAGGCCATGTGCTTTATTTGTGAGGCAGAGGGGAAATAAACTCCTCCTTGCCCCAGTGCTGGAAACATCCCCTGCTTAGAGCTGTCAATTCAGGGAATTTCAGCGCCCAACGCGGAGCACAGGAAGACACATGGAGAGAGAACCCCCATTCCTCTGCCTCCATGCTACTTACATCCAGCTTATTTGCAGGTGTTAAAATTTAATTCTTTACAACAGGGACAGTAAACACATTAAAAAATCACAGCCGGCTGCTTCTGGGAAGGGGAGGGATTGCTATTCAACGCTGCTCCTTTCGGCTGCTGTTATTCCAGAGCTGACCGTTCTCCTGTGGGTTTTGAGGAGAGACTTTGGGGAGGGGGCGCTTTAATTGGCTGGTTTTAAAACCCACCACACGCAAAGAAACAGCGTGATTTCTTTTTTTTTTTTTTTTTTCTCTTGAGCCATGGGGTGATTTAGCCAAGGGTTCAGTCTGCACACAGGGCTGTTGCTATCCGGCGCCGGTTACGGGGAATTTCTGTTTACCAACCAAAATTACACGCGAAAGATGATGTGAACATCTGGCAAACATTCACACTACTTACCCCACCACCCACAACATGCTAAAAAGATTTATATATCTGATGAAGTCTCTCAAAGGTATATACCCTTGCAGAACCACAGTGCTCCCTTATCAGCACACCCAGATGGGCGCAGACATTTGGGTACACGCAAATCACGAACGTACGCTGTAAGGGCCCTCTTACAAATAATGCTGGCACTTTGTATCTTCCAAAAACTTAATTTAGAAAAAAAAATAACCAAGGAAGAAAAAATAAACAAACAAACAAAAAAAAAAAAAAAAAGAGGCAGCAAAACAATCGTGCAATAGTAGGAGGGAAGGAGAAAATGCAAAGCCCAATGTTATTGATAAATGCAGCGTGTTTGCCAGCTCAGAATTAAAAATAATAATAATAATAATTTACAAAAAAAGAAAGAGGCACTGGGAGCAAGCAGCTGAAATAGACCAGCAAGGCAAACCCGTAAAGCCTTCTCCTAGCTCTGTTCTGCTTTGGTTTTATTGATTTGATTAACTACACTAAATTATCCAGGCAGGAACACACACGATTCCTGCAACTTTCCAAAGGAAAAGCCCCTCACTGCCCCGGGTCTGGCTGGGGAGAAAGTGAATGATTTCCTCCTCCTCCCAGCTACTCTGCCCCTGCAAGAACATAAGAAAATGAGTAAGATCAACCCTACAACAAGCATTTTTGGTAAGCAGGAGCTCCACAGAAGCTGGGGAGGCACGGAGGATGGACGCTGAGGTTTGGGGTACTTTTATCCTTCTCCAAGTTCTTCAGCGAGTTTTGGGGCTGTGCGGTGCGTTTTTCCAGGAACAATGTATTCTAGCAATCTGCTTCAACTCGGGGCATAAATACCAGGAGGAAGGACAACACACCAAGCAGCTTTGCAGCCCAGAAGAAATATCAAGTGTAACCCAGGCAATTAAAGGCAACTTTTTTGTTCTAATTCCTTCATTTGAGGGTTTTTTTTTTTCTCCTCCCCTCCCTGAACTTTTGGTAGTGCCTTTGAAGGTGCGCATTAGGTTTGCACTCTCCGAAGCTCAGGGCAATTCAGACACCGGCTCTTACAGCCTTATTTTTTCCTTTTTAAATACATCTGCAATTAAGAGGGGGGAAAAAAAAAAGAAAAAAGGCAGAGCTTCTATGAGCATCTTCAAGGCGCAGAAACGCGCTGAAAAAATAACACCACTACAGGGGCCTAAGAAAGAACATTATTAGCAGCCCTAGAAGCGGGGCAGCACTTGGTGGCTTCTTTCGGAGGAGCCCGGAGCGGAGCCCCAACCACGACCACCCTCCGCAGTTAAATCCCCCCACCCCAAAAAGGCTGGGAAAAGCCAGGCCCAGTTTGTGGATGGAGGCAGGGGGAGGCTGCGGGCGCGGCGACCCCTCGAAACCGCCCCGAAGTTGGGAGGTGGGAGAAAGATGCGAAATAATAAACGGGGAGCGGGGGGTGGGGGGGTATTCACCGGTCCCCTTTCTTTTCCCCGTCCCCCCTGGCCACGTTTCCCCGCAGCAGGAGCAGCGGCACCCCCGTACCCCGATGCTCCCGCGGCCGGGCGCGCTCCTCCCGCCGGACAACAAAGGCCGGGCCGGGGCGCGGGGTAAACTTCCCGGCACCTGCCCCCCGCCTCCCGCTCCCCGCCGCTCTCACCTGGCCTGCGCCTCGTCCAAACTCTGGTCCGTGATGGTCATGATCTGCTGTAAGATGTCTCCGATGTCCTGCTTCCTGCCTGCCTCCCCCTCCGCCCCGCCTGGTCCATCCTGCATGTGCTGGGACAGGCCCGGGTGCCCCGGCATCCCCACCCCGCTGTGCGTGTGCATCAGCCGCGGCTGGTCATCCATCGCCGGCCGCCGGCCCCGCTCCGCCGCCGCCTCCTGCCCTGGCTGCCGGGAGCGGCGCGGCTGGGCTGGCCGCCTGGCTCCTCGCTTTCTTTTCTTGCTCGCTTTCTTCTTCTTCTTTCCTCCCCCCCCTTCTTCCTCCTCCTCCTCCTCCCCAGCCTCTTCCTCTTCGCTTTTTATTTATCCTTCACGCTGGCGCCCGGCTCCGCGGCGGGGAGGAAGAGGAGGAGGAGAAAAAAATGAAAGGGGGGGGGGGGGGGAGAGGGAAAAAAAAAAAAAGAGAGAGAGAAAAAAGAAAGGGGAAAAAATCCCTTTGGCTGCTGGAGGAGGAGGAGGAGGAGGAGGAGGAGGGAGGAGGGAGGGAGGGAAGGAGGAGGGAGGGAAAGGGGGGGGGGTTCCGGGGAAGGGAGGGGAAACGGCGGCGACTCCAAAAGCAGGGCAGCTCAGCCCCGCGCCGGGGAGGCAGCGGGCGGGCCGGGGGCAGGGGCTGCGCCCGGGGAGGAGGCGGCGGCGGCGGCGGCAGCGCTGGCCGCGGCGGGGCGGCCGCCCGCGATGGCAGCGCCGGAGCTACCGCGGCCGGAGCGCGGCGGAGCCCCCGCGCACCGGGGGAGGGCTCCAAACTTTCCCCCACCCTGGGGCCGCGTTCGGGGCTGGCTGGGCCCCCCCTGCGCCGGGCCTGCGCGCACCGCTCCGGCCCTCGCCGCCTGCTTTTGTTCGGCTCCGGACTCCTCAAACTGGCACGGAGAAGCCCGGGGGCGGGGGGAGGAAGGGGCAGCGGCGCCGCCCGCCCCCCCGGCCCCATTGGCGGCGGCGGCGGCGGGAGGGACGGCCCGCGGGCCGCGCCGCCCCCTGCGCGCCCGCCCGTCAATCTCCGGGTTCAGAGGTGGGACGGGGCCGCGCCCCGCCCGCGCCTTAAAGCGACCGAGCCCGGCCGAGCGCGGCGCCGCAGGGGGAAGGGGCGGCCCGGGCCCGGGATGCGGGGCCTCCCGCCGGCCCTCAGCCCCCGCGCGGGCCCCGGCCCGCGCTCCCCGCCCCTCCGAGCGCTGCCTCAGCCTTTCCGCCTCCCCTCGGGAGCGCCGCGGCCCCCCGGCTGCTGCTCCGGCTCCTCGCTGCCCCCCACCTACCCTCAGCCATTCTGCCTCCCCTCCTCTCAGCCTCTCCTTCCTTACCTCCCCTTAGCCGGCCATCCCACCTCCCCTTAGCCTTCCTCCCCTCCTGTCGGCCTTCCCCATGCCCTCGGCCCCCTGGTGCCCCCAGGCAGTCTCTGTGCCTCCCCACTGCCCCTCTTGCCATCTGGCTGGCTCTGACTTCCAATGCTGTCCCCAAATCTCCCAGGAACGAGCAGGGTTCCCTGGCCACTGTAGCCCCCAGGGAAATCCTTTCATCTCAGCCACCAGCGCCTTTTCATGGTGCTGTTTCTCTCTCTAAACCTTGGATTGGATGAGCCACTGTGGTCCCTTCCAATTTAGGACTGCTTCTGTGATTGTCTCTCTTTCCCACTACAGAGCCTGTCCAAGCACAGGCCAGCAGTGCCACATCCCACACTTGATGGCCCCTCAGCTGCCCAAACAGCGCAGCAACAGCCAGCAGAGATGCCAAGGCCACCAAGACCATCATTCCAACCTACAAGTCACAGCACTCTGGCAAGGAAGGACTTCCTCAGCCCCTTTCTTCATTGCCTAGCATCTGAGTCTGTCTTGTGTCTGGAAAGATCTCTGTAGGCACCATCTGATCAGCAGGCATGGCCCTAGGACTGGGCTGGCCTGCAAATTTGCATTTAAAAATGAATAAATAAAACAGTTATGGTGATTCAAGAATTTCTTGCATGGCAAATGGCTTCATCAGATTGTCCCTTTCTCAGATCCAAGGCTGCCAGCTCCAGGCACCTTGTAACACGATGGAAGATGTGTCTAGTCCCAGGTCCTGACTTCATCATCACTTGGGGAAAGACCCATCAGGTTCTTTGGTGAGAAAAAATATATAAGGCAATTGTTTTGCTTCCACTCTTCCTTTTTAATGAAACACTTTCTAGTGTTTTAAGCAAAACATGACTTTTCATTTTGAAATTTCCTTTCGAACCATTAAAATGTTTTAAAGCGGTTGAAGGCGCAGTGAGATGTTTTGATTTTTGTCGCTCTGAAATGTTTCACTCAACACGTTCTTCATGTGTCTTGATTTGCCAAAATTTTTCAAAGGTTTCTGCTTTCTCGCCCAAGACATATCTGGATGTTTCTTACTTTTCTGGAAAGGGGAAAAAAATTAAAAAAAACAAAAAGGGAGAAAAAAATATTATCATCTCCATGGCTCCACAGGAAGCAGAACTGTATCCAAGAAACGAAGAGCCGAGGGACTCCTCTCCAAAGGTCCAAACTTTCAGACACTTAGTCATCCCTCCACTTGCTTGCTCACATACCAAGTCTAGACGTTTGCTGTCTCAAACCCTGGCAGGGATTCTCCCACCCCCACAGGTCAGCCCAGGGTCTTTTGGGTTTGATTTTGAGCGGCTCCAAGGACAGGCAGCGCAGCAGAGCTGAGCATGCGCGGCGCGAAGGGGAGCACGATGACACTGACGTTGGGGACTGCAGGGTGCACTGGCCTGTTGACCCTCCTGACTCTTGTTTTGAAGATCCTTCCCTATTTTCTGAGTCACAGTGTGATGCCTCAGCACATCAGGCTGGAGAAAGCAGGAGCCAGGGGACCCTCCAAGCTGCTCTGAGGGAAGCATCCCGGCGCAGGACCTTGGAGGATCTACGTGTCGGTGCAGAAATGGCCAGGATTGTGCCTCTGCTGTCTGCTGGAGTCTGTAAAATCCTTCCTGTCAGAGATAACTAATCCTGGGGCCTTTGCAACACCTCTCCTGAAAAGCACATTTCATTCCTCTGTCTCCCTCCTGCCTTCCAAGTGCATGAGATTGCAATAGGTATTACCAAAAATATTCCCCATGGGAGCCGACACTGGACTCCCTTAAAACCCAAACACCATCACCCCTCCTTCCCCAAGACACAAGTGAGCACTATGCTCTATTATCTCTACACCCACTAAATCTTTCTGAAATAAAGAATAAACATTTCCACCACACATAGTGTAAGTGTATGTGCCAAGCTGCCTCGCTTCCTCTCCTCTGTGGTTATTATAAAGTGGTTTTGTTTCAATGGCGTAGCAGATGGACAGCGTCCAAGTCTGGCGTCCCCACTCCCCCCGAGTACGTCGAGCTATCTTTGGTTTATCACAGATTCCTGCAGAAAATGTTTATGGGAGCCTCTTGTTTAAAATCTTGGCCGCCTCACAGTGTAATTCCTATTATTTATTAAATGAAAATCAAGCTGTTGTTAATGCACCATTACTGTGGCAGAGTGGAGCCCTTGGAAATGAAGGCCAAACGCTCTCTCTCGTTCTCCGAGCGCAAGGGAAGCATCCCACTGTCACCATCGCTCAACACTCACGAAGCCACCGGGATGAGAAGCAATTTCCTGGCCTGGGACTCCTTAAACATTTCCTTTTTGCTGAAGAGAGGCTCCTTGGCTTTGCTGCCCCAAACCTGACCTCCCAGAGCCAGCCAGTGCACAGATCATACCTCACACCGTCAGAGGGGCTCTCCTTCAGACACCGCTTTGGCCGTGCCCTTCTTCGTTCACCATGACCAAATAAATTTTTTTTTCTCTTCTGCAATTTTCCTCTAACAGAAAATTTTCCATGGAAAACCCAAAGTCCTTTCTGTTTCCCAGAAATAGTCCCTGTAACACAGTGAGTGCCATATAGATGGTCCCCTTTATATTGAAGCGTGGCAGTGTTTACATTCCTCACTGGTTTCCAGAGGAAATTCTAAAATTTTCCTGGAAATGTCTTGTTGCTTTGAACTGATTGTTTATTTGTCAATTTAGTCATTAACCTTCTTCCTTACTCCTCTGGCTTTTGATGAGACAGAAAATGTCAAAGGGACGGGAAATGGGCTCAGAATGATTTCCCCTGGCGAAGGATCCCAGTCCCCAGCAGCAAAGGGAGTTTTCTCATCAATTTGAGCAGAGACACAGCTTCACTCCAGGTGCCAGGTTAAATCAGCCTTCAGGTTTTTGCAGGGTTTGTGTGTTAGACTGTAGGTCTTCTGGAGGGATCTCAACCTGAGGATCTCAAAGCCGTTTCAAAATGAGCTAAATATCACTGATCCCAGTAAAGATGGGAAGAGCCAGGAATATATTCCCACTCATTCCATTCCCAGCCTCACCTTCAACCCGTGTGTCACACCAACTCTGCCATGGTCATGGTCTGTTCTGTTAAGAAATACATGTCTTAATTAATACATTGCTTATTAGTATTACCCATTCATGAAATTTTCATAAATAAACCACAGGCAAATTCCTAAAACTACAAGACAGAGGAACAAATTCTATTCACCCAAAAATTTGTGGTGTGTAAATTGTTTGTTTCTTATTCAAATACAAGTAACACAATTCCTACCACCAGAAGTTTACCAAAAAGAAAAATGTCTTTTCCCAATTGCTGACATAAACATGTAAGTGCTACCAAACATATTTACATGTTTGAAATAGATGGTATAATTACAATGAGTTATAGCCAATATTCAGACTTTCCCTGGTTTAAATACTACCTTCTGATACAGCACAGCACATCCTTTAATTGTGGTCACGTGCTCCTTCTTAGAGACTGCTGCAATTTTTTCCCACAAAAACGTCTATAATTGAAAAGAAAATGGCATTGTTTAAAATAAATTGTCTACCCTCCTGGAAATAAACAGGTGACTTCCCCCACAGAATCTCCCATTTCTGGGACTTCTATATCACAGCAAGCCATCTGCAAAATAATTTTGGACATTTTTCCAGACCCCAAGCTTGAATTTCAGCAAGAAAATGCAGTTTTTCAAGACAGGAAAAAAAAAAAAAAAAAAACCCTCCAAGAAGGATTTTAAAAACAAGTCAGGTAAAAGCTGTCAGTGGAAATAGCAACAAAAGCAGTCATAGAGTCCTCCAATAAAAGCAGGTCCATTCCAGACTCAACAAAAAAAGGTCTTTTACCCTCTTTCAACCAGTACTGATGTTCCTCAAAGGATACAAATAGCTGTTAAATTCACTTTTATCTAGAGAGTCTCACATTTGTGCAGTGCTTAAAAAAAGAGAGAAAGCCACATTAGAGGTATGAACACATGACTGTATTCCACAGCTTCTCCATGAGCTCCCACAAGTCAAGCCTCCTAATGAGACCTCCAGACCTCTTCACCACCAGCAGGATGGGCTCTCTTTTGTGGGAAGCCTGTTTTCAGATGATTTACTGAGGTTTATCCCCAGACTTCTTGCACAGACAGGGACATGGAGAGAGAAGAGAAATTAAGGCCTTACCCCTGGGAACCACCAGCAAGAGCCAAGGTTCCCACTCCAAGGTCTCATGGAATTTCCTTGAGCACAGTGTCTGTGAAAGAAATCCCTGCTGCCCCATGTGAGCTAGAGCTAACCAGAAGGACTTCCTTTGCATCTCAGTTGCAGACTCGTGGTTTTTGGGATATATTTTCCACCACACCGTCATCTGCCTTCAAATGGTCTTTATGGAGTTCATCTGCAGTCAGAAGTTGGGTTTTCCTCTCCTGAGTTTTCCATGGATTTCCCAGCCTGCTGTTGAAGAGGCTCAGCCACAGGTTTCTGGTATTACCTTCATAAAAAGGGGGTCTGAGGCTGTTCCCAAAGACAGTTCTCACCAGCCCTGGGCTGAGGGATAGAACCAACACCTTTGTCCTGTCTGCAGCACCACAGTTGGTGAGGAGTGTCCTCCCATGCAAGGAGCCCCTTGCTGCTCCCTGAGTCAGGGCCCTGCTACCCCATGCTCCCCTCAAGCTGGCCAACAGCACAGAGAGCTGAGCAAAGAGGCCACAGTGAGAGACACAGCTCTCCGTGGGGTTAAGCAAGCCAGCAGCTCCAATTTGCTGAAACACTTTTCCATAAACCTCCCCCTGCCCCTGCTTGGCTTGTTCTCAGACTCCTTCAGCCTCTCTCCTGGGGGTTTGACCCATTGTTCCTGCAGGCTTTCCTATTATCAGCTGTCCCATCCTTTTTGCACAACTGCTGCAGTTGGACCTTAGCCTTTCATTTCATTTTCATTTGGCTTCTTCCCCAACTTCCCATATTTGAGCATTTTGCTTATTATCAGTCAGGTCCCTCCTGTACTTTGCTCAGCTCCATTCTGCTAATTGGTTTGAGTATGGACCCAGCATCCCCTAAAGGAGAGTCACCTCCCCTCACACACCAGCCACACGTTCCACATCCTCCCAGAGGAGGAGTAGGAGCAACACCTCCTCCAAAAGGTGCTGGTGTCCTTGGACTGAACGGGCCTGAGACAGTGATCGATATAATCACTGATATATGATTGTGTCCCATATTGGTTTTTCACAGCCCAGGAAACACGTCCCCTGGCAGGCCCTGAAGGTTGTAGGACAGATAGGCTTCAAACCAGACATCCATTTTCACTATTGCTTTCATCCACAGCTTTCACTGTAATATCCCTGCACTGCACACCACCTTGGGAAGCACCCACTTTGGAATACCCAGCAGCCTAAAAGTAGGATGCTCACCTTAATTCCCGTGAATTGAAAATACTTGGATTCTAGCATGGTCAGACGACCCAAAGCTGCTTGACCAGCCTTGTCAATGACCTTGTCTTTCCAGAACACAAGTCACCACCACTTCCCTGTGGCTCCCAGGTCATAAAGAGGTGTCAAAACCACTTGCCTCTCACTTGTGACTACGGAGGCAGTGCTGCGGAGAGAATAACCACAAATCACAGCAGTAGCTCTCCTGTCCCCAGACCCAACCCAAGTTCACCAAGGACTTTTCTTTGCTTGGTCGACTGGGCAGAAAACCTGCAAAGCTTAATTTCTTGCCATGCTTTCCCAGGAGGAAAAAATCTCACCTCGAATTGCTGTCAAGTCACATATCGTATCTCACCCCAAAAAGGCTTAGGCAGGTTAAGCCCGGAAGAAAGAGAAACTATCAAAGGCTGCTTGTTTGATAAGGACACACGTACACTGCAGCAGCACCTGGTTACTGTGGGACATGTGGAGCTGGAAGCTGGGCTGGGGGAGCAGCTTGCCCTTCCTGGGCACTGTTCTGCAGAGGGAAAACCAGAAAGGGACAGGTTGTCACCGCCTCTGGAGCTGAGCAAAGCCTGCAGAGCAAACACTGTTCGCATCTTCAGTGAGCTCAAAGCCACTCGCGCTCACCTTCCAGGAGGGGCACAGCTGCCCCATCAGCTCTGCTAGGCAGGGAAAGCCTCAGCCCTGAGAATGGAAAGGCAAATTCAACTGGAATTGTGGCTTTGGAAGGAGGTCCTGTTGAAGCAAAGGAGGTGGAGCTGTTGGACCCTGCTCTGGAATGAGCCTTCAGCCTCCCACACTGTCCTATTTAGCTGCAGCTTCAGCCTCAATTCAGCAAGCACAAAAGTCAAGGTGTCCAAGGGATGGGGACAGAGGGCTGGAAAAACATTGTGGTTCTGGCAATGGGGAAGAAAAAAGGACACATGACAATCAAAAAGCTACTGGCAGCTCTAACATGCTGCTTTTCCCCCAGTCTCATACTGGGGAAGGTCCTCAAAGGATGTAAATTAATAAATCTCATTTGAAGCAGCACCAGTTTAACTCACAGTGAAGACCTGGCTTTCTAATTTTTAGAAATCCCAATTTAACTCACAGAAGACCTGGATTTCAAGGTCCAGGCTGGGAAGATACCACTTGGCTCACATTGCCCTGGCCTCAAATAAAAGAGCTGAAACAACTCCTTTGTTCCAGGCTGTCCAGCTAAGAGTTCTTTCCCTGGTTGGATAGTCTGGATCTGGAGCAATATATTAATCAGGACAGAGAGAAGACAGTGACAGAGTCCAAGGAGGAGCAGGGAGGAGAAGAGTCATCCCAGGTCCCCACTGCTTCCATGGAAGAGGCAGTACCAGGCTTCCAGGAGCTGGATGGGAATGGGGTGGGAGGAGAGAAATGGGAAAGTGTGCTGAGAGATGCCACCTGCCATGAGAGAGGCAAAGGCCATCAGTCCCTGTCACACCTGTGACCTGCGGCCATCCCAGGGGTGAGCAGCAGATCCAAAAGCAGCAAAGGGCTCTCACTATGGGACACAACACAAGCTCACACCGCTGCTCTTAAGGTGAAGAAAAAAGGGAAGTTTAATTTCTGACCTTAAAATTTACAGCTTTCCAAAAGTGACAGTGGGTTGGAGGGTTACAGTGCCACCTCTCCAATGACATTGGACAAACCAACAGTCCATCAAATTTATCTTCCTCTATAAAAGAATGCAAAACGGTGAGTTATTTACAGAAAGCGTGTGAGAAAGTTCATTACAAGAATGGCTTAGAAAATTTTAAACAGTCAAGGCGACAAAGGGCCATGTGCTCCCCCCAAGTGTCCTGTACTTTCTCCCCAGGCATGCAGGGCAGTGTTTGGCATGTTAAACCCCTCCTAGGCCAGGCCTTTTACTGCCTCTGCAGCAAATCCCTGAGCTCTGCTGAATTCCAGCTAACCCCATCTCCCTTCCCAGCCTGCTCAGTGCTTGGGGCTGGGAATACCGACTGTCCCACCAAGAAATGCTCTCAGCATCCAGCCCTTTCTATTCCCACCTCTTCCTCCCATCCAGCTGAGGCAGAGGCAGGCTGAGAAGAGCCACACTCCCCACATGAGCATCAAGTGTAAAGCAGTGAGAGCAGCTCCTAGGGCTTGGGCTGGAGAGTGGGGAAATGCCAGGCACGTCTCCTGACACCTCAGCAGCCTGCCAGTCTTGTGACCTGAAATCAGGGCTGTCAGGGAGTGCTCAGAGCTAATAGCAGTGGTTATTTGCATTCAAGCTAAGGGGCTGGCTGGGAAGCTTTAGGCAGCCTCTGTTGCAGATAACAAGAAAGGGAACTCCTTGCACACACGCCCTGGACACATCTGGCCAGCTGCTGCTCCTGGGCAATGCCGTGTGGGAACTCAGGGAGCAAAGGCAGAGCTCTGTGAGAGAGAGGAGGCTGCACAAGACACGTGCATCAAAGGTAAATATTATTATTTACCCTCTCTTTTTTGTTGTTGTTGTTGGAACCCAGAGCAGATGAGAGAGAATTTGTAATATGGAATCAGAGGTGGCCCTTAAAACAAGAAATCAGTGAATCTAGTCCTCAGCTGATATAAAACTGGCTGGATCCTTCAAAGGGATGGAAGAATGGTGTTGGCTTTGTGTTACCATTGCAGCAGAAAACAACTGTATTGGGACACAGGAGTCCTTTCATGATGGACAAAAGCAAAAAAAGAAATCAAATTTCTGACTCTTCCCATTAGACAAGTGCTTCTGCAGGAGCATCTCTTCCCACCTGCTCCAACACCCTTCCTGTGGCCAAGGGGTGGTGATGGTGTTTGTTGCACACACGAATTTTCCCCCCCAGGCTCTTCCCAGCCCGTTTCAGGCAGTGCTTCCCGGGCTGCATCAAGTGCAAAGTGAAATCACCTGAAGAGTGTCGCTTTAAAAGCCACGGAAGTGCAGAGAGCAGCACCAGCAGCAGTCAATAGCAATTTCCACCGCAGGGTCGATACCATCTGATGGCTGTGTAGCTGTAAAGATTGTTTCACACACATATCAGGAGGTGGGCAGGGGCAGGAAAAGTGGAATTGGTTTTAATGATTGCAGGATTCAAAGTACCCCTGGCTCCTTCTGCCTCTCCTTCCACGAGAAATACACGCACAAAGAGTCAGAAATCAAATTTCCAGCCCTGTCAGTTCCTATCACACCAGCTCCCCAGCTTGGACTCCTTCCCAGTTTGCCAGGGAAGCTTCTTCTAATCCATTGAGGAGAGCATTTCTGGGAGAAGGAGCTGCAGCCTGTGCCCAAACTTCCCTGCAGCCTCAGGTCATTAGCTCCACTGCTCTGGACACCGAGCTACAGCAGAAGCTCAGCACTCAGGTTCAGATCCAAAGGGTTTCCAGATGAGGGTAATTTGCAATATTTTACCTCCCCAGACAAGACCAGCATCTCATTTTGTTAGATGCTGGGTGGGCAGGGAATATTAGGCAAGCACAAACAACTAAAAACACAACAAAGAGGGAGGGTACCCGTTTTTGCAGAGAAAATGTGTGAATGGCTCTAGCCTAAAAATAATAGCCCATTGTGTTTCTGCTGCCTCATAAAGTGATTTCCAGCCGCTGACTCCGGGGGCAACACATGAACGAGCGTGCCTTGGTCAGTGTTAGCAGCATTGCTGTGGGAGGAAGGAGGGTGGTTCCATGGCCTGGGGTTCCTCAGCTCTTTCAAATGTGCTCAAACACCAGTCGCTGCTTCTGTTTGCCCTGCACTGTCTGTCTGTCTGTCTGTCTGTCTCCTGCCTGAGGCACGGACTTCTCCTTACAGGGTTGGAGCTCTGATCTCTGCCTGGATAACCTCTCAAACGCTTCTGCAGCAAATGAAAGTCAAGGCTGTGTTTGTTTTACAGAAAATAACGAACACAAGTTTGATTCTTTGTGTTCTAATTCATTAATTCACCGGCCTCTAAACACAGATTTCTCACTTGCCATCACATAAATAAGGGAGATAATTTTCCAAAGAGCTAAGGCCCTTGTGTGGAACATATGGACACACATCCTTCCCTCTTTTCTTTCAGGACTAAGACATCAAAAACCTTATTTACTGCAGCTTTTTATTTCATTCAGTAACAATCAAGCATTTCAGGGCTTGACCACCACCTTGACTCTTTTATGGAAGGGATAACACATAAAATCTACAGGGGGTTGGAGAATGCTCCCAAACTCTCAGTCTCCAGAGTCCTTTTAGAAGCAGAAATGACAGATAATGGTATCCAAATCTTGAAGTTTAGAAATGGTGAATGAAGTAGATCTTCACTGCAAGGGATGGAGAAATTTAAGAGGGCCAGGCTGCAGTTAGGAGGACTTGCTTTAAATCAACCAAAAACCAGCTTGGTTCAGCCACCAAAGCTACTACTGCTCTGGATCCAGCTTCACAAATTTCTTTCCTTTGAAGAAATATTAAAGAGAAGAATGAATTTAGGGGAAAAACATAATTTCAATATTTTTAGACAAGACATCTTGCTGTTTCAGTGCGAAACATTCCTGGTTTGTACCAGGAGACATGGGGAGGGTGCCAAACACGGTGGAGGACAGAGCAAGCTGAATCCATGGGATTACTGAAGCACATTAACTCAGCTGAGAGAGGCTGACACAGTGCAGTGCACCTCTGACCCTCGAAGGAAGCCAGAAAATAAACTCCATCTCTCTCCACGTGCACGACACTGATGCTGAGGCCACTTGTGCCTTTCAGCCTGCCCAGCAACACAGAAGAACCTGCAGATGATGAAGGTTGGAAATTCAGTGCTGTCAAGGCCGTATAGGCCACCCACATTAACTAAACCTACCCTGGGTACTGTACAGGTAGAAAAGCTGTGGGAATTTCAGGTCAGTGTTTGCCTTGCCTGCAGGAACCACCCAGGATAGAAGGAGACAGCCCTGAGCCCCACGGTGTCTTCTCAGCAAGTTTGCATCTTTGCAAATCAGTCACCAAGCCAGCATCTACTCCCTCTTCTGCTCACAATAAACAAAAACAGCACAGAACTCCTGATGCCTTAAAAAAAAAAATCCACAAATTATTATTATTATTATTATTTCTGTTTATCTTTTAGGTTGTGTTTTCAGGCTTCTGGAAAAATAAAAAAGACAAAAAGAAAGAAAAAGATAAAAAAGGAAGGTCCTTGTAATGGTGTAAGTCCAGAGGCTGGGACTTTAAATAAAATCCCACGCACTGGGAGATGCTCAAGGCAGTGGCAAGCACAGCTTCTGCTCTGCCTGTGCTCAACCCTGCAAAAGACTGAAAGGGCTCTGTCTGCTCAGCAGTCAAAGAAAATCTTCGTCGTGACTTGATCCCAGATACCCACAGAGTGAAAATAGCTGAGATTGGCATGTTCGTTAGGCTCACAGGTAAAAGGCACAGTAAGCAGCAAAACCCAAAATAAATAGTGAGACTTGACAACTCCGAGCGAGGGAACCTTGCATGGGAAATAAAAGACAATTTTGAGCAGGGAGGATAGTTAATCAGGAGCTCCAGTTACCAAGGGAAATGGCAAATTCATCATCAGTCAGAGGTCGTGCATGGGGACTGGATGTCTTCCAAAAAGCACCGCTCTGGTGGAGGAACAAGTTTTTGTGTTCAGGAGCATCCCTGAGAAGAGAATGCCACCCTGCATCTCATCCTCTGTGGGTGGCTGCCGGAGCTGCCAGGCGGGCAGGGGAGGTGCTGCACTCACAGCCCGGCCTCTCCCCCAGCCTGGCTCCTCCAGGCTCCCCTGTTGGGGCAGATGAAGCAGGAAGGCCTTATAAATATGATTGCCTGGCAAAAGATTTTGAGAATATAGAAATTATAAGCGAGATTGAAATGAAAGCAAGCTTTGAGATGCCTCAGTTACTGAACAACTGGAAAACAATGGTGTGGCTGGCTGAAGGTGATCCCCTTTTGATGGAACAACACCCTCTGCTTGCAGACAGGCCCAAGGGTCAGAGCAGACCCTACAGCTTGGCAGAAGGGGCCCAAAGAGGAGTTTTTAGGGTTTAAAATGTAACACAGTATGGTAATGCCATGATTCTTATAGGCTGTATGGAAATGCTGTAGGATTTTTATGTTGTACTAGATTGGTTAAGTGAGAATTAGAATATTCAACACGGAAGATGATTTATGGTATTGTAACGGCAACTTCGCTGTCTTAGCTCTTAACTCTTACTCTTACCTCTTGTCTCTTAGCTCTTGCCTTTTACGCTCTTACCCCTTTTACTCTCTTACCCTTTTACTCTCTTACCCTTTTACTCTCTCACCCTCTCATCCTCTCTCCCTCTCTCTTCTCTCAGGCCTGCTCTGAGCTGTGTTTGGCAGCTCCCAGCAGGGCCCTGCACCCAGGCCCTTTGCAATAAACCCCAAGTTCCTGACCTGGCTGCAGAGATCTCTGCTCTCCATCCACCCCAACCGTGCAAGCCCCATTGCTCCTACACTCCCCCAGGTTGGTTTGGGGGCCCATCCCAGCCCTGAAACCCTGCAGTGACCGTGGCCCTTCTCCAGACACACTGCCTGGGCCAGGCTCCGAGTCACGGCCTTGGTCAGGCTTGGTCACAGCGTGGTGCTGCTGGCCACCGTGGCAAGCTGTGCTGGCCACCCTGCTCCAGGGCACTGCCTGTCCAAACCCAGCCAGCTAGCAGGATAATTATCTCTTTCTCCACTCCTTTTCGTCCCTGCATCTGCTCCTTTCCTGTGCCTGCCATGCAAACCCCAGCCCAAAATACACGTTCTGGCTTCCATTTACCCTTTCAGGCAGTCTCCTTGATGGCCAAGGTGCTGATTTGAACTGACCTCTCTCTCAATGCCTGTGACAGTGTTCTCAGGGGTTCTTGGATGAGGGAAGAGATGAGGGTCTGACTCCGTGTTTCAGAAGGCTTGATTTATTATTTTATCATATATATTACATTAAAACTATACTAAAAGAATAGAAGAAAAGGTTCCATCAGCAGGCTAGCTAGCTAAGAATTGAATAGAAAAGAATGATAACAAAGGTTTTTGTCTCAGACAGAGTCTGAGCCAGCTGACTGTGATTGGCCATTAATTAGAAACAACCACATGAGACCAATCACAGATCCACCTGTTGCATTCCACAGCAGCAGATAATCAATGTTTACATTTTGTTGCTGAGGCCTCTCAGCTTCTCAGGAGGAAAAATCCTAAGGAAAGGATTTTCCATAAAAGATGTCTGTGACAAATGCCGGCTCACCACCAGCTTGGCTCCCCATCCCTCCTTGGAAACAGACACAAAAATCCAAGGGCAAAGCAGAATGGCCTTGGCACCCCTGACGTGCTCCTGCACACTATGATATCCCAACCATCACACAGGAGAAAAACAAAATGCTTCAGTTTCTGACTTCCAGTTTTGACTGAAGACAGCAAAATGCCACTTTGTACATCCCAGCACCATAGCCCCTGCTTGGAGATGACTCCCCACATCCCAAAGGGCAGAGGTGTGCTCTCTCCTCTCCTTCTGCACCAGTCAATATGGCCAATTTAAAGAGGTTTCTGCAGAAAGCAGGTGCCTGCAGCTCATGCTGCTTCCATGACCCTTGTAAATCCAGTCTCTTGAGTGAATGGCTTGTTTGGAGAGAGCCCTCAGTTTGTTTGTCTGGGCTCTAGTGATAATAGCTCTAATTTATCTCTGAGCTGGGCAGGCATGTCTAATGTGTTTGAGTATTTAGAAGCATTACGGAGGTTTCATTTGGTCAATTGTTTCTTGAAATCCTTTCCCACACACAGAACAGCCATGCAAAGGTGGAACTGCTCCACTGTGGGCAACCAGGGGAGCCACAGGCTGTGCTGCCAGCCTGGAAAGGACACCCACGCTGGGGCAGCTGCAGCCAGGGCAGAGGAGAACAGGAAATCATGGAATATCCTGCATTGGAAGGACCCACAAGGATCACTGGACCATCCCCAAAAGCATTGTCCAAATGTTTCTTGAGCTCTGTCAGCCTTGGTGCTGTGACCACTTCCCTGCAGTGGGAAATACACACAGCTGACCAACACATTGTACCTAACCTTAAATTAGGTGTCCTCTGCTCACGGAGGTGGTGGAGTCACCCTCCCTGGATGTGTTTATAAAAACACTGGATGTGGCACACAGTGCCATGGTTTAGCTGATGAGGAGGTGTTAAGTCATAGGTTGGACTTGGTGATCTCAAAAGGTCTTTTCCAACTTAGTTCATTCTAGGGGGAAAAAAAAAATTAACTGTCGCAGATATCTTTTCATGAAAAATCCTTTCCTTAGGATTTTTTCCTCCTGAGAAGCTGAGTGGCCTCAGGAACAAAATGTAAACAATGGTTATCTGCTGCTGTGGAATGCAACAGGTGGATCTGTGATTGGTCTCATAGAGTTGTTTCTAATTAATGGCCAATCACAGTCAGTTGGCTCAGACTCTGTCCGAGACAAAAACCTTTGTTATCATTCTTTTCTATTAAATTCTTAGCTAGCTAGCCTGCTGATGGAACCTTTTCTTCTATTCTTTTAGTATAGTTTTCATGCAATATATATAATAAAATAATAATTCAAGCCTTCTGAAACATGGAGTGAAATCCTTGTCTCTTCCCTCATCCAAGAAACCCTGTGAACACTGTCACAATTAACTGCTCTCCAAAGTCCACTCCGAAGCTATAACCAGACACCAGCTGAAGACCCCTGAAGCTGCAGGGGTTAAGCTGAGTCGATGCTGGGGAACAGTGGCACCAGGTCACAGGTGGAGCAGGCACTCCAAGCACGGAGCTGCAGCCCAGGATTTGGGGGCTGACCATCACCCTCGCATCACCTGCGCCGTGCCAGCCGCCTGCGCGTGCTGCGGCCCGTGACAAATGCGCCGTCACGTGCCTCGCCTTAAATCACTTTCCTGGAGGTTTCAGCAATTCTCTTCGTGCCATTTCAGCTAATTTTAGCTGCCAGCCGAGAGGCAGCCACCGAGGTTCAGCTGACTGGTGGCGATTTCTCAGGTCACCCTGTTGGGGTGGGGATGTGCTATTCACATGCCCTCTGAACAGAGAGAAGCTGTGAGAGGAGCAGAGAAAAGAATGATCAAAACAATTCTTACCTTATTTGCTGTGTTTGTAACGTGTGGAATATGTTGGAAGATTATTTACCTGAAGAGATTGCTTGATAGAATTCCGGTGATTTTGATTCATTGACCAGTTGTATCCATGGATGTGTGTTGGGAGTGTCAGCAGACAGCCACGAGTTTTTCAGAGGTTAGTTAGAAGTAAGTATGACGTAGTATAGAAATAGTAGTATAATGTAATATAATATAGTTTTAATAAAGCTTAAATAAGTTTTAATAAAGTGTTCAGCATTCCAAAGCCTTGGAGTCAGATGCCAATCATTTCCTGCCTCAGGGGTCCTGATTTTACTATAAGCTCTGCACTCTCTGAGTGCATCGAGAACCACACCTGTGACCTCAGAGCAGTCTAAGGGGGCATTAGCACCAGCAAACCCACCAGAGCCACCACACCTGTGACCTCAGAGCAGTCTAAGGGAGCATTAGCACCAGCAAACCCACGTTGCTCCCCGTGCCTGTCCTCCACTGAGATGCACCCAGTGCCCAGGTGGAGCGTGTCGGGCATGGCACAGCCAGGAGGAAATGATGCTGCAGCTCCCTGGCTGTGAGCAGGGGCTAATTTATAGAGGCCAAATGTAATTACTTACCCTGGCATGCAGCCAGGACACCAAGGTTAACACCTTTGCTCTCCAGAGGGTGCCAGGGGAACGTCAGAGGGATGATGCCAAGTCGTTTTATACGCCTTGACTTCAGGTGCTGCAAACATTGGGAACAAATTCTTTGTTCTTTTAAGATTTAGCAAGAGCCAGTCAGGAGGGAAAGAGTTGTCACTGAATTGCTTTAAAAAGCAAAATAAGAGAAAGGATTTGCTTTCTGCTTGGCTGTTTGGGTTCATTAACTGCGGCTTTACCGTGCTGCACCAGGGACCTAAGTACAGCAGTCCTGCAGAAAAGCGAGGACTTGCAGATGCCTCCTTTGGATGCTTTGGAAAGTTTTGAGCCTTTCTTGGCTTTGCTGGCGAAATCTTGCAAGGCTTTGAAATATATCTCCTCATCTCTGTCCCTGTGATGGCCTTGGCAGTGTCTGAGCTGTCAAGTCCTGGAGCAAGAGCTGGCACAGACCCCACGTCTGTGCCATGTTAACCAGAGCAAGTGCTCGGCTCCACAGGCCCCTCTGGTGCTGGCAAAAGTTTGCCATGGCTCTATTTTTTAATTTATTTATATTTTTTTTACATGGGTTTAAAGCCAATTGAAACAGCCCGTGTTAAAAATAAAAGCCACCAAATTTAGCCTTCCTTCCCTCTTCCCCCGCCACCTCCCATTTCCTGGAGTGTTTGCAACAGGCAGCTGGCTGGGAGGTTTTTCCCCAGGGTTTTGTCTGTTATTTATAAAGCTCTGGTGAAAAAAAAAAACAAAAGAAAGAGAAAGGAAAAAAAGAAAATCAACTTCCAGGTGACCTCTTTTCTTCTGCAGCAGCTCTGCTCCCCCGCAGCATCGCAGCAGCCACGGCTTCAGGGAGCACATCCAGCATCCTTCGGGGTCAATGCAATCCTGCCCTCTGCCTTCCCTGAAGGTTCTCTCCAGCCCCCTCTCTGTCCTTCAGGGATATAGCAACCAAGGATATAATTCCCTTCGTTTAAGCTTTACTAGTTTAGCAAAAAATATCCCAAGTCCCCACCTCTTAACAAGCACCGCGTTACTGGCGGTTATACCAGGAACTTACTGGTTTGGAGGACTTATCACAGAAACATAGAATTATTTGGGTTGGAAGGAACTTTAAAGATCATCCCTTTCCAGTCCCTCTTGCTGTGGATAGGGACACCTGGACCAGGTTGCTCAAAGCTCTGTCCAACCTGTCCTTGAACATTTCCAGGGATGAGGCAGCCACAGCTTCTCCAGGCAACTTGTTCCTGTGCCTCAGCACCCTCACAGGGAAGAATTTCTTCATAATGTCTAATTTAACTCTGCCCTCTGTTAGCTTAAAGCCATTCAGCCTTGTGCTATCACTCCCAGTTTCTCTCTCCAGCTCTTTATCAGCCCCTTTAGGTACTGGAAGGAGTTCTAAAGTCTCAGTGGAGCCTTCTCTTGTCCAGGATGAACAATCCCAAATCTCTCAGAGTGTGAAAACCCCTCAGCCCATAACCCTCACAGGAAAGGGCAGGGCAGGACAGCAGGCTCTTTACTCTCTGTGGGTCACCTTTCCAGCAGGGGGATGAGGACAAGGACAGCAAGAAGAGCAGCAACCCCCATGGAAGGGCTGGGATCCTCAGCCTGACAGGGAGCTGGGAATGATGCCCTCCATGGAAGAATTAACTCACATTCCCAACTCCTCTGGCTGCAGGGATGCACATCCACATATTTCTCCACATATTTATCCATATGTACATGTGTGTGTGCACTATGGCATGCATACAATGCACATTGAGATAAGTAATATTTAGAGAGCAAACATTTCATTTCAGAAGTTGCTGTCTGAAAACAAGTTAATTATCTATCATATCATCTCTCAAACCCAAACATTTTGAAAGCTAGGAAATAACTAATTAAGATCATCATAAATCTTGCTCTGTCTCACAAGCCCATTTTCCTAAGAAATAGGAAGAAATACATATTTCATCACAATGCAACATCCGTAACTCTGACCTATAAGATATTAATGACTAGTCCACGTGGTTTCTCTATCTAAACACTTTCTTGCAGAGGTTACTCTAAGGAGGCACAGGATAATTATTTGGTAACTCTGTCCTGGCAACCTGTCTTCTAAGAGAGACAGAGATGGTTAGGAGGGGGAAAAAAAATCACAATATTAGAATTTTCTTGCCTGACATGAGCCACATAACTTCCTTGGATCCATTTTGCTCTGAAGCAGGAGAAATCTTAAGAGAGACATAATTCACTGCTCCCAGTTAAAGCTTTGCTCCCTCTTCCTCACAACTGCTCCCAGCAGGCTCCTTACACCCAGGTCTCCACTCACACCTGAGGCTTTCTGTGGATGCTGTTTGGCCACAGCTTTGGAGAACAGCTGGTCATCCCTAGAACACAACCTCAGTCTGATGCTGGAGAGATAAATGGAGCTCACTAGAGAAGATGCACAAATTTAGGGCAGAACTGCAATACTGTTAATGCACTCAGCACAACTGAAGAGCTTAAGGGCTTGAACATGGAGGAAATGTAATTTTTTTTTTTTTTTTTTTTTTTTTTTTTTTTTTTTTAGTTAGAGTGTGAAACCCAGGTGGGACAGCCACTCAAACAAGGCTTTGAACCTGGAGCAATGTTTGATAGGAAAAGTGTGTTCACACATCATCAGGACTACAAAGGGAAAAATGAGGTGGGGGAGAGATCAGCAGAGGAAGACACATCTGAAATCAAGAAATACAGGAACAAAATGAAAGTTGGCAAGGCTCAGGCAGAGTTAGACCTTGAAGGGGAGACAGAAACACAGCAAAAAGGGGTTTTATCATGAAAGGAGAACAAGAGAAAATATGGAGGTCTGTATTAAAGTAGTTTGGACATGGAAGAAAGAATAAATCAATGTTTGGTGGCTGGCGAGGGCAAAGACAAGGGCAAAATGAGGGCCAAATGTAGAAATAGCAACAATCCTCACCCATGTGGTGGTCCAGGGCAGATATTCCTCACATTTGAGAGTCAGCAGCCAAGTCACCCTCTGTGATCACAGGGATCAGTTGTAGCACCTTCACTCAGCTCTGCAGGTTTAAAGCTGAGATCACAAGAGTCTCAGAGCTCACCGCGTGGAAAACGAGCCAAAACACGACATTGTTCTTGCAAATTTGTGTCTCAGTGGGCAAATCCCCAAACAGGATAAAGGAGGAGGGTCAGACTTCAGCTAATGGTGCCCCATGGGACACATCCCGTTGGAGTGGGAGGTTGGGGAGCACAGGAAGCAGAGAGAGGCAGAGGAAGGTTCAGCTGAAAGATTCAGAAGTCCTGCAAGACCCTGTCCTTGCTTTGGACACAAAAGCTACCTCCATCCAGCCCAGCAGCTGCCAAGCACCCATCCACTTCCCCATCCATGAGCCAGGGAAGCTGCAGGAGCTGGAACTGCTGGCCTGGGGCAGAGGGGGCTTTGATGCACTCCAGGATGGGTGTTTAAACATAACATGGAGGCTCTGCCACTGAGGGAATAGTCCCTGGTTTTGTGAAGGGCATGTGCAAGCAAATCCAAGCTAAAGGAAAGAAAGGCCCTCTTTATACTGGAATTAACATGTCTAGACAGACCCTTTCCAGTGTAACTGGACCTACATCCCCTGATCATGATAGACCTGATAAAACTTCCCAGGTAGACAGGGACTAAGGAATACTTTTGGCAGAAACTGCAGCAGGAGCCATTTCAAAAGCCTTTAATCCCGAGAATTACTAATGCTCCGTAATGAAGTCTGCATTATGGCTGTTCATTACATGGACCCTGAGCGCTCCGAAGCAGGGAGGATTTTCTTTGGCACCACGGCAGGAATCCAAGGCTGGCCCTCAGCGTGAGGTCATATCTCCCTCTAGCTGCTGGTGCCAGGGACTCTGCAGCCTCTGAGCGCCCAGAGCCTGCACAAACCCCGACCTGGCCTGCGGGCTGGCGCTTCCAGGGATGCACACCTTGGGGTCCCTTCCTGCAGGCTGCAGTGCTCCTCCACCGAGTGCAAAAGGGCTCAGCCTTTGGGGAGAGCATATTGCAAAAGGGAGGTGGAGAGGCCAAGAGTGAAAGCCACAAACTCAGCGGCTTCTCCAAAATCAGACAGTGTACACTGGGTCAAGGTGGTGTGCGGTGCCCAGGACCCTCTGCAGGGGAGACATCCTACACCAAGATGCTTATGGCTTTTCACAGAATCACAGAATGGTTTGGATTGGAAGGGATCTTTAATGTCATCTTGTTCCAAGCCCCTGCTGTGGGAACACCTTCTACTACCCCATCTAACCTGGCTTTCAGCACTTGCAGGGATGGGTCATCCACAACTCCTCTGGGCTGTGACGGTGTTCACAGGGGTTCTTGGACTGGGGAAGAGATGAGAATGTTGACTTTATGTTTCAGAAGGCTTGGTTTATTATTTTATGATATATATTACATTAAAAATATACAAAAAGAATAGAAGAAAATGTTTCACCAGAAGGCTGGCTAAGAATAGAAAAGAAAGAACAATAACAAAGCTTCTGTCTCGGACAGAAAGTCCGAGCCAGCTGACTGTGATTGGCCATTGATTACAAACAAACCAACATGAACCAATCACAAATCTACCTGTTGCATTCCACAGCAGCAGATAACCATTGTTTACATTTTGTTCTTGAAGCTTCTTAGTTTCTCAGGAGGAAAAATCCTAAATAAAAGATTTTTCATGAAAAGATGCCTGCGACACTGGGCAACCTGTTGCAGTGCTGCATCATCCTCAGAATAAAGAATTTATTCCCACAATCCAATCCAACCCTGATCTCTGTCAGTTTGAAGCCATCACCACTTGTCCTATCAACTACAGCCCCTTCCCAAAAGTCCCTCCAGTTCTTTTTCCAGGCCCCCTTCAGGTACTGAAATCTGGTGGCAGTGACTCCTCCTGGCAGGTGCCAACCAGATGATCAACAACAACACACTGAAAAACAACAAAGAAAAAAACTTCCCTTGTCTGCAACTTATTTTCTTTGAATACATCTGGACGTGTAAGTCCTCTAGAAGTGTGAACAAGCTGGGAGGAGCAAAAAACAGAGAGCAGCAGGAAAAAGCCAACATTTCAACAGCCAGAAAGGGTCCAGCTCAAGCACTCACAACTCATGACACTCTAAAAAAATGCTCCTTTATCAACTCTTCACAGCACAAACACGATTTCCAGCTCCAATCGCTTTGCTAAGCCAAACCCACAGGAGAACTAAAATGAGAGTTTATCAGCTCACCCTGGGGCTCCTTATCATCCCTCTGGTTGGGCTGTTGGTGCAGGAGCTGGCTGTCGGGCTATTTCCAGCAGTGCTCCTAGCAGAGAGGCACAATGGGACAAATGGGACTTCCAACACCTTCCAGCAGGGCTGAGGAACATCTCAGACCTTGCTAAACTCACCTTGCTTCTCCCAAGATCTAAAACGAAAATTGTGTCACAATGGCCACAGCTCTGCTCTGCTCTGCTCAAGATTGAGCAAATCTTGGCTCTCCAGGTCCCCTCTGCAAGATCTGTAGAGCTCCAAGAGAGCCTTCTAACATCACCTGGAGGTTTCTTTACGTTGTCCAGGGGTTTTGGAGGGGCTCCAGGCTGAGGCCAAGCCCGGAGCACATCTGTGCCAGAGCCTGGCAAGAGCAGCCCCACGCACGTGCACGGAGCACACGCAGGCACTGTCCACCTTGCAAAGTTTCCCCTGGATTTTTGTTACCATGTCATCTATTAATTACCTAATTACATCTCCTAATTATGGGATTCCTCCAGTATTTATACTCATTACATAAATGGCGGCAATTACACTAATTAGGTTAATGATACAGGATAACAGTCTACAAATTGCTTTAAAGGGACACTCTCGAGGCGCACAGGCCAAGGATGCTCCCTGGCAGGTCAGCATGCTGACATGGCTCCTTCACCCCATGGAGATGCTGCTGTTCCTGCTGCTGCCTCCTCACCTGGCCTCTACCTGAGTGCTCACTCTGCCTGGACAGGGAGTGGCTGCAAAGAGAGGAATCCCAGAATCACAGCTCTGTGTTGGAAGGCATCCTAAAGACTGTCGGAACCCAGGAAATTCCTCTGAGCAGCTGGAGTCCTGAGAAAAGACCATCTAGTCCAATCCCTCTGCTGTGGGCAGGGACACCTTCCACTGGTTTCCCCAAGCCTGGCCTCGAGCACTTCCAGGGATGGGGCAGCCACAGCTTCTCTGGGAAAGCTGTGCCAGTGCCTCAGCACGCTCAAAGTCAAGAATTCCTTCCTAATATCCAATGCTCCACTGAAAACTGCAGCGCACGGCCTAAGCATCACCATCTCTAGCTGGAAAGGGGGAGGAAGGGTAGCAAACATTTCTTCTCTGGCTGTATGGAGACCTGAGAGGACGAAGGCAGAGCACCCACATCCTCCCAGGCTCCGCTGCACCGCTTCTGAACGCACCCCAAGTCCTTGAGCCCTGCTCAGCTGGATGTGACCCAGTTCCTTGCTTATAGGCCTCTCCAAAAGGGGAGGTTTGCAGCGAGGAGATCCAGCTCCTCTGCTCCAGCGGGATACCCTGGAGCTCTGGTGGCACTCTGCAAAGACAAACACGTCCTTGGGGTGAAAGGCGAGCCGCGGGAGGCTGCGAGGAATCTATTTCGCTCGGCGCCCTACTTACCCAGATTTGCTGGAGCCTGAGAGGCTCCTGACAAGGTCCTTGCCCCTCTATCTCACCCAAAAGGATCCTAAAAAGCAGAGCCAAGCTCCATTACCCTCCAGAGTGGCCCGGAGCACGGGAAGAAAACTTTCTCGCTTGGATTCAAACGCGGGCACTTCTCCGGTGGAACATGGGAGCCTTTTGCAGCACTTTGGAGCGTGATGAATGGCCCTTTGTCCTGCAGCCACTACAGAAAGAGAACGTAATTACCCAAACTGGAATTTGGCCAGGATGCAATTTTATGCTGAATGAATTTTTTTGCCCCCCCCACCTCTGTAAAGTGTTTGCAAATCCCCCTTTAGAGATAAAATTCCCAGAATAAAACTGAGTGCTTGCTTCGAAATTGGCCCAATTCCATTATAAGTCAAGTGAACGAGTCCATTTTGCACCTTTAAGGCCAAGCAGAGCGCTCCACGGAGCGCAAGAGATTTCACCACTGGCGCGGCTGAGCAGCGCTGATTTCTGCTACTGAACCGCTGCCTTACCCCTAAACTACATCCCTGTGTCAGCTGCCCAAAGACACGTGTAACCAGGTCCATTTTCTGAGAGATATACAGCTGTGAGCAGCTTTATGGCCTGCTCCAGCAGGACATGGCTGGCACTTCCAGAGGAGCAGGCTGACCGGGCTCCGCTCCGGCAGCCGGGGTCTATGGCTCCGGCGGGAGCCTTGCAGGAGCGTATATCGATTGTAAATAACGTCTCAATATCCTATAGTAGCTCATAAATCAAAAAGGGGTTGAAATACCTTTTCTCTGAGGGACTTTTTCCTTTTTTTTTTTCCTCTTTGGAAGGAGTCTATTTCTTGTTTGGTTGTTTTCCTTTCAGGGTTGCGGCACCAACCTTGTAACCCAGGTGCCAGGTGCGAACGGGTGCTGGTGGGCCCTGCTTGCCCTTCCCCAGGGACATGCAGTGAGTACAGGCCCCATGGGACAACTGCCACATCTGCCAGCCCATTTCATGGCCCAGCTGGTGCTCCTTGTGTGCCTTGGAGGGCAAGCAAAGCCCCACAGCAGCCACGTCTAGGGAGATCACAGCCGATGGCTTGGGAAGAGTCTGCCACCAAGCAGGACTGGACACACTCACTGAGGAGCTGGGGATCTTGTAGTGGCTTCAGGACACTGAGATCCTCCCTGTTGGGTACAAACAACACCATCTTCAGCCTCTGTGCTCTGTGTTTGACTGATGCCAACCCAGAAAAGAAAAGCTTGGAGTCAGTGGAGACATCACTTTTATCCTCACAGGCCGCAAGAGATCCCACCAAAAGCGTAACCATCCTCCCTAACCTCCCCCTTCCTCTTTTTGGGAATAAAATCCAGCCCTACATGTGCCTCCAGGCCTCATGTGCTGGCACAGAGATGCAGCAAGAGGAATGACCTCAGGGTTTTGTCCTGCTGGATGTGCCATTGCCATTGGTGTCATCAACACAGGACAAGGGACAGATGCACCCTGCACCTGTCACCTCCTCAGCAGCCACGACTTGCAGAGCCATTTGAAATGGCTCAGGGCAGAGACACCTTTTGCTTGTCACATCTCTATGGGGCTCTGTCCCAGTTCCTCAAATTGCTGCAGAAATCTGGGGGGCAAAAAGTGAAGAAAAAGACCTTCTCTGGGCGGCTTTTAGGGGCATTGAGCAGAGGAAATGGAATACCTGGCAGAAGGGCAGAAAAAGCCCCAATGATTTGCTGTCTAGAAAGTCCTCCAAAGCAATCCAAGCTGAGCTGTTGTATGATGCTCTGTGGCACTTGGGGACACCTCCATGCCCTCTCCCAGCATCTCCTGTGTGCCACCAGGGATGGGGACAGGCCACCCTGAGGTTCACAGGCAGCAGGACACAGGCTGCTGCCACTTCTCCAGCACCGCCTTGGTAGGACCAGGGCAATATTGATTTCTCCAAGTCCAAGAAATATTTGAGCTTGACTGGCAATAAAATCTAGCCCAGAGAAAGGTGTGATGGGGTCTCTTGGGACTGAAACGAGAGCTACACTCTTTAAAGAAGCCAAGAGGGAATAAAAGGGAAGGAAGGGTGGGAGGGGAAGAGCATTTACCTGCACAAAAGCAAGAACGTTGACAATAACCCACTCGGCTCCACTTTGAACAGGAGGCTTTGGAGAAGGGGGTGGGAGGCAAGGTGGGAAATTAGCAGGAGCTTAAGAAAATATATATGCAAAAATTAAAAAAATAAAATAAAACTGTATCAGCATTGACTAATAATTTCCGGGCTCTGCGCAGATGTCATTAATGACCCTTTTTATTCATGCAGGAGTTCCCAAAGAGGAGCATAATGTTCCATTAGTAATAATTGAGAAAGTCTCCTGTCGGGATTATGTCAAAACCTAGAGATGCTGCTGCTGCCAAAACATTTTGGTGACAAACGTGTGAAGCGTTTGACAGAAGGTGCCACAGCAGGTTGAGGAGGCTTCAGGAGGGGAATCCGAGCAGGAGAGAAGAGGTGGGAGCCAGCAGCAGGGTGGGAGCTGAGCCCCAAATCAGGGAACACAGCTCAAGGGACAAGCCCACCTCCCACAGCAGCTCTGGGGTCGTGGTGGCCCCTCGGAGATGCTGCTGAGGATTTCAGCTGACCCATCTCCTTCCCCACCCATGGGTTTTCCAACACATCTGTAACATCACGCCCTGCCATGGCTCAGTGCTGCTGGACCTTTTTGTCCAGGGATGGACCCCTTTTGTCCAGGCAAGGGTGCTGTGGCACCCTGAATGTTTCCTGCTGCTTACCACAGCCCAGCAAGAGCTGGGGGCCACTCCAGCCCCTGGCACAAAGGGCAAAGCTGGGACAAAGCTGCTGAGCAGCTCGCCCAGTGCTTCCCATTTTGAGAAGATTTTGTGTGACACAAGCGTAGTTTCTTCCCTCACTCTTCAACCCACGGCAAAGCAAAATTAAAAAGTAAAATTTATGCAAATAGGAAGACGCGCTTCTTCTACCCAATCCTTCCCGTTTATAACAGGGATATCTCTTTTTCCACCCAGCAGATGCAGAGCCCTGCATGACCACAGCTGGTGTCTGAGCACCAGCATTACCCTGCTGCTGCACAGGCACTGCTAGGAAACACAGGCAGAGTGAGAGGGTTTTGTTTAGTCCTTTTCTGAGGAAGAAAAGTTAGTGCCTTGCAAGAGCCAAAATAACACATTCCCTCCTCTTGCCAAGCCCCTCGTGGTACTGGAGCATCACCCACCAACTCTTCCAAACCAGAAACCATCTCCACTCAGGTCAGTTCACAACATCCTCAGGCCTGACAGACACAAGTTATGGGGTTTGGGAGGGGGCCAAGCTTAGGAACAGAGCATCAGCAAGGGATGGGAAGGGGAGTGGGGATAAGCTGGTCAGATGGGAAATGCAGGGAGAGCTGGGAAAGCCACCCTGGCTCCCTCTCCCCATTCACAGAGGGTTTGTCCCCCTTGAACACAGCTGTTCCTGCCATGGGGAAGCACCCACGGCTCAAGCAACAGGACCCACACTTCCCCAGCCTGAGGCACAAATCCAGGCATGTCACTTTGCCCACTCAGCACCCTCTGCCAGAGGGGTGGAAAAAGGGAATTAAATTCAAGCACTGTCCTGGCTGCAGCAATGCAGCTGGGGAAGCCCAAGCCAGAGCACCTCAAAGTCGGCATTACACAGAGCCAAAGGCAGGAAAAGAGTTTGTCACCACCGTATTATTTGCCCTTTTTAGAGCAGAGAGATATTTGGAGCCAAGACATTGGTCCAGGCAGCATGTAAAGCCATGAAATTTAGATTTGGATCCAGACCTGGAGTCTAAAAGCCATCCCAGTTTGCAGGAGCTGGTTCAGGCATGTTTCTCATCCCCAGAGCACAGCAGAAGGGCCTCTCCTCCCTGGGGCAGGAGCAGAGCAGCTGGTACTCTTCAGCCCAGTTAACAGCCGAGGTCTGGCCACCGCAGCCGAGGGCTGCTCCAGATTTGTTTTCTAGTGGTTTGTTCATTGAGAGGCTGCCAAAGTGTTAGCAAAGAGAAATGCACACTGGCCAGATCCTCCCCAGCCCAGCCCTGCCTTGCACCAGGAAAAAAAAAAATCTGCTGCGAGCTGGAGAGAAGACCCTGCCCAAGGAAAGCCCGCACTCGGTGCTCTGCTCCAACCAACTCCTTGGAGTGCAGAGCCAGGGCACATCCCAAAGGGCTCCAATTAGGACAACCCCCTTAGGGACAAGCCCCCAAAGAGCAGGGAGCCTGGTGAGGCTGCAGGAGCCGTGCCATCTCCCCTGGCACCTGTGGGAAAGGCGCTGCTCCAGCACGGTGTCCGTGCGGTGCCGCGGAAAAGAGCAGGAAGGCTGATTGCTGTAATTGAGCCCACCAGGGGAATTTCGGTCTGTGGGAACGCTCAGAGCAGCCCAGCCTGCAGGAACGGGGGTGGAGAATATCCGAGCTGTGCCTTTGGAGGGCTAATGATGATGGGTTTTTGCTAGGACTCAAGCTGGCATGGATGAGAGCTCCCGCAGAGCGCGGAGTCAGCCAAATTAAGCGCCGGCCATCCCTCGGAGAAATCCAGTCCAGAAGAGTTAGTCACAGGATGCTGCCAGCCTGGGTGCTGGCTGTGTGGAGAAGGAAGGCAAGGAACTCCCCGTCCTTGCTGCATTCCTGATGAGGGTTCAGCTAAGCCTGCTGTTTAGGTGGCAGAAAGGCTGCAGTGATGGCAGAGTGGTTCAGGTGTGGGTGAGATGGTGCTCAGGAGCCACAGGGCAGGGCTCGTGTGGAATTTACAGTGGGAAGAGGGAAAACACATCACCCTGCATGTACAAGCACAAATATGGATTGTACATGTAGAGAACCTCCATCACAGTCAATGTCCATTTTACCATTTGGCCCCGTTGTCGCAGACATCTTTTATGAAAAATCTTTTCTTTAGGATTTTTCTTCTTGAGAAGCTGAAAGGCCTCAGGAACAAAATGTAAACATTGATTATCTGCTGCTGTGGAATGCAACAGGTGCATCTGTGATTGGCCCATGTTGGTTGTTTCTAATTAATGGCCAATCACAGTGAGCTGGCCCGGACAGAGAGCCCGAGACAGAGCCTTTGTTATCATTCCTTCCTATTTTACTCTTAGCTACCCTTCTGATGAAATCCTTTCTTCTATTCTTTTAGTATAGTTTTAATGTAATATATATACCATAAAATAATAAATCAAGCCTTCTGAAACATGGAGTCAGATCCTCATCTCTTCCCTCATCCAAGAACCCCTGTGAACACCGTCACAACCCTTTTTTGGGGCTCTGCCAGGGTTATAAATTTCCTTCCCTGTGTATGTGCATAAGCTTACTCCAAGACATGGCCACATATGTGCTGACCATCTCCTAACAATCCTGGATAGGATTTTACACCCTGACCAAATGTGAGATGAGGGTCCCACCTCAGAAGTTTGGAAGACAAGCATGGCTGCACTGCTTTCCTGCCTAACTTGGAAAATTATTCCTAAAAGGTTTAACACAACTGGAAATAAGTTTGTACTAAACTGGTTCCTTCTAGCCAAATCCAGAGAGATGAAACACAAACACATTGCTGGTACTTGTGGTTAATTGCTGCCTTTTCTTTTTGGGTCTACTTGGTTTGAAATATTAAATGTAGAAGAAACTATCTATTTTTTCTTCCATAGTCTGCCAGAAGAGAAAATTAAATATAGGGGATTTCCCCCTGCTTTTTTTTTTTAGTAAATAAGGAGTATAAACTGGTTTATAGTAACTAGATAAAATTACACAGTATTTTAAAGCATGGATTTGTGGAGAAAAACATGGATCTGTGGAGAAAAACATGGATCTGTGTGTGGCAGTATTTCTCCCACCTTTCTCCCTGGCTGTACAATAAAGTGAGTATTCCACAGATCTCAGCTTTGCAGGGTTGCCAGGGACATCTCTGAGCCCAGACACCCTCTGCTCTGTCCTGCCACCTCCAGGGCCACACGCCACCAACCACAGTGGGGGACAGGCATTTTTATGGGAGTTCTGGGGTTCAACATCCCTTCCTTAACGCCCCAACAACTTCAGGGAGATTTGCAGTCACAGATTTATTTCACATCCTGCAGTGGCCCCACGGTCAGGTTTTACCCTTCAGAGAAGCTCTGGTCCAGCCCATGCTGTCACATCATCTCTTGGAGGAGGATAACAGACCAGGAAAACACACCCAAATTTTATCTTCAGAACCAGCAAGCTTATAAAGTGATTAGTTCCCCTAGAGGACCAAAGCTCTGCCCCAACACCAACTGTTGTGCTCCGGCTTGCTGAGCCTCAGCTCTGCGCTGCAAAGTGCTCTCTGGCAGATCTCCTGCCCCTGGCAAACTCCAAGTCTTCCACAAAGGCAGGGAATTTTTGATTTCACAGCTACAGCAGTTCTCCCTCTGACCCTGAACTTACTCTAAGGACGTGCCAATATTTCAGAATCAAAATATCTTTATGGCACTTTATGCCCGTTGTGACAGCGGCTCCGAAACTTTGGCTTTGCTGAGTAGAAGCATTTTCCAAACCATTATATGGAGTTAAAATCCAACATTTTCCATCACAGCCTAGCAAACACCTGCACTAACAGAGATCACAGGAGCACCTGAGGTGGAAAACTCAGTGTATTCCACATGAGCCTGTTAAATTTTGACTGAACAGGGACAGCAAAATGTGCAAATGACTTTGCTTTCCCCAGCAAAGCACCATGCCCCCATTTCCTTCATGAGCAGAGATACAGAAGCACTTCCCCAATGAAAAAAAGGCAGATTTTCATCTGAGACACAATAAGACACAAATGTTCATTCCGAGCTGAGCACATCCACCCCTTTGCACAGCCCCTGGCATCCCTGCTGATACCATTTCTGGTGGCTCCAGAGCACCCTGTTGCTCCACATGAAAATGCAAGGGGTTTGTGATTTTTCTATATGACATTGAAAAATTTTCTATATTAAATAGAAAATATAATTATACATCATAGAATATGTATTATTTAATATATATAGTAAATATTACATGTTATATTTTAATATGTATAATATAACTATGCTATATTATATATAATATATATATCTTATATAATATATTTTATATAATATATTTTCTATTATATATTATATATTATATATTATATAGTATATATTATATAGTATATAGTATATAGTATATATAATATATTATATAATATATATTATATATAATGTATAATAACATTTTCTATATAATATAGAAAATTTTCAATATAATAGTATATATAAAGTATATATGTTATATTTTAATATAAATAATATAATTATATGCTATATTATTTATAATTTATATACTATTATATATTTTATGTTATATATTATATAATATATTATATATATTATATATAATATAATTATATAATAAAGGTATATATTATATTTTAATATATAATGTAATTATATTTAATATTATATATATAATGTATAATAACATTTTCTATATAATATAGAAAATTTTCAGTATAATAGTATATATATATATAAAGTACATATGTTATATTTTAATATCTATAATTATATATATAATTTTTATATATTATATAGAAAAAAATAAAATAAAAAGAGAGGATTTAATGTAAAAGTTTCACCGTCTGGAAGTCGTGCTCCTGCGGTGCCAGTGCCCATTGTGCAGGGCTGACCCATGGGATTCTGGAGCAGGACGTGGCGTGGAGATGGAGCAACGCTGCCGCAGCATCGCCCGTAGAGGGAGCTTCCTCGGGGAGCCGGGCAGGGCTGGCACCTTCTCATCAAAAGTGTTGAGCTTCAAAAAATAAAATAAAATAAAATTCCCAGACAATATAAAGTATTGATTTTAAAGTTCTTGTGGTTTGGGGTTTGGGTTTTTTTTTTTTTTTTTTGTTGTTGTTGTTTTTTTTTCCCTCCTGCCACTCATAGCAAAACAGGCAGTTCTGGGTTAAACCTATTGAAAATAGATGTTTTGTGAGAGATGGGGAAAGAAATGCCTTGCCTAGCACTGGGTGTTTGCAATTGGTTGTTAGTTGTATTTAATCTAGCAAATGGTCACTTTTCCATTACATTTTTTTATAACAAAGGGGGAAGAGCACTGATATTTTAGCAAAAATAAGATCCTGCAGTCTGTGAGCCAGCGCTCAGATGCCAAACAGCTTTTCAGACCTACTGGATACCACTCTGCGCTTGAAATGTGAAGCCCCACGGCTGTTTTTCTACACATTTTTAGTTTAATTTCCTTCCAAACAAGCTCCCAGGCTCCAGTTACTTCTCTGTGATTTCCCCTCCTTCCCTTTGGGCACAGCCACAGGATTCCCACAGCTTCCAAGGCGGTGCAGGAATGTCCTTTTAATGCACTCTGTGGCCAGCCCAGTCAGCATCCCGGCAGACGATCACCTCGGGGAACGCCTGGATCTCGGGATTTGGCATCCAGCGGCGAGGGCAGCCGTGCTGGCCCCGTGTTCCTGCCGGGAACAGGGAAGGCATTCCCTCCCTCAGGTGGCTGGGCAGCACAATTAGGCAGGGACAATTACAGATGCCAGCACAGCCCATCACAAAGCTGTCCTTCCACCTCGGTAACTGCTTGTGTCCTGCTTCTTCTTCTGCCTCTGCCTCTTCTGCTTCTGCTGCCTCTGCCTCTTCTTCTGCCTCTTCTGCTTCTTCTTCTGCCTCTGTTTCTTCTTCTTCTTCCTCAGCTTCTGCCTCTTCTGCTTCTGCTTCTCCTGCCTCTGCCTCTTCTTCTTCTGTCTCTGCTTTTCTGCCTCTCTGCTTCTTCTTCTGCCTCTCTGCTTCTTCTTCTGCCTCTTCTGCTTCTTGTTCTTCTGTCTCTTCTTCTTCTTCTTCTTCTTCTGCCTCTTCTTCTTCTTCTTCTTCTTCTTCTTCTTCTTCTTCTTCTTCTTCTTCTTCTTCTTCTTCTTCTTCTTCTTCTTCTTCTTCTTCTGCCTCTTCTTCTTCTGCCTCTTTGGCTTCTTCTTCTGGTTTATGGCTCCCTGGTAGAGGGGAGGGGGAGAAGCACAATTTAAAAAGCACCATCAGATCGTTTGTTCTGCTGTTCAAACTTCTGCACGAGGCGAGAGATAAGCACAGCTCCACCCCCCAGCTGCATTTGATCTGCTGGGCTTTGAAATTAAATATTCTCCCTGCAATAGGCAGAGTAGCTGTGTCCTGGTGGAAGCTGCTCCTCCAGGCTCTCTCACAACGTGGGGTTTGGGGCTTGCTCAGCGCATTAGGAATGAAAAGCCTGAGAAGTGGCTGAGACCCCTCTGGTTCTAGGTGCAGCACGAGCAAGGGAGGCTCTCGCTCCAGGTCCTTTCCTCCCTGCAAGGAGAGACCCTTGTTTTCCTGGGCAAGGGGACTGGAAAATAACAGGGAACCAGGCCAGGGCTGTGCAGGAGGTCAGTGACCCAGCAGGGACACAGCCCAGATGCCAACACAGCCCATCACAAAGCTGTCCTTGCATCTCAGAAATTGGTTGCCTCCTGCTGCTGCTTCTTCTGGCTCTGCCTCTTCTCTTCTTCTTCTGCCTCTTCTTCTTCTGCTGCTTCTGCTTCTTCTTCTTCTGCCTCTTCTGCTTCTTCTCCTTCTTCATTCTCTCCCTGCAAAATGCTCCTGGGCTGTCAGAGTTCCCCAAAGGGGACACTGACTCCCAGATCTGGATTTATACTGCAGTGTCTCCATCAGTTCTGGTGGACCTGCACTTGACAGGATGGGAAACTGGAGCATTCCATCCCTCAACCTTGTGCAACACTGGTTTGAGGAAATGTCAGAGCTTTTTCAGCTCTGGTATGAGGCACAACCTGTTGAACATTTCCTAATGCTCTGCATGTTTTTCACCTTTTTTCCCCAGTCCTTCCTGAAGCGGGATACTTGAGCCATTTTCCTTGTCCTGTTTGCTGGCTGACCATGTCCATTCCCACCCGCTCTCCTCTCCCTACAGAATTCCCTTTCTCTGTCAGCCAGCCTCCCTCTCCATGTATTTTAGTCCATCATCTCATTCTGCTCACCTACAGTAGCACCCATTCACCTGCCAGACCAAACTTCCCACTAAGCTTATGTCTAAAAGCCCCAAACCAACACTGCTCCAGTCACATTTTTCCCTCCCAGAGCCTTTCCCCGTTTATTTGAGTTATTTTGCCTGTTATTCTGGTTCTCCAGCTCAGCTAGGCTTGTGTCAGCTGGAAATCACTGCAGCCCCATTCCACCATCCTGGGTCATGAATGAAAAACATGGAGCTTGAGCAGATAGCAGAGTTGCCCTGTGCACACTTGTTCAACAAATCCTTCCAGTGCAAGCCCGAGTTTGAATTTCTGGCCACTTTTTCAGCCTCTAGAATTTCATGAAGATGAGAAAGTTATGGGACCACCCTGCCAACAGCATCTGGCAAAGCCAGGATGCTCAGCTTCTGCTGTTTGCCTGAGACCTGCAACTCAGAATCACAGAATGGTTTGTGTCAGAAGGGGCATGACAGATCACCTCATTCCAAACCCCTGCCGTGGACAGGGACACCTTCCACTATCCCAGGTTGCTCAGAGCCCTTTCCTGAACACTTCCAGGGATGGGGCAGCCACAGCTTCTCTGGATAAAGGCAAGGGGAGCCTGCTGGGCTGACAATTCCCCTTGAATTTCCCTAACCTGTTCTCACAGCCTTGTTTCCTCCTAGGTTTTTACAAGTTGGATTACAGGCCCCAGTACTTTTCTAGGAACTGCAGTTAGACTGAAATCATCATAATTATCCCTTTCCTACTTCTCTCCCTTTTTAAAGATAAGTGTATTTTCCCTTAGTACTTAATTAGGATCACAGCCGACCTTCTTAGGGGAAAACAAATGTGATGCTGCTTTTTTGGCATCGTCTGCTGAGTGTTCTCCCTGTCCCCAAACACCAAACCAACACCTCTGTGGTCCTCCAGCAACTGCTGAGGTACTGCTGGGGCAGCCTCTCGTTACACTTGATGTCCCCTGCTAATTGCATCTCACCATGTGCCCTGGCTTCTCTGATCTTGTCTCTGCGTGTGCACGCTGCACTTCCCTACTTGATCTTCATGGCCTGACCTACTTTTCATCTCCCCCAGGTTTCTGTCTCACATCTGAGCTCTTTTCCTGCGCTCCCTTTCTCCTGCGACACCGTGGCCTGAGCTGTGCCTGAGAGAAGTTGTGACAGGCTCTCCTCTCATTTACAGCTTTTCCCCCTCCAGATCAGCTTCCCTGGGGGCCTCACCTGGGCACGGTCAGCCAGTGCTGGAGTCCAGGAACCTCTACATAGTTCTCCTTCCTTCCTGCTGACCCTATGCACCAGGTCAGTCATTTCCCAGCAGCTCCAACAGGGCACCTTCCACACCCCTAGCCAGCTTCTACTGCAGGAGAATAAAGATATCCATGAAGTAAAGGCTCTTCCCTGTTCTCCGCCCCCTTGGTGATGGAGATGGGTCACCCATGCATCTCCAAGATTCTTCTTTCCCCAGGAACAGATATCCCACATTAACCCAAAGATGCCACCAACTCCTCACTAAAGCCTCCTTTACCTGTTATTCTGGACGCTCTCCAGTGTTTCCCTTTCAACCACCAGCTGGGGACCTCCAGGAGCCCTAATCCCACCATTTCCTGTCCCTCCACACAAACACTCGCACCCTTGACATGGAAAACACCCCTTGCCAGCCTCCCCTGCCCCACCCTCATCCCTTCAGCACCAGGATTCCACAAACAACTTTTCCCCTAATTGAATCCCACGGCTTTGTTGCAATCCCAAGCCCCCAGCTCCCCACCCCCTTCCCATTCATCTTCCATTCAGCTCCTGGGCACCACAGCCTCCTGTGCTCTTTCTTGGCCCTCCTTTGATCTCACTTTGAATAGCAGAGGTCAAGCTCCACGACCACGGTTCCTTTTTTCCATCCCCACAGCCCGTGGCTCCCTTGGGGCTTCCAGCAGTGGGTCAGGGCTCGTGCTCCCCAGCAGGGCTGTGGGGCTGCCTCTGTGGGGGAACACCCAGCCCTGGCCACCCCCTGGCCCTGAAGGGGCCCTGACACTCAGTGCTTTCTCAGCAGCCCAGCTCAAAGCCCATTGAAGGCCGGAGAAAGGATCCCGTTAGTTCAGCAGGCTCCCAGTCGGGGTCGTGTGGTGGGGAAGGTGAAACAGGAAAGCCTTATAAATATGATTGCCTGGCAAAAGATTTTGAGAATATAGAAACTATAAGTGAGATTGAAATGAAAGCAAGCTTTGAGATACCTCAGTTACTGAACAACTGGAAAACAATGGTGTGGCCAGCTGAAGGTAATCCCCTTTTGATGGAACAACATCCTCTGCTTGCAGACAGGCCCAAGGGTCAGAGCAGACCCTACAGCTTGGCAGAAGGGGCCCAAAGAGGAGTTTTTAGGGTTTAAAATGTAGCACAATATGGTAATGTAATGATTCTTATAGGCTGTGTGTAAATGCTATAGGATTTGTATCTTGTATTGGATTGGTTAGTGAGAATTAGAATATTCAACACAGAAGAAGATTTATGGTATTGTAACGGGAACCTCTTATGCTCTTATCCTCTTTTACTCTCTCTCTCTCTCTCATCCTCTTTCTCACTCTCTTTACTTCTCTGGGGCCTGCTCCGAGCTGTGTTTGGCAGCTCCCAGCAGGGCCCTGCACCCAGGCCCTTTGCAATAAACCACAAATTCCAAGACTTGGCTTCAGAAAATTGCCCTCAGCACTCAGGTGCCTGCTGGGCCCTCTAAAGCAGCTCCAGGCTGGGAGTTCTGCTCCGCTCTGTCTTTGCTCCACAAAAGAAGTCCTTGCTAACCCCTCTGACAGCCACCAGGGCAGTGTCTCAGCCTAGAGGCAGGAAAGAGGGAAAGGAGAATTACCTCGGTTTAAATCCTCTCAGCTGCTCACACCAAACAGATTTACCTTCCGAGACAGGATCCTGATAGCACTCGGAGCTGAATCCCCTGCCTGAAGTGTATGAGGTTTAATTACTACAGCTTTGTTAAATCAGCTCAGCTAAGCCCCTGTGTAATTGCTTTCTTCTGGGCCTAGAAGTGGTTTATTTGAGGACAGCTCAGGCTGGTTTTCAGACTACTTGAAGCTGCTCCTCTGCTGTTGATATCCCCTCCTTTCAATCAGTTTAAACACTCACTTCTTGAGAAAGCACCTTGAAAGAGGTCAGGCCTCAGGCCTTTGCTCTGGGACAAGACAAAATGCTCATTTTTTGCTTTAAACACATAAAACTCAGTGGCACCCAGTGCTGTTGGTGTGCCCTGGAGAGCCCGTGGCACCATCCAACCCAGGGGAGGATGGGATGCATCCCAAAAAAAGCGAAATGTCACCTGCTGACCTGACCAGGAGCCCACAAGGAACCACATCCCCAATCCCGTTGTGCTTCCCATCGCCCTCGTCTGGTTGGAGAGAAACTCAGGACACGTGGCACCCCGGGGATCCTTCCCTGCATCCCTGCATCCCTGCATCCCTGCATCCCTGCATCCTGCTGGTTGCCACGGTTACAGGCGAGCCTGTGAGTGTGGCGGGGTGGGAGGGGGCGGCCGACAGGACCTGTGGTGCCGGGGCTGTCAAGGAAATGCCTTTTTTTCTCTTTTTTTCTTTTTTTTTTTTGTTTTTTTGGGAGAGAGGGAGGAGCATCCCTGGCTCCTCGGCAGCCCCGCAGAGCCGACCCGCTGCCGGCGCCTTGGAAATTTGCACGGAGCTGACAAGATGACAAGGTGCAAATACGCCAGCCTGCTCGGGAGTAATTTTTACTGCAGCTCTGCCTTGTGCACGTTTTTATTGCAAAGAGGGTAATCGGGCCTCTTCATTATTGAAAACATATTTACTACCCCTCGGCCGCTCTCTCCCATTTTTGCCAGCCCCTTCCTTCCCCCCTTAAGTACCCTGTCCTCCACGAGATATGATCTCATAAATTTACAGTGTACTTGCTGTCTGCAAAGTGGATGTTCAGTTTCATTTTTATTGGACTTTATGATACGGGCGGATTGCATTTTATTTGCTGCACCGCTACCAGAAGGCCTGGAACGCTCGGGAAGTGCTGCTTGCAGCAGGGATTTGGCCTGGGAAAAGGGCTGAGGGGTGGGCTCTGCAGAGCATGGACGAGCTGCCAGCGTGGGATGCACTGTCTGCAGGCAGAAAGGCTGCAGGAGAAGGCAGGCTCATGGAATTACACGATGGTTTGGGTTGCAGGGAACCTTTAAAGGTCATCTAGTCCAACCCCCCTGCCATGGGCAGGGACACCTTCAGCTGGATGTGGCAGCGCTTTGGCAGAGGGCTGCCTTCCTCTGGTGCTGCAGGAAATGCTGCTCCATGCACCCCGTGGTCCTCCCAGCTCCTGGAATCGATGCAGGAGCGTGTCTCTGCCCAGCACTCAGCGTGATTGACAAGGGATGCACAGCAGGAGCGCAGCAGCAGCTTCTCGTCACTCATCACCCTTTTTGTGGATATCACCCTTTCCAAAAATGCCTCTCCCGAGGTGTCCTCAGGCCAGACAGGCTAAACCATGCCCCCCTGTCCAGAACTGCCCTTAGTGTGACACTCATGGGCCCAGACAAAACTGCCTGAAGCTGGGGGGAACAGCAGAGATATGGATGACACCAGGGAGGCTGGAATCTATGGAAACACCTCCACAGCCAGTGCCACCTCCAGACTCACCCCCTGTGAGTGGAGCACCACCTCCTCTTCAAACCCCTTGAATTAATCCTATTTGCTGCCTGGCACTCAGGGAAAGCCTCCTTGACCCCTGAGGGAGCCCTGGCTGGATGCTGCCCCACAGGCAGGGGCAGAGGGAAGCTCATGCTCCCACAGGGATCAGCTCTGCACTGACTGCCAGGCCAGCCCTGCTGTGATCAATCCCTGGTTCATTATTAAAGCTCTGTCTTGCTGGTGCACAGGGAATTTGTTATCTCTCAGCAAGCCATGGGCCCTCTTAACACTGGGTGGGCACCACATTTCTCCACAGAGCCACCTCCTTCTCCAGGGAAAAGGGCTCTGCAGCCCCTTCAGCAGCTGCCCAGCAGCATTAGGAGCCCAACTCCCTTGGCATCCACCTCATCTCAGGGCAGCACAGGGGAAATAATCAACCTGTGTCATTTCCATCCAAAAAAAGGGAAGAATGTTGTTGTTTTTTTTTTTTCTTTTCCAAGGTAACAGTGAGAGGCCAAGCAGAGCGCTGCAAAGCAACATAAATGATTTAGCACCCAACGATTTTGCCAGGGAAACGCTAAAGACGGAGTCTAATCCTTTCATCTAACCCTGGTCCTTCTAAAAGCTTTAAGCTAGGAGTTGACTCAGCATGTCAGTGCCAAAAAGATCCATTGACCTCGAGTTCAGTGCTGAGAAATTGAGAAATGTTCTTTTTAATGTCTATTCAATAAATACAGCATCACCCTCTCCGTGGGCTAAGCAATCCACTTCAAATCCATTACGGCACGTTCTCACAGACTGACAAGTTGTCCTGAGACAATAGTGGCTGCCAGATGAGGTTAACCCTTGCTGAGGGGGTGTAAATCTTTGTAGCCACAAGCCTTTTGCTCTCAGGAGTCCTTGAGAACAGGGGAGGGGGGTATCTGAATTGATGAGGAGCGGCTGCTGCGGGAGCTCCTTGCTGGACCAAGGTGATCTGCATCAGTAAAAAATATGCCCAGTCCACACAGTAGACACTGCTGGGAAGGAGGGGAGTGCTGCTGCCCTCTGCTCCCTGCTGGACTGCTGGAAGGCATTCGTGGTCCCAGTTCTGTCTGGCCATCACAGCCTGTTGCACTGGTGCTGCTGAACCATCTTGGGAGGCACCAACCGTGCTGTTGCCATCACCTGTGCTGCCCCACCAACAGCCTAAAGGGAGCCCTGGAGCTCACAGTGCCTGGGGAAGGCTGGAGCTGGCTTGGAGACCTTTGGCACAGGCACACAGAGTGTGAGCTCCGTGCTGGACACTCCCTGGGCTCTCTGGGCATGGTCTGGGCAGCACAAACCTGGCTGGATTAAAGAGGAAACAGCCTCAAGTTATGCCAGGGTAGGTTTAGGCTGGGTATTAGGATGAAGTTGGTGACCGTGTTCACAAGGGTTTTCGGATTGGGGAAGAGATGAGGATCTGACTCCATGTTTCAGAAGGCTTGATTTATTATTTTAAGAGATATATTACATTAAAACTATACTAAAAGAATTAAAGAAAAGGTTTCATCAGAAGGCTAGCTAAGAATAGAATAGCAAAGAATGATAACAAAGGTTTGTGGCTCTGACTCTCTGTCCGAGCCAGCTGCCTGTGATGGCCATTAATTGCAAACATCCAACATGGGCCAATCACAGATGCACAGATGTTGCATTTCACAGCAGCAGATAACCATTGTTTACATTTTGTTCCTGAGGCCTCTCAGCTTCTCAGGAGGAAAATTCCTAAGGAAAGGATTTTTCATAAAAGATGTCTGCGACAAAAGTTCTTTACTAAAAGGCTGATCAAGCCTGATCAAGTGGAACAGGCTACCTGGGGAAGTGGTGGATTCACCATCCCTGGAAGTGATCCAGAAATGCATAGGTGTGGTGTTTAGGGCCATGGTTTAGTGGTGGGCCTGGCAGTGTTAGGTTATTGGTTGGACTCAATGACTGTAGAGATCTCTTCCAACCCAAATGGCTCTAAAAAACAGAGAGAGGAGAACAATAGCACAATTCCCAGAGCAGCCCAGCCCACCTAGGTCCAACCACTCCTGGCAGTGGGCTTGTCTTGGTTTGTAAAGCCAGGAGTCTTCTAAGGAAGGCAGGAGCCTCCCCTGAAATGGAGAATGTAAACCCTCCTCACACCTCTGAATTGCTATAAATTTTAAATTAAGGAGCTCTCAGGCAAAAATATGGGAGCGGGAAATAACAGTTCTTTAATAGGGAAAAGAAAAAAAAATAAAGGATAAAATAAACACTGCAGTACACTAGAACAACACTGACAGAGTCAGAACCCAACCTGACACCCTGTGGGTCAGGGTGTTGGTGGCAGTCCCATTGGAAATGTGGCTGCAGCCCTCCTGCAGTGTCAGGGGTGGTTCTGCTGGAGCAGGGATCTGTAGAGAAGGATGTATTCTTCCTCTGAAGATCCAGTGGAAGGAGAGACAGCTGCTGTTCCTCTGGGGAATCCAGTGGAGAAAGCCGTGCTGGTGTCTCAGAACCTCTGGATTATATCTGGGTAGGAATGTTTGAAACCTCAGATTGTATCCAGGTAGGAATGTTTGAAACCTCAGATTGTGTCCAGGTAGGAATGTTTGAAACCTCAGATTGTATCCAGGTAGGAACGTTTGAAACCTCAGATTGTATCCAGGCAGGAATGTTTAAAACCTCAGATTGTATCCAGGTAGGAATGTTTGGCTCCTCCCTCTGGGCTCACATCTCCCAATGGGATGCTGTAGTTCTTATCAGCCATGCAGGGACATTCAATAGCTGTTATCAGCAATGTCCCCTCCAGAGGGAGGTGTGACTGTGGTCACTCAAAGAGAGAGATAAGGCAAACTGCCCACTTGACAAAAGACAGCTGCCATACAGATGGTAATGGAAAACATCTTGCATTGCAATCTTCAACAGGGCTGTAGCATCCCTTCCCAAAAAAATGTTCCCTATCAGACTGGCTTTACCAGGGACAGCTTTACCCCTGCACCAAACACTGATCTGCAGCCTTTCTGTCCACGAGCACATGCAAGGAGTGGCAGCAGTGTGACACCACTTTACCCAGCACCATCACACGTCTGGAGCCCTGTGCAAGGGCAGCAAATGCAGGGATGTGTTTTTGCCTGGCTCCTGAGTGCCCCAGCTGGTGCAGAGACCAGACGGGAGTTCCTACAGCCAGCCAGACCTTTGTTCTGAGGGAAAACCCTGGACCCTGCAGCTTCCAGCAGCAAGTCATTAATGAAAATTATCACCTTAGTAATGGTAATAATGCAATAATTCCGAAAGGTAAAGCTATGGGAGCACAGTCAATCTGCAGGAAATTGGAGCAGAGGCAGCAGGGGAGCCCTCTGTCTCTGGGTTTATATTCACTTACAGGTATTTTACGGTGCCCCCTTCATCCTGATGGCTGGTTTCAAGCCCTTGAGCCAATGCTCAGCAGCTCACAGCCAGGCTGGAGGCTGTGGCAGGTTTGGGGGGGATGATTTTGGGATGCTGCAGCAGCCCCCCAGCCTTTGCAGTCTCCTCCAGCATGCCAGGGTGGAGGAGGTGCCATGAGCAGGTGTTTGAGGCTCTGTGCTGACTCAAGGATGCCATCCTGCACCGTGTTTATCTGGGTCACATTTACAAGTTCTCTTTCTGGTTTTGGAGGCTGGGAGTTTCTATTTTTTCCCCTCTCTCCCTGTGTTTGGATGTGACAAGTGAAGGCAGCTTTGCTGAGATCTGCAGCGGGCAGAGGGCTGGGCTGTGGGTTGTGCTGGTTAATTACTGCTTGCTGGTTAATTACTGTTTGCTGGTTAACAGGATCATCCTTACCTTCCACCAGACTGCAAAACCTTCTGTGCAGCATTCCTTGCTTGCAGAATCTCTAAAGATACAGAATTGTTAGAAATCAGCAAAAGGCTTTTATTTATGGGAATAAAGTTTGTATATAAACTGCACCCAAAGTCTGCATAGGCACAAAACAGCACCTGGATTTTATTCTGATGTCCTTGACATTATTCCAATGCTAACACAACCATTTCCCTTATGATGTTTTACGTTTTTCCAGTGTCATGATTTCTTGGGGATGAGTAGGCACACTCAAGGCTTTTGTACTGCTGGGGCTGGTGGCACTGGGAGAATCATCCTACTGTTGAGGGACTTTTGGGGCAGTTGGCAAGGATTTCCATCCTGGTAAATTTGCTCAGCACTCTTCTCCAGCACTACTTTGAGAGGAAAACTGGTATTTACAGGTATTTTACGGTGAAATACCTGTAAAAACATACTTCCTATGCTTGAGGGAGTATGCCTACTTCTTCCATAGGCATAGCCTTAAATACTTTCAAAGAGCCAAAGCCCCTCAAACAGGGCAGAGCACACAGTGCTTGAGTGCTGTCCCAGCAGCATCACTCCTGTCCACAATCACCATTAGGGATTGCTCCAGAAATTACACCCATATCAATCCTCATTGCTCTAATCTGGTTGGAAGCTCTGCCCCTGGCTGCTTCTGGTGCTCCAGGCACTCACACAGGGGAGTCCTACCTAAAAAAAATGCACGACCACCATTTAGGGAGGATGCAGCTGCTTTGAGGTTGGCTTTGAGACAGATCCCAAATCTCTCTGAAAGGCACCAAAAAGTCCTGAGGGCAATAGACCCCCATCACTGAGATGGTGGCACCAGAAACACTGCTGGCTGAAAGACCAGCACTGAGCAGGGATATTTCAGTCCTTCCCTTTCTCTCTGCTGCCACAACAGCTAAAGGGGCCATATGGTGGATATGCTAACACAACCATTTCCCTCCTAATGCTTGAAATTCTCCATGTGCACAACAATGCACCATATGTACAGCCAGCAATGAGGGTCCCCCAGACTTCAGGAGAGCCTGGGTGCTGTCACAGCCCTGCAGCAGTCAGAAAAAGTGAAAAAGCCACGTGCAAGGGCAGCAGGAGCTGGGATTCAAGAGCCCTGGTCAGGGTCTAGTGCTGGGTGTGTGTCACAGACATCTTTTATGGAAAATCCTTAGGATTTTTCGTCCTGAGAAGGCCTCAGGAACAAAATGTAAACATTGATTATCTGCTGCTGTGGAATGCAACAGGTGCATCTGTGATTGGTCTCATAGAGTTGTTTCTAATTAATGGCCAATCACAGTCAGCTGGCTTGGACTCTGTCTGAGCCACAAACCTTTGTTATCATTCTTTCTTTTTCTATTCTTAGCTAGCCTTCTGATGAAATCCTTTCTTCTATTCTTTTAGTATAGTTTTAATGTAATATATCTCATAAAATAATAAATCAAGCCTTCTGAAACATGGAGTCAGATCCTCGTCTCTTCCCCAGTCTGAAAACCCCTGTGAACACCATCACAGGTGTGCATTCACAGGTAACACCTGATTAGGGTGCAGGGCTTGTTTGACCACAGTCCCAGCCTCACCATGGAAGGAGATCTCCAAGGAGAGACTCCTTGGAAGGCAGGAAGCCTTCAGCTCACTCCTGGCTGAATTTCAGTGAGAGAAATAAACCAGGGCACTGCACACTGCCCGTTCATTTGGAGGCAGGTTGTCACCCTGTCACCAAAACTCACATCACCCACACCAGCCAGGATTTTGGTGCTCCCTAGACCCATGGCCCACCTTCTGCTGAGGACAGACAGGATGTCCTTTTCCCGCACAGGGACAGGAGACAATGCCACAATGGAAAATCAGGTGAGGAACTGTCTCTGTGATGGTTCTGAGATATAGGAAAGGCCCAGGATGGCAGTGCCAGCACCTCCATCTCTGCTGACCCACACACCCCACAGCAGCTGAGAGGCCATGGGGCTCCTTTGGGTCAGAACCCAGGAAATTCCTCTGGCTGCCCTGGAGGGCTCCAGCCCTTGCCCAGGGGGCTCAGAGACCCTGGCACAGAGCCCCAGGCCCCCTTTGTGCCTTTGATTTAGCCCTTGGGAAAAACCAACCTCTATATAAAGAATTACCAGCCACAAAAGTTTAAGTAGAATGATAGTGAATTTATCACAGGGTGAAAAATAGATTTTGGGGTTTTCAGAATGGGGGTTCAGGGGGCAAGATGGAGGAATTTGGGTGGGTCCAGCCTTTCTCCTTCTTCTTCTTCTTGGCCTCCATTTTCTGCTGTGATGTTGGCACTTTTAGATTGGTTTAGAGTAGAAGCTCAGTGTCTAACATAGGCGATAGGTATTGGAAGGTAATTGTAAATATTGTACACGTAGTTTTTAGTATAAAAAGATAACAACACTGCCCTGAGGGAGACCAGAGTGCCTCTGACTGTCCTGCTGCGTGGACCTTGGCAGGACAGGAGACAGAATTTTATAGATAAGAATTTTTATAGATAAGAATTTTATAGATAAGATACAATAAATGACCTTGAGACCGAGAAATTAAGAGTTCTGACTCCTTCTTCAACTGCCAGGCTGGGAAAAGAGACTTTCTAACACATCTTGGGGTCCCTGTGAGCAGCTAAACCCCGAGACTTTGCAGGACCCAGACTCCAGGAGTCTCCTCCAAGACATCTGCTGACAGCTGATTGCACGGTGGTGCACCACCAGGATTCCTTGATTGCTTTTTTGGGGAGGGACAGGAGCTTTCCTTCTCCCTTTGTCTCCCCGGTGAAGGATGTGCTCTCGGGCTGAAGTCCTGACAATCCAAGCTGCTGAAATGAATCCTCTTCAGTCTATTTACTTGATATTTACCAAAGTCTGCGATCAACAAGAAAACACATCTCAGCAGCTCACTTGGCAAGAGAACGAATTGAGGCAGCACTGCAGCTGTCATATTTATTTCAGTGGCAAAGCAGGTCAGGAAAATTGATAAAATTAATCATACAAACTAGCAAACACGGGGAGTGAAGGAGAGGGAGAACGAAGGGGAGAGAATGAGAGTGAAGGAGTGCTTGCAGCACCAGGCTGCACCTGCTTTTATTTCTTTTAATGGATTTTTTTTTTTTATGCGATGCCACAGATAAAATTGGTGCAGGGTACAGTATTTTATAAGTAGGTTTGGGGAGGGGTGCTGAGATTGCTACAAGCAGATGCCTATTACACCAGGGCTGAGCCCTGGCCACGGGGTTTGCAGGGAAATGGGAATTCAAGGACAGAAGTGATTTTTCAGAGCAGCTGGGGAGGTCCCTGAAAGCAGCACCTCGAGGTGCTCTGGCTGGGCTGAGGCATGGGCCAGGGCTCCAGGGGGCTCCTCAAGGTGCTCCCAAGGTTGTCCTTGGTGTGTTGTCCCTGTCACCTCTGGCAGGGACGATGAGCCCAGCCTTGTGGCAGCTGCAGAAACATTTTCCTGCCCCCAGGTTTGCCCTCTCCTGCAGGTGAGCAGCTCTGGGGATGGCTCACCAAACACATCCCTGCTCTTTCCTGGGCCTAGATCTTGGTGAGGCACAGCTCCAGAGTGTCCCTGTGCTCCCCAGGCAGCAATATCTCCTTTTCTGTGCCCACCTTGCTGGGTTAAGCACCTTTACCATGAGGATTAACCCCGAGTTTGTTCTCAGAGCAGCTTGTGGGTCCACCTGAAAAAAGAACTTGCAGAAGCCAAGACCTCTTTTTCTGGGCTCCTCATTTCAAGCAAGGGGTAGGCAAGCCAAAAAGAATCCACTAACTCCAGGAAAACCTTTGAGGAAGGTTCCAAGCATCGAGGTTCAAGCATCAAGTGACCATCTTCCCCCATTTCCTTCAAATAAAATGTTTTTAGACCAAGATTTAGATTTTAAAACTTTCCATTTCAGAAAAAAAAAGTGCATGAGTGCATTTCTAGGGTGCTACCAAATGGCATTTTGTTATTTCTGCTCTTTAGTTTTCTGTCATAAAAATAGCATTCACAAAACTCAACCCAAATTCAAAAATAACATTGGTCCCTCTGATTTTTTTTTTTCTTTTCTCTTCGCTTTTCCTTTTCTTCCTCTCTTTTCTCATTGTCTCTCTCACAGACTAAAGACTCATTGAAAAATGTCTCTGCTCTAATTTTGAGTCCTTTTTCTCCGGCTTTCCATCCTCCTCTCCCACACCTCTCCAGGCCCTGACTGCACATCCCTGTTCCTACCGCGAATTACTGTTCTCATTGCTCCCAGCACATTAAAAGTGAAGCTAATTAACCAGCAGAACAATTTGCCTAACGACGTGGTAGATTCTCCATCACTCGCAGCCTTCAAGTCAGGCCTGAATGTCTCTGACAGAGCTTGGGCAGGGTGGGGGAATTTGGGGACAAGGGAATTTGGGGACCCACAGGGGGCTGTAGGACACACAGAGTCACCTTTGGTGAGTTTTGATACACTGAACCAGGGAGTGCCCTTGGGGAGAAGAGCATCCATCAGCTCCAACTTTCTCACCTGCTGCCCCACACCTGTGCCTTCACCAGGGATGGTGACAATGGTGACAATGGATGGTGTATCCAGGCAGAAGGTGACAAACCAGCCAGAAGCCACCATCAGCACCGAGGCTGCCGTGGAAATGGCAAGAGCTAACGAGCATTTTAGGGCAGAAATCCCTCTATAAGATCTTGCTGACATGCCCTATTAAATATTCATTCTATAGACTGTGGAGACATCATTACACACACACGTTCAGGCTCTCCACTCTCCCGGCTCTGGCATTTGTTTTCTGCAGCTCCAATGAGCTGAGGGGACCTGGGTGTGGGGCTGGAGCCACAGCTGGGATCCTCAGGGGCAGGCAAGCAAAAACCTGTCCTGGAAGCCCTGCTGCTACCCATGAGAGGGAGGCAGGAGGGTTTTGGGAGATGCTGGTGTTTAGTGAGTGTTGTTTTCACTGTGGAAGAGCAGCAGCAGGGGTTGGAGGGACAGCCATGCCCTGGGCAGTCACTGTGACCCCAGGATCACAGTGCCACCAGTGACATCCCACCAGTGCCATCCCCACGGGTGTGAGGGAGCCTTGCCTCCAGCCCCTGCCCTTCATGCACAGGCACAGGCAGCACTCCTGTGCACCCCACAAACCCCAAAAAAGCTCTTTCCAGTCACCTGGGACCGAGGGTGGGTCCTGTGGATGCGCAGGGAGATGCCACAGCCCTGCTGCCATGGGCCACCTGGGCAGTGTCACCAGACTGATGAGGCTGCCACACATCCATGTCCTTCCCAGCTCAGAGCCACCTCTCCTGCACCTTGGGAAAGCCCACGTGCTCTCCCTGCCCGAATCCAGCTCTGCCCATGGGAAACAGAGTTGCACACATGCCTCTGTGAGTATATATACGTACATTGATTTTATTTTTTAATTTTTTTTATTGCACACATTTCTAGCGACGATCTCCTTTTTTTTCCCCTCCCCAAACAATCCATCCATAAATGTCACTGAAAATCCCGATCTCCTTTTATTAAACCCGAAAAATGTGTATAAATGTAAATAACAAATGACTGATACAGGGAGAGGAACCAGAGCGTCTGCTGGCGTCACCCTCCCTCCCTCTCTCCCTCCCTCACGCTCTTTCCTCCTCGTGTAATTTGCATTAATAAAGAGGCTGTTCCTTGTCGGAATGTGTTTCATCCGGTTTAAAATCCCAGGGCGATCCACCAGGAACAGCTCTGGGAGAATCCGACTGTCAGAGCCGACAAGACAAATGAATCCCGGTGTCAGGAGCGTGTGGTTCAACGATGACAGATTGAGAAGAACTGTCCCCCTCTCGACAGGCGGGCTTCATTTTCAAATTAATAAATCTGAATAAAATATTTTCCCTTTCATTACGAGCCGAGCCCGGATGACAGTTCCCGTGACAGGAGGGAGTCGCGGTGTTGATGAGGAGACTTTGCATGAATTCCACCTGGGCTTCTTCGGCTTTATTTTTACCTGCAATTCCATCCCTGTTTACTTCTCTCTCCCCATCCCTCCTCCCCTTGCCCTCTCTTTCATGCTCTCCATTCCCTCCCTGCCTCCTCCTGTTCCTTCACCCACTCCCAGCCCCTCTCTGCTCCCTTGCCCACTGTGCCCTGGTGATTTGGGAGGTGTCACATCTTGAACAAAGGAGATGCCCCGAGGTCTCAGGTTCTCCTGTGTAAGAGCTGTGTCATCAAGGAGTGCCTTGACCCCACTCAAACCCCACAGTTTGTGCACCTAAGGAGATTTTCCTGCCTTTGGTTCTCTCAGGGATCGGGCTTGAGAGGCCTGGGGACCCATGGCTCCTCCACAGGGGCTGGCAGTGCCCAGCAGCCAGCTAAACCTCACATCCCCTGCTCCATTGTCTGGACAGACCCATCACCTTGCTCCTGAGTGTTTCCAGATGTGAGTTCATGGTAACCTTTTCCTGGGCAGCTGCCCCAGGTACAAAAGTCTCCCAAGCATCTTTTGTGAGGCACCATCACCTCAGCCACGGTGGCACACTCAGCAAAACAGCACGGCCCAAATCTCTGTGGAGCTTTAGTGCAGGAGAACATTTCCCTCCCCACCACCAGCAGCCATCCCCAGGAGCTCCCAGGGGTGTGCAGCCTGCAGCAGCAGGGTCAGGTCCCTCTGATCCATGCCTTGCTAGCATTCCCCACATTCTCTGCAACTACCACAACACCCAAAGGAGTCCTTGCTCCAGAACAGCCTTGGGATGCTGAGGGCAGGCGAGGAGAAAACAGCCAAACACTCCAGATACCTCCATTCCGCCTCTGCACTCCACTGTGACCCATAAATCCTTGGCTGGCCCAAGGATGCCATGGGAATTATGCAACAGTGCTCCTCATGCAGACACTGCCCAGCTAGCCCAGGATGAGGCTGAAGATTCTCTTTGCACCCATGGAAGTTGCTCTGGTTTGGACAAACCTCCCAGCCCTCCCGCTCAAAAGTTGGTCTGTAGTTTGGATGCTCTCCTGGACCACCCCAACCGAGATGTGGCATCCATGGAAAATTATACAAACCCCAAATTTGGACTGAGCTGGCTGTGGCATGGAGAGACTGCAGTGGGAAACAGAGTGTCTGAGCTGGCTTGGGAATTGCAGCCACTCCAGGGTGCCTTGTGGAGAAAGAAGTGGAGGCTCTGTCTGGTTCTTTGCAAGCCCAATATCCCCCTCTGAAGAAATTAGAAACATTCCAGCAGCTATAGCAGCGCCTGACAGAAAATTTGATTAACTTGCCCGTGGAGTTAATGATATAGGGGGCCGTGTGGATTTTGTTGTAAAGAACACAGAAAAGACAGATGAGAAAATGAGAAAACAAGAAAGTAAATTTAAGCAGCTGGAAGCTTTAACAACTGGCATGATAAATCCAATAAAGAACTGCTCGATAAAACCCAACCACTGGAAAACCAAACATGGGTTGGGGAGGGAGTGGCTGTGCTTTGGATTCACAGCCAAAGAGGCAGCATGATGGGAAAACATTCCCAGGCACATGCTTGGTCCCAGAGCACATGGCAATGACATTTCTGCCACAGCCATCCTCTCAGGGCTTTAGCTGCTCAGAGTGACCCCAAAATGGGTTAGAAAGTCTCTTTTCCCAGCCTGCCAGTTGAAGAAGGAGTCGGAGCTCTTCAGTTCTCAGTCTCAAGGTTGTTTATTGTTTATTATCTATAAAATTCTTTCTCCTGGCCTGCCAAGGTCCGTTCAGCAGAACAGACAGAGACACTCTGCTTGCCCCTGGGGCAGTGTTATCTTTTATGCTAAAAACTATGTGTACAATATTTACAATTACTTCCCAATACCTATCACCTATGTTAGACAGTGACCTTCTACTCTAAACCAATCCAAAAGTGCCAACATCACAGCAGGAGATGGAGGCCAAGAAGAGGAAGGAAAAAGGCTGGACATGCACAGATTCCTCCATCTTGCCCCCTGAACCCCCATTCTAAAACCCCAAAAAATCCATTTTTTCACTCGTGATTAATTCACTACCATTCTACTTAAACTGTTGTGGCTTGCAGATCCTCATATAAGGTTGGTAATTTTTCCGTGGGTCATAATCAAAATCACAAGCATTTTGGGCTCTGTGCCAGGGTCTCTGAGCCCCCTGGAAGGGGTCCTGGCAGTCCAGGACAGCCAGAGGGATGTCCTGAATTCCAACACCATCCTACACCAAGCACCAGGCACCTGCTGCCTATCCCTTTTCTGCTCTTGTTCCAGTTTTCTTTGCAGTCTCTCAGGACCAGGAAGGATCTGCTGAGGCTGATGGGAGCCTGAGGGGATTCACACCTCCCAAGCCAAACCACGGAGGAGCTTGCCAACCAAATGCAGACCAGGTACTGCCAAAAAGCCTGAAGTAAAACCCAACATTTGGACATCCATATTCTTAAATCCTATCTTCTTTAAAATTTAATTCTGCTGAACCCTGCTGGAAGTCACAGCCAAGAGGAAAACCTTGAAGAGGATGACTGATGAGGACTCATCTCTCCCCATCTCAGCAGCACAAGCTGTGGAGCAGCATCCCACAGCTCCCTGTTATCCCATACAGAGGCAGACTTGGAGCATCACTGTATCCCAACAGACCCTGCAGATCCTTGCTGTCTGCACACAGAGGGAATTTTGCTATCCATCCCCACACCAATCTCATTGCTGTTCCCCAGTCCAGTTAGCCATGAGAGGTGAGACACCAATCCAGCCTGGTCCTGTTGCACCACTGGGCTCATCAAGGGGGAAGGTAGAGGCACCCTGTGTGTGGATCTGGCTTAGGCTGAAAATGCAAGATATGAATGGAGGTGTGTGTTCTATTTCCATCTGTCAGAGGTGGGGCGGTTCTCTGCTGTTCATTGGGCAGTTTTCTTTATCTCTGCCACAACCAATCCTCCCTCCAGGAGATCTCTTCTGTTTATGGGCCATTATTTATTAATTATCTTCTGTCCATGGCCAGTGAGTGTCCCTGCATGGCTGATCCAATTCCACCATCCCATGGGGAGGTGCTCTGCCCAGGGGAGGAGCCAAGCATTCCTACCTGGATACAATCTGAGGTTTGGGACACCACAGCAGCCTGTGCCCCCTGCATTGCCAGAGGAGCAGCTTTCTGCTGCCCTGCATGGCCAGAGGGAGCCCAGGCCCATCTGCAGCAGCCCTGGAGCTGCAGAGGAAAACTCCCCCCTTGTGCAGGATCCCTGCTGCAGCAGAGCCACAGCTGGCACTGCAGGAGGGCTGAGCCCCCAAGGGATGGGGCTGGGACACCACCCCCTGTGGGTCAGGGTGTCTTCTGACTCTGGCAGTGGTGTTTTGTATTATTGCATTCTTATTTTTATTTTTACTTTTATTTTTCCTAAATAAAAGAACTGTTATTCCTACTATATCTTTGCCTGAGAGCCCCTTAATTTCAAAATTATAACAATTCAGAGGGAAGGGGTTTGTATTTTCCTTTTCAAGGTAGGCTTCTGCCTTCCTTAGCAGACACCTGGCTTTCCAAACCAAGACAGGCTCCAAGGACAAGGAGAGCAGGGAAAGGGGCCCCAGGGCCACCATGCAGTAGCAGATGCAGCAGGCAGCAGCCCAGCTGCTGTTTGCTCTGGTGCAGCTTCCCCAGAGCTCAGCCCTGCAGGGGCGTGTTGGCTGGGCACAGTCTGGCTGCCTTCAGTCCCAACCAGCCAGCCCAGCAGCATTTAGGCTGGGTCCATGCAGAACTACACAAATATCTCAGCCTGGCTCTTCCCGCCATCCATGTCCAGTGCACCTGCATTTTCCCAGCCATCCATAGCCTTGGGCAGCAGAGAACCTCACTGTTCCTATGCAGGACATTCAGCCTGGCCTGTTCACCCCAGGTGGAATTTGGTGCTTAGGCTCTCCACACCAACACCTGCATTGCTGCACCACCCACACCCAGCTCTGGTGGGTCACAGGCAACCACAAGATATTTGCTACAAACACCAGCAGAGAACAGCAGCTCCAGATGATCTCCACACATTCCCCAATGCAGCAAAGACACAGATGAAACCCAGTGCCCTAAAGTCTTAAATTGCTGCCACAGCCCCAAGTCCCCAGAATATCCCCCAGGTCTCACTTCAGATTTGCAACAGGATTCTCAAAAGAGGGGAGACATCATCATGAACTGCAGGCCTGCTGCAGCTGGAGGCTTTTAGGGCTCTCAGGCCACATTTGGTGACCAAGGAGAGCAAAGCATCCCTTTGGAGCCTTCTCTGCATCTCCTGCCACTTTCCTGCAGCTCAGCCAACTGCAAGACCAAGTGGCTGGAAATGTGCAGAGTGCTCTGAATTGAGCTGTAAAGAATGAAGGTGAAGTTTTAAGCTGCTAGATTCATGGCTGGGATTTTTATACACACATAAAATATGAATCTCAGTTGTATACAAAGCTGAGCCCATCGTGCCAAAAGGATCCCAGTCAAGCAGGCCTGTAAAATGAAATCCTCTTGGACTAATTTAAGGAGACCCGAGCAGTATAAATTCTGGCCTGCTCAAATGCAGGAAATAAAAAAAAAATCTGACTTGAATACAGGCTTTGCTCTCACTGCACTTGGCAGCACCAGCGTGCAAACAACGGGAACACAAAAACAGAGCGAGAAATTAGCTCTGGGGTTGCGAGAAACACTGCTCCAGCACCCCAGTTATACCAGCCTGGTGGGCCTAATGAAACCCTCTTTGGTGAAAATTTAATGCAGAGATAAATTTACTTTCCAGTAAATGAGGGCTGCTTGTATTTGCTGGCTCCTGGTGACTTTCCTGACCTGCACCGTCACTTCCACTGTGCATGGAGAAAACACTCACGAAGGTATTTCTTATAAAACAAAGCATTAACTTATCTGCCAGTGAGTGGATCTTCACTTGTATACCTTTATCTCCTCACAGGCCCTCTGGTTTTAGTGAACTGAGAGTTTCCTTGGACAAATCACTTCCCTGGAGGCTGAGAAGGACTTTCTTGCCCAGCTCCTGCTGCTGAGTGTGGCTGAAGGGAGGCCACAGGGTTGGAGGAGCTTGTCTTGAGCCACGGCTACCATGGGCCATGGTGGGTCAGCCAGGCAGGATAAAGAGTGGATGAAATAAAGCATCCTAGCCCCTTTTCTCTTCTCAGGCTGGGCACTGGGGCGAGAGGAGCTGAAGTGACCTTGCTGAAGGTCAGAGAAGAAGCCTGAGGCCTGGGAAATGCATACAGAGCTCCCTGTAAGGGCTGCAGATAACATCATCCTTCCCAGCAAAATAAGGAGCCAGATAAAAAACCATCTAATTACAAGATTAGAAATGCCTTAGCTGAAAACACTGTCTCTTTTCTGTGCAGAATGTGTGTGGCTGGTTTTGGGAGGGCAGGGAAGAGGAGCAGCACTCAGACTTGCCTTGGATTATCTCCCAGCTCTCAGGGACCAGAGCACATTTTATGGCAGCTCCCTCCCAAGCAAAACAGCCTTGGGGACAGCCCAGGTGAGCTGTGCTGCCACTGCTGGTGTCCCCTCAGCTCCTCTGGAGCTCAAACATCCCGTGGTCTCCTCACCTCAGCATCCTCACCACCTCTATCTCCCTCCTGTGCTCAGCGTCCCCCTCCCTGTGCCAGCCCCACCTCCCCATGCCACAGAGGCCTGAAGCAACTGGGAACTGTTATTCTTACTCCCATATCTTTGCCTGAGAGCCCCTTAATTTCAAAATTATAATTTGAGAGCCTCTCAGTAGCTGATCAAAGGCATAAGGCTGTACAGTAACGCAGGGGACATCCTCCTGTGGCAGGGATGATATGGCAGCAAGTTTTCCAGGGCTATTTTTCCAAGCTTTCTCCATTAAAAATAAAATAAATTTAAAAAAACAAAAAACAAAAAACAAAAAAAACCCAAAACAAAACAAAACAAACAAACAAAAAAAAAAAAACCCAAAGCCAAGCAGTAGCCAGGAAAAAGCTCCCTAATGAATGCATCAGCTCTGGCTCCAAAGCTGAAGGCGACTTCCAGCCCAGCCCATCTTTACTCCTCAGGGCCTAGGAGAAAGATCTCCTCTTGGGCAGCCAAGTAGCAATTGGGTCACAGTGCAGGATTATCTGCTGGTAACAAGCCACAAATGTGCTCTGGGACCAGTGATTCATTAATGCAGTTCATGGTGACATATGAACCAGAACCCGAGGGAGCCTTTATTTCTGCCCTCTCTATCCATTCAGCTGAAAGACAGGAAAAAAGGTTCCAGCCCTGCACTGATTTCCAACGCTGATCAAATTAGAGCTGCCCTACAACCAAGGGAACTAATCAAGGAGAAGGTGTGGTCTGAAGGGCAGCAAAACCCTGCATCTCTGAGTAATGCTGCAATAAAAATCCCCACTGTTGGCTGGGAGCAGAGAGGGCAGGGGAGGCAGGATGGGGTTTGCAAGGGGATGGTGCCACAGGGAACCTGTGGAGGATCCTCGTGGCCATCCCTGCATCCTCTCACATGTCTTTTCCTTCCTCCCCCAAGTGTCAGAACCCAGGACATTGCTCTGGCTGCCCTGGGTGATTCCAGACCCTGGCAGGGGGCTCAGAGACCTTGGCACAGAGTCAAACACACCTGTGTCTTTGATTTTAGCCCACGGAAACAATTACCAACTTTGTGTGAGGATTTACAAGCCACAAGAGTTTGAGTAGAATGATAGTGAATTTGTCACAGGGTGAAAAAGTGGAATTTTGGGGGTTTAGAATGGGGGTTCAAGAGGCAAGATGGAGGAATCTGGTGTGTCCTGTCCTCCTTCTTCTTGTCCTCCATCTTCTGCTGTGATGGTGACACTTCTGGATTGGTTTAGAGTAGAGACAGAGTGTCTAAAATAGGTGATAGGTATTGGAAAATTATTGTAAATAAAGTACATGTAGGTTTTAGTATAAAAAGGTGACACCACCCCAAGGGCAGGGACTGTGCCACAACCCGACCTGCTGGACAGATCTCAGCAGGTCAGAGAAAGAATTTTATAGATGAGAGAAAATAAACAACCTTGAGAACCAGAGCCAAGGAATCCTGTCTTCTTTTTCAGTCTCGGGGCTGGGAAAAAGAGACTTTCCAACACCTCAGGGTCATCTTGACAGCAGAGACCCCATCACCCAAGCCCCTCTGCCTGGACCCCGAGGTTCCCAGTGGCGCTTGGAGCAGTGGGGTTCACCCCAGGCACTGCCCATCAGGCCCCCTTCAAGGGAAAGTTGTGCCCATGTACATAAAGGTAGCCTTTGCCCATTTAACAGCCCCGTAGGAGGCTTTAAATATTTTATTTCCTGATTTTATGCAATTTGATGCTTAACCACGATGCTTCATCAACTTTTTTTATCTTATTTTTCCCCTCCACGCTGCCTGGACCTCCCAGTTATTGCAGCCAGGGTGGGCTCACAGCTGTCCAGACCCACCAAAACCCACAGGGGCTGCCAGCTGCTGGTGATGCCAGAGTTCTGGCACCAGAGGGGCTCCCCCCACCCCTGTGCCTGGCTTGGGTGCCCGTTGTTCTTTCCAAGGTGGGACCTGCAGAGGGCAAAGGCTGCCAGCACCTCTGTGCCCTGTCCTGCTGTGACAGAAGCTGCTCTCCCATCACACAGTGTCACCCCAAATGAGGCTGCAGATGGGGTACCCACCCCCTGAGCCTTGCAGGAGGAGGAGGAGGAGGATGGCAGCAGGTCTGAAGCACACAGCTCCTCCACCCCAGTGACCAGGGCAGGACACAGATCCTATCAATACCATGGAAAGGTTAATGGGATCGTCTCCTTCCGACTGGATCACAGTGAATGTGGGATTTATAGCCATGCTAAAATACTGACCTCTATCTGTTTAATGCTTATCATTAACTAAGATTATCTCACACCAGAGATTTGCTATACCAAAGAGCACTGCCTTCACTAACTGCTGTTAAGTGTATTATCCTTAAACTCCATAACGGGGAGGAAAAAACCCCATTGTCAGCAGCACAGGGAAAGAGGCACATGACCAGGCATGCTCAGATTATACATAAAAAATAAATTAAAAAAAAAAATACAAAAAGCAGCTGCCTGCAGCTTTCTATTTGTGCCTGGCATTTTTTTGTGACTGCAATATTGAGGAAAAAAAATCCCTGTAAATGTTTTCAGACTCGGAGAGACACCCGGATGAACGCCCTGAAGCTAAAACACCACGGTGGGAATGGCTCACTGTGCATGAGGTCCCCAGAGCCTCATTGCAAATAGGTGCCACAGCTTGGGGGGTCTCCAGCAGTGGGTGAAGGCCCCTCGTGTCCCCAGATGGCTCAGCTGTCCCCCCACAGCCCCTCAGCCCCCTGGCTCTGCTCGCCCTCCTCGGCTCTCCCAGTCACAGGGCTGTTTCTGGGCAGTGGCATATTTGTTGACTTGCTCTTTTGGTGACATCTTCTTTTAATAAGGAAATCTGTCTCTTAGCAGCTTCTTGCCTAAGGCTGTGCTTAGCTAAAGTGTAAAATGTCAAACTTTAGCAAGGATGACAATAACCCTGCTGGGCGAAGAAGAGCCAACCACTATATTATTAGCTACTCGAGGGAGAGGGGAGGAATATTGACCCATTCCACTGAGGAAAAAACACTAAAATCCCCCAGTCTACCCACCCACCCCCTCCCACATGGAGACCAGCCTCAAATCTGCCTCCCTGTGATCTTTCCAGCAGCCAAAACTCATAACTAAAGCTGAAAATCAAACAGCAGTTTTGATCCTATTTGATCAAACGTGTGTACATGTGCAACTACAGTGGGTCAAAGAGTCCTGGATGTGCCCTTTCATCCCCCAAAATTCCCCAAAGGCAGATCAGGATGCAGATACAGTGCTGGGATAACCCAGGAGGGAGGGAAGTTGCTGCAAAGCCCCAGGCAGAGTTGATAAAAGCGCACTGGGTGTTCTGGTGGGTTAGGCAGAGGAAGGAAAAGCAGAGGGGACATTGCTGGCCATAACCAAGGGCAGCTGCATGGAGCGGGATGGCTTCCAAGGGATTGAGAGCTTTATCAGGATTGTGGGTCTTTGGGCAACCCTTCTGTGCTGCTGGAGGACTCCTCTGCACTGCATTTACCTCGTCACATACTCTGATAAATGTAGGTTCTGCTTTAGAGCACATGTGGTCAGGACTAACATAATTTTCTGACCTGAGCTACAGCAGAGCAGGGCCATAAATTCACAGCCCCAAATTTAGGAAGGGAGAAGATTTCTCTCATAAAGATCTGGAAAATGTTCACCATTAGACCCTACTGTTCCACCAGGTGGGCTGTACTCAGACAGCAACAACTGGTTTTGAGAAGGTTCTTCACTTTTGGATCCAGGTCTGGAAGAGCAGATCTGCTCCTGGCTCTGTGCAGGAATTCAGCTTCCAGAAGCACAGAGGTACTGGAGGAAAGGGGTGAAGTTTCCATTACTCCACCATGTCACACACCCTGTACTGTCACCGTGTTCACAGGGGTTCTTGGATGAGGGAAGAGATGAGGATCTGACTCCATGTTTCAGAAGGCTGAATGATTATTTTATTATATATATTACATTAAAACTATACTAAAAGAATAGAAGAAAGGATTTCATCAGAAGGCTAGCTAAGAATAGAAAAAGAAAGAATGATAACAAAGGTTTGTGGCTTGGGCTCTGTGTCCAAGCCAGCTGGGCTGTGATTGGCCATTAATTAGAAACAACCACATGAGACCAATCACAGATGCACCTGTTGCATTCCACAGCAGCAGATAACCATTGTTTACATTTTGTTCCTGAGGCCTCTCAGCTTCTCAGGAGGAAAAATCCTAAGGAAAGGATTTTTCATAAAAGATGTCTGTGACACTGTACCCATCCTGCAAGCACAGGATTTGTTGGTGGATGTTTCCCCCAGTGGGTGCCACTTGAACCAAAACACCAAACTAACCGTGGGATCTTCCTCATTCTTTCAGATTTCCAACCCCTGGTCCCACAAAAGGCCACCCTTTGAGTGCCCCCCCTCCACCCTTCAGATCCACAGGAAATTCCCACCATTGCCCGAGCTGGCAGGGAGCCCCAGCATAGCTCTGTGCTTTTCCCTGTATTCATAGAATCATGGAGTGGTTTGGGTTGGAGGGCATTGAAAAATTATCTTGTTCCAGCCTCCCTTCCGTGGTCCAGGACACCTTGCACTAGACCAGGCTGCTCAGAGTCTCATCCAGCCTAGTTTGGAACATCTCCAGGGATCCAGGGGCAGCCACAGCTTCTCTGGACAACCTGTGCCAGTGCCTCACCACCCTCACAGCCAAGAGTTTCTGCTGTATATCCAACCTGAATTTTCCCTCTTTCTATTTGAATCCATTACTCCTTGTCCTATCTTACATTTTAGAGAAACATAAAAAAACCAAACTCTTCAGTGCACCACATCATCATCATCATCATCATTGTCATCATCATCATCACCACCACCACCTCCCCAGGCCAATGTGGCACCACTTGGTTTTATTTTTGGCTTGGTTTGGAGTGACCACAAGCAAGCAGGAACACAAGGATCCCATCCAAGATATTGGCACAAATTCAGGTCCCCCCTCCTCCAACATGCAGCAGAGCCACAGGGCCTTCCAGAGCCAATGGCACAGGCTGGATGAGACAGGGTTTTCCCAGCTTTTCCTCCATTCTTTGGAGACATCTCATCAGTCTCTGGGAGAGGAAGCAATCTATTCCCTCCTCCTCTGCAGCTCAGGACAGAGGCAACCCAGGGGACTGCCTACGTGGGGTTTTGGCAGAGAGCACTTGTGACTCTCACCTCTCACCCAAAAGTGACCCTCACAAACCTCTGCATTGCATAACCATCCCAATGATTATAAAAATAATAAAATAATTATATATATGTATCTATTATGTGTGTGTGTGGTGCACACGCGGGTGTGTTGTGTTTTCCCAGCTAACACATGTCAGGATCTGTTTAAGCCTTGCTTTATGCTCAAATGTCACCCTGCCAGAATTCATTACATCCCATTTATTAATTAATTAAAATATATTTATACAGAACAGGCTTTATGAGACAGAGATAAAAATAACGTTTTGAGAGCTGTCCCCTGGACGGAGCGGGTGCTCTCTGATGGCAGCAGCAAGGACAGTAGCCACAGCCTTCCCTGTCAAGTGCTGACTCTCAGGGAATTGATGATATGGAAATTCAGTAATTAGGGCTGGGGAAAAAAAAAATAAAAAAAAAATCAAATCAGAAGCAGGCTCCAGAGCTGGTGCTGGCCATGTGGCAGCTCCACAGCCCCATCCTCTCCTTGCCGTTGGGTGGTGGGGTTGTGGCATCTTCTCCTCACACAGAGGACTCCAGCACAGGCAGAGAGACAGGCAAAGGCAGCCACAGTCACAGCAAAGGGCAGTGGCTCACCTGGCCATGCTTTTTAGGGGGAAAAACCCAGGCATAGCCTGGCTGGGATTGGCAAATGTAGGATTGTCCCTTTGCCTGTAAGGTGCCACAATCTCACGTTCAATGGAGTGGAAAGCCGTGAGCAGATGAGCGCTGGGAAAAGAGAGAAGGAGAGGGGGGGAAAAGGGAGCTCAAAGTCAGGGAGGTGATGGGTGGAGGGGACCCACCCCAGCCCCTTCCCCAGGGCCAGGGAAGCCCAGCTGGGTGAGGCTGCCCTCATGCACCCTGGCTCTGTGATCCCTGTGACAGAGCAGCAGTGACATTTCTACTGAAAACTCCCCATGACCTTTCCCTGTGAGCCTCTCGTGCTTCACTCGTTCTGGCATCTCCTGCCTGCTACCCCAGAGCACCTCACCCTGAGGAGAAGGGCAAGCACAGGCTCCATCCACCAAGGCCATTTTTGGGATCCAGCTTTACCTGTGGATTGCCACAGCACAGCAAGGATGAGCCAGCATCCCTGATCCAGTGGTGCATTCCCACCCCAGCGCTGAGGCCATGCAGCCACCACCTCACTGCCTGAGCCCAGCTGGGGTCCCCTGGCCATTCCTGCCATCAGCCAACCCCACAGCAGCCTGGTTTGCAGGCAGAGAGTCCAGCTGCCCCTCCCCAGGTGCCAGCACTGATTCTAGGGATGCCCTGCAATTCTCTCAGCCCAGGGATCCCTCAGCCTGTCACTGCACATCAGCTGATGTGCTCACCTGGGATGTTGGCAAATGCAGGGCTTCTCCTTTGCTCTCCCCCTGCCCAGGAGATGCCACAGCGGACTCAGATCTGAGGAGCTGGGTGACAGATCCAGGGGTTCCAGGGAAGATATGGGACCACTGCCCCAGGCTCCCCAAAGACCACCTTGATTTAGCCAGTGAGCACAACAGGGTATAAAAAGACCAAGTGGTGACAGCCAGAAGCTCCCACACCACCCAGAACAGGCAGAATGTGCCAGTTTCTGCCCATGGACTACCAAATTCAGGTCCTCCATCCTGAGGTGCAGACCACAGCTTTGGCTGAGATAACTTATGCCATATCTCCTGGGACAGAGGCAGGAGCCACAATCCAGACCCTGAACAGGGCCACCCTCCTGTCCATCCTCTCCCTGCACATCCTCCTTGGAAGGAGCAGGCCCTCTCCTCTGGATGTCAGCCAGCATAGCTCTGCTGGCCCTGGAGGAGCTCTGCCAGCCCAGCCTGGCTGAGCACATAACCATCTATTATTTAGCTAAGGAAAATACACCTGCGGGAAGAAATGGAAGTAAATCCACCCTCCTTTTTAAGTAGGCAAATACATCTCAGCAGCTCCTTACTGGACACTGAGCTGAAATAGAAGCAGCAATGAGGCTCCTGAGCCTCCAGCTCTCACCAGGGAGGAAAGACAATGATAGGCCAAGCAGCCCTCACCCATGGCAGCAGCACAGGCTTGTGGCTGGCTGGATATCAGCAAGGACTGCACCTCCATCCCTGTCCCACCCTGTGGGGAATTTTCAGGAGATTTCTGTCAAGAAGTGCAGCCTTGAGCCTGGGAAAACCAAGCAGCCATGAGTTTTGCTTGCCTTGGAGCATTCTCCATCACCTTCTGGGGTACCACACCCTGGTGAATACAAACTGTCCCTTTCCCAGAGCCTAGCCATGCCAGGGCACTCCCAAATATTGTAAATGCCCAACAAGGGGAGAGAATGATGCATCTGACTCCATCTTATCAGAAGGCTAATTTATTACTTTATTATACTATATTATATTAAAGAATACCATACTATATTATACACAGAGGACACAGTCTCAAGCTACGTCATGGAAGGTATAGGTTGGCTCTTAGAAGAAATTTTTCACAGAAAGAATAATGTGGACCTGGAATGCTCTTCCCAGGGAGGTGGTGGAATCACCATCTCTGGATGTGTTTAAAAAAGACTGGACATGGCACTTGGTGCTATGGTCTAGTTGAGGTGTTAGGGCATGGGCTGGACTTGATGATCTTGGAGGTCTCTTCCAACCTCATTATTCTGTGATTGTGTGATTGTGGGATACTATACTATACTATACTATACTATGCTATACTATACTATACTATACTATACTATACTATACTATACTATACTATACTATACTAAAGAATACAGAAGGGATACTTACAGAATGCTAAAAAGATAATAATGAAAACTCATTACTCTTTCCAGAGTCCCAACACAGCTTGGCCCTGATTGGCCAAAGAGCCAAAACAACTCACAGCAGAATCCAATGGAACAATCACCTGTGGGTAAACAATCTCCAAACACATTCCAAATGAGCAAAACACAGGAGAAGCAAATGAGATAAGAGTTGTTTTCCTTTTTTTTCTGAGGTCTCTCCCTCTGCCTTTCAGCTTCCCAGGAGAAAAACGCTGAGTGAAGGAATTTTTCCAGAGAATGTGAAGCCACCCCCAGCCCTTCCCAATCCCCACCAAAAAGCCCTTTTTTCCCCTCACAGGGATGTCTGCGAGCCATCCGTCATCCCCAGGGCTGGCAAAGAAACCACACGCACGAGGGAAGAGCTTCCCTGCCTCAAACAATTCTCATTTTTTGAAGGGCAAATTTCCTTCCTCTGCCCACTCAGTCTTGACAAGGACAGCAGGGGACCCAGCACATGAATACTAATGGCAGCAGTGGAGGGGACACGTGGGGATGGGAGTGCTGGGGCTGGGCACCAGGAAGAGCAGGAAGGAGAGGCATCCCACATGCTGCTGTGGGGGCTGCTGGCACCCCCAGAAAAACACCCAGAGGGTGAGGGATGCAGGCAGCCCCCCAGCAGCAGGCAGGAGGTCACATCCAGGCTTTAGGAATGCTGGATCAGGTCCCCTCCAGAGCAAAGGGTGCCAAAGGGTTCCACCCTCCCCAATACCATCCCAGGCCTTGACCACTTGCCCCCCCCCCCAAAAAAAAAAAAAACCAAACTGCTGTGATATTCCTTGTGCTGAATTCTTATTCAACTTCAAACTGACAAACTGTTTTTAATCTTTTCCTTCCATCCAGCTTGGAGATTGGGAAGCAAAAATCAATACAGGCTGGCAGGTGATCAAGTTGCTTGACAGTGGCGCTGAGGAGAGTAACAGGGAGGGGAGAGAGATGGGGATGGGGGGACAGGGAGTGAGGACAGGCCAGGGGAAGGGGGCACCAAGCACCTGCACTGCAGCCCCCAGCTGGGAAGGTCCCACTTGTCCCCATCTGCAGTGTAGCTGCTTGCTAAAACAGCCAGTGTGAGGGTGATGGGTGCCCACGTGCAGCTGGTGGGGTGAAGAAGAGGGAATGGCAATCCCAACTCCTCCAGGATCCTCCTAGAGCATGGCAATCCCAACTCCTCCACGATCCCTCCATGGCATGGCAATCCCAACCCCTCCAGGGCATGGCAATCCCAGCTCCTCCCTCTGTGTGCCCAGAGCCCCATTCACCAGCAGGGTTTGACCACCACAGCTCGTTCCTGGCCACAGTCCTCATCAAGAACCCCCAAAAGGCCTCCCCACCCCTCGTCTCCTGCAGCCTGGTGACAGCAGCACCTCAGAGAGCCTCTTGGCACCTTTAAATGTGGGTTTGAAGCCCTGCTCCGAGATGCCTTGGGCATCAGGAGAGCAGCACTTATTTCCCAAGGCTAGCTGGGTGTTGTTTGGTTCCCAGCCCAAGAGGGGAGAAATTGCAACAAATTTGTGTGAATTTCTCCAAAAATTCAACTCTTGTCTTTTCCTGTAGCTTCTGCTCCTGCCACGTCTCAAACATGTCTCCTTCCTCCAGTGCCCCAGGGCTGAGCAGGGTGAGGGAGACCAGAGCTCCTGAGCAAGGAGCAGCTCCTGAGCTGTTTGATGGATCCAAAGGAAGAGGAGGAGCAGCCCCAGAAGAAGCCAGTGGCCGCCCAAAAGATGGGGTGGCAACACCAGCACCGGGCCAAGGATAAAACCCCATGGAGCCACCCAGAGCCAGCAATGGACTGGGATTGCCTGCTCCACCTGTGATGGATGAGTAATGCCATTATTGACTCTCACAATTAATGGAAAAATATCATGTATTTAGGCTAAGAAAAGTTTATATATTTATAGTTATGTTGTACCCCCTCATGTGGTTATCAAGGGACACCTGGGAGGGCTGGCTTGTCACTGTGGTGACATCTGACCCCAATGAGGATTTGAGGAAGAGATCTCCACCACTGGACTGGCAAAGAAGGGGTTGGTGGACAGAACTTTGGGAAGGGTTAAAGGGTTAAAAGGGTAAAACCTCCATTGTGAGGGGGCTGAGCACATGACAGAGAAAATCTTTTGCTCCCAGCGCCGTAACCTTTTTTCTTTAATCAGTCTTCTGTTGTATTTTTGATAAGGTTTAATAAACCTTCCTAAACTATGAAAAGTGAGGAGCTATTTCTCACAATCCACATCCTGTGAGTCCAGACTGAGCACCAGGACTGCAGATCTTCACAGCCTTGCAGGAGAACTGGGCCCTTCTCCCTCAGTGCAGCAGAACTGGGCTCTTCTCCCTCATTGCAGCAGAACTGGGCCCTTCTCCTCAGTGCAGGAGACCTGAACTGGGCCCTTCTCCCTCAGTGCAGGAGAACTGAACTGGGCCCTTCTCCCTCATCGCAGGAGAACTGAACTGGGCCCTTCTCCCTCATCGCAGGAGAACTGAACTGGGGCCCTTCTCCCTCATTGCAGGAGAACTGAACTGGGGCCCTTCTCCCTCAGTGCAGGAGAACTGAACTGGGCCCTTCTCCTCATTGCAGGAGAACTGAACTGGGCCCTTCTCCTCATTGCAGGGGAACTGAACTGGGCCCTTCTCCCTCATTGCAGGAGAACTGAACTGGGCCCTTCTCCCTCAGTGCAGTAGAACTGAACTGGGCCATTCTCCTCATTGCAGGAGAACTGAACTGGGCCCTTCTTCTCATTGCAGGAGAACTGAACTGGGCCCTTCTTCTCATTGCAGGAGAACTGAACTGGGTCCTTCTCCCTCATTGCAGGAGAACTGAACTGGGACCTTCTCCTCATTGCAGGAGAACTGAACTGGGCCCTTCTCCCTCATTGCAGGGGAACTGAACTGGGACCTTCTCCTCATTGCAGGAGAACTGAACTGGGACCTTCTCCCTCATTGCAGGAGAACTCAACTGGGCCCTTCTCCCTTAGTGCAGGAGAACTGAACTGGGCCCTTCTCCCTAATTGCAGGAGAACTGAACTGGGCCCTTCTCCTCATTGCAGGAGAACTGAACTGAGCCCTTCTCCTTCATTCCAGCAGAACTGGGCCCTTCTCCCTCACTGCTCCGTTCCTCTCCTTCCCCACATGCCGGGGAAAATCCTTTGCTCCCAGCGCCATAACCTTTTTTCTTTCTTCAGTCTTCCGTTGTATTTTTGATAAGGTTGAATAAACCTTCCCGAACTATGAAAAGTGAGCAGCTATTTCTGACACGCCCACAGCAGCCTCCTCCATCCTCATCTTCCTCCTGGCATTTCCCAAAGCCACGGGCTGGCTCCTGGAGCCGCCAGAGCCCCCGAGAGCAGAGCTGACATTTGAAAACGATCAGTTTAGGAACTTCCCCCGCTGCTTCCCTCCGAGTCCCCCTTCCTATTGTAAGTGCTCCTCTGAGCTTTCATCTCCTAACTCTGTAAATCTCCGGGAAATACGGCTGTGTTTCTGTTGTCACTTCTGATCAGAGGGATGCCAGCGGGGTGAGGGAACTGGGGGGGAAAGGGAGGGGGAAGAGAGAGGGAAAAAAAAAGATTGCCTGGGGCCCCACACAGAGCCGGCATGCAAATGAGTGCCAGCTCCGTAAAAATAGCCCCAGCAGTCACATTTTATTACAGCCAAATTATTGGACCTGGGTTACTGGGAACTGGCACTGGGGAAGGCGAGAGAGGGAAGGGAAGAGAGGGAGAAAGGGTCAGGCATCATTTATTCTAAATATTTGAACTTTGAGAGCGCCTCAGGGTGTTTTCCCCCTCTGATCCGTGGATTTGCCTGAAATTGCTGGGGTGCTGGATGTGCCACGGCCTCCCCTGGCTCTGCCACACTCTCACAGGCCATGCAGCACCAGCAAAACATCTCCAGGGCCTTTCAGCCCTGCTGGGCTCCCACCCTGCCTTCCAAACTGGTGCCAGTTTGCAGCAGGGACACCCACTGCAGGTGCTCAGGGGGAATCTGAAGGGATTGCACAAGGCAGAGGGGGTCAAGGTCATGGCCAGGTGAGTTTGGAGGTGGCTGCTTGTCCTGGTGACGAGGGGATGTCCAGGTGAGTTTGGGAGCTCCCTGTCTTGGTGACGTGGGGATGGCCAGGTGAGTTTGGGAGCTCCTTGTCCTGGTGATGAGGGGATGGCCAGGTGAGTTTGGGAGCCCTGGTGTGAGGAGGTGCTGGAGCAGGTGCTGCTCTCACCCACACCCCAAGGGCAGCAGCAGAGTCAGCCCCCTGTTCCTGCCCTGCCCAAGGCTCCCTGAGCCTCCCTGCCCTGCAAGCACCCAGCATTTCCCAAGCAGGGACACTGCTCAGGGGACTCGTTTGTCACCCTCCCCATCTCTTGAACAGAGATGTGATGAACCAGGCCTAGTTTTCCTGCTGAGGGAGGTCACAGGACCAATGAGAGGGGGAAAGAGAACTTCAGGACAAGCTGCAAACTTTGGAAAGAGCACCTGCATGCACTGGCCGCTTCCAAAACCAGAGCAACCCAAAACATTCCTTGTGGCTTTCCCACCCCACAGATATTTTTGGTTGCATTTCTTGCAGGAGCAGCCCAGCCCTGCCATAGCCAAGGCCAGGGTGGGAGAGGCAATGCCCTGCTCAAGAGAGAGAAATTCCTGCAGGGATTTCTGGAGGCTGGCAGAGGAGCTTGACAGGGACACAGCACTCCTTAAATGCACTGCCTCCCAGTGCTCCAGAGAAAACTGGGTCAGGATTGGCTAAAGGCAGGAGCTCAGTGCTCCTGGAGCAGCATCCCAGCAGGATGAGCAGGGATGGTGGGGCTCTGCCATCAGGACAGACAGACACCATGGAGCAGTGGGACAGGGATGTGATAAACTCTTGCTCTCTGCAGCCAGAGGTGCTCCAAGGATGGCTGGTGCTTCCAGGAGAGCCACCTCCTACCCAGCAATTCCCAGAAACACAGGCACGCTCCCTTCCTGCCCAGCTCCACAGTCCAACACACCCCAAAACCCCTTTGCTGTTTCTATTTTATTTTATTTTATTTTATTTTATTTTATTTTATTTTATTTTATTTTATTTTATTTTATTTTATTTTATTTTATTTTATTTCTTAATCAAAATAAATAATTAGATTGGAAAACTCTGGGGCTGTGCTTAGGGCTCAGACCTGCCCTCCTACCCCAGGTGGTGCCACCCACCCCAGTCCTTCAGTACAGAGGAAGGATCTGCAATCCTGGAAATGCTTTTGTAGCTCCTTTGTCATCTCTCTCTTTTTCCTGCCCTCCCACACCCTAGTTTTGTGGATGTCCTGAGACATCTTTAGATTTTCAGAAATAAAAGGGGAAAAAGGGAGAAAAAAGGGAGAAAGGAAAGGAAAGGAAAGGAAAGGAAAGGAAAGGAAAGGAAAGGAAAGGAAAGGAAAGGAAAGGAAAGGAAAGGAAAGGAAAGGAAAGGAAAGGAAAGGAAAGGAAAGGAAAGGAAAGGAAAGGAAAGGAAAGGAAAGGAAAGGAAAGGAAAGGAAAGGAAAGGAAAGGAAAGGAAAGGAAAGGAAAGGAAAGGAAAGGAAAGGAAAGGAAAGGAAAAAGAAGAAAAAAGAAAAAAGAAAAAAGAAAAAAGAAAAAAGAAAAAAGAAAAAAGAAAAAAGAAAAAAAAATTACCACCAGCAAATCTCTGTCTGTGATGCCAAAACCTTTATTCCCAAGCATATGTGTTTGGGGGAAACCTCAATTTCATATAAATCCCTTTCCTGCAAAACTCAAAGACCTCCAGAGGGATTAAAGGAGGAGAGCAGAGCTCCGCCCTGGGCCTTACAGCTGGCAAAGCTGGGGTTTGGAGCTAATTTGGAGAAGGCATGGCTGAAATGCCCAGGGCTCCTCATCCTGCTGATGCTGCAGGAGCAGCAGAGATGCCAGCCAGCTCCTGTTATCACCTCTGTGGGACTGGCTTGCGATTAAAGGCATCTGAGCTGCAAAGCACGGAGGGAACAACATATGGACAGGAGCAAGGGACTGCTTTCCCAGCCTGGCTTTTCCAGACCCTAACTGCATTTGCAAGAGGATCCCAGAGCCGCAGTGCAGTTCTTATTCAGTGCTATTAAACTTCATTAACTGATATATTGTTTCGTGTTGACTCAACAACTCTTAAACCCTCTTCCGAGGGACTTCCTTGAACGTGCTGTAAATTTCCAGTAACTGCCTTCCATCAGGAGCAAACTGCTCCAGCCCCACTCCCCATTCTGGGATGCAGCAGTGATTCTCCTGTGAGATCCTGTATTTATTTATCCTCCTGCAGCCCAGGGAATGGAACTAGGCACTGCAAAAAAAAATCCACTCTCCTGACTTTCCTCCATCCCAAGCAGGGATGAAATCTCCCCGTCAAGTTCTAGATCTGCAGTAGAGGAAAAACTCCAAACGATTCCTCTCCCGGTGATCAAAGTACTCCTCTGCCACGCAATTGACAGCTCTGCTTCCAGCTGAACACTTTCAAGCTTCTCATTGTCTCGTGTAAACTGTAATCCAAAATGATCTCAAACCCAAAATAAATTCAAGCTTTTGGGCCTAGACCCAAATGGGTCATTTTGGCAGCATGTAATTCTGATTTTTAGTGTTTCTTCCCCCATTCTCCACCTCAAATTGAGACATTAGTGAGACTGACCTCCTTTCAGAGATCTCTTTGACTTTGATGCTGTGGCATACACAGATGGAATGCATTTCTGCATATTCCAAGACACTCTGGGATAGCTTCTCTCATGTAATTATTCAGATAAGCTAACCTGAAAGCGAGAGCGTGAGCGAGTCCTTTGCCAAATCTGAGCGACTTTGCTCTCAAAGCATTGGTAGGCACTTCCCTCGTCACAGGTGACAGCTGCCACGTCCCCAAGGTGTTCCTGGTGGGCAGTGGGGGCCTGTGGAGCAGCGAGGAAAGGGGGACAGCTCATAACCTGGGGCTTGGCTTTACCCTCTCAGCACAAACAGGGAGGGATGCTAGGGCTGAGATTTGGTGTTGGTGAGAGGCCTGGATGGAGGAGCTTGTGCTGAGCGTGGTGGCGAGTCAGAGCAGTGTGGGTGATGCAGAAGGGAGGCTCATCTCTGCCGTGGGGTCTCCTCCACCACTGCAAAGCCGGCCATCAGCACAGCTGTAGGAGTGACGGGGGTAGGACGGTCAGGACGGGTGGAGATGAGAGATCTCTGCAGCCAGGTCATGGAATTTGTGGTTTATTGCAAAGGGCCTGGGTGCAGGGCCCTGCTGGGAGCTGCCAGCCACAGCTCAGAGCAGGCTCCAGAGAGGTAAAGACAGTGGAAAAGAGGATGAGAGAGAGAGAGAGAGAGTAAAGAGGGTAAGAGAGAGGACAAAAGAGCAAAAGAGAGTGAAGTTCCTGTTACAATACCATAAATTTTCTTCTGTGCTGAATATTCTAATTTTCACTAGCCGATCTAGTACAAGATACAAATCCTATAGCATTTACATACAGCCTATGAGAATCATCACATTACCATACTGTGTTACATCTTAAACCCTAAAAACTCTTCTTTGGATGCCTTCTGCCAGGCTAGCAGGGTCTGCTCTGACCCTTGGAGCTGTCTGCAAGCAGAGGGTGTTGTTTCATCAAAAGGGGATCACCTTCAGCTGGCCACACCATTGTTTCCCAGTTGTTCAGTAATTGAGGTATCTCAAAGCTTGCTTTCATTTCAATCTCACTTATAGTTTCTATATTCTCAAAATCTTTTGCCAGGCAATAATATTTATAAGGCTTTCCTGTTTAACCTTCCCCAACACACAGCCCCAACAGCAGCAACCACTGGTGGCTGCTGAGAAGAGCAGAGCAGAGCAGAACACCCATTCCCCTCCCCATCCTCTGGAACCCAGCATGCTTCAGGGGCAATTTCCCAGTGACTCCGAGGTCACCAGAGGATGGCTTCACTTTTGATGGTGAGGCAGCATCAGGCAGGATAATAGCAGGGCTGGCTGAGTGGCAGGTGGGCCAGCACGCCGTCCATTTCCCCAGCGCTGGCTGCAATTATCTCAGGCCACCGTATCATCAGGAAGCGCCTTTCTGCTGAAATTACAACGTGTCGCCTTTAATTACGCTAATTGTTAATAGGGATTCTAATTTTGGGTTCATTTTCCACCGCTAAAAAAAAAAAAAATAAAATAATAAATTAAAATAATAGGTGAGGCAGCCCAGGCGTTTCTGCCTTCCCTGGGATTTCTGCCGGCAGCGCTAATTGAAACGTTCCCGCTGCACCGCGCCGCTCCGCGCTGACAGTGCCTTTGCCCCTTGTCACAAAATCAATGGCCTTGCCTTGCCCGCCCCATGCCAGCTCCTCTCGGCTGCCGGGGCTCCTTTTCCCACTCCTCGGCTCCCTCGGATCATCAGGGTTAAATGATCTTTTCATAGGGCCCAGCCACACTGTCAGCAGGCATTGAGTGACTTTTGAAAATGAACCATGTTAAGTGGACTTGATGGGGGTTACAAGCGCCATTATTGCTATCACCAGCGTGATAAAATGGAGCAGTAATGATGGGGGAAGGTACTTATCACTGTCTCTTGGAGATCACTTCAGATGGTTCGGGTCTGAAGCGTCTCACCGGAGATAAATGGAATGTATGGAAGACAAATGGCACCAGGACAGAGCCTCCCGCCACAGGAGGGACACGAGACAGCAGCGACCCCTCTGTGGTGGTCACACAGAATGATTAAATAACCGAAAGACATGTTGCCTTTTCCTCCAGGAGCCACCAGAGGAGGTGACCAAAGCCACCTGTGGCGACAAGGTTGTCTCAGGTGTCTGCTGGCAGCTGGGTGAGCAGAACCAGGATGGGAAATAGATGAGAAATCAGCCTCTCACACTGCAGCCTGCCTGTGATGATATCCCTGGCAAACCAGGCTGACTCTGTCCTTCTCCATTCCAAACCTCAGCTGCCCTTCAACTCTGGGGGTCTCGAAGCCCCAGCTAAAGCAGCCCCTACTGCCCAGCCCAGCTCAGTGCCAGCAGAGTGGGCTCACACACTGCTCCCAGCCAGAGAAACACGAATTACACCAAATGCTCTTCCATGTCTGAGCAGGGAAGCCAACAGTTTCCAACGGGCAAGGAAAATATCACATGCTTGGAAAACACTAGTCAAGCATCATGCACCAGAGCGATAGGAACCCAGACAGCATTCCCAAAACATCCCCCTCTCCAACCAAGCAGCACCCCACAACAGCCCCCCCCTCCCAATCCCATCCCCACAACACCCCACTCAAGGATTGTGATGCACACGCAGGAAAATGATCCCCGTGGGGCTGTGCTCCCTCAGGTCTCCAGTGCTGCACTGAGAAGCTCCCAGGACACAGAGCACCCTCAGGACTCTCCTCACTGCCACAAAGAAAGAGGCAGAAAAAAACCCCCAGGGAAACAGCAAGAACTCCTTATATCACCTTCTCATCACCTTCCTCCTTCCAGCTACACCCGCTGAGTTGCTTTATATCACTTCAGTATCACTTAATTGAGGTACAGGTGGTTCCCTTCTCTCTCTGGCCACCTGGCAGCCCAAGCTGCCTTCTCCATGTCCTGGAAGCATGGGAGAAGACAATTTCAAGTCCAGGCCACCCCAAAGCACCATTCCCAGGGAGAGTCCTGCAAGGGAAAGAGAGATGGTGGAAGAGGCAGAGGTGCAGAGCAAGTCAGCAGATCCTACATGACTGGGCAGAGCAGATCCCCCCTCAGGTCACCCTGCTCCCCATTACCATCAGGATTTTGTGAATGTGGATGTTTACCCTGAAAAGACACAAAAAGGAGCCCCTCTGCAAAAGGAGGAGCCTTCAGGCAGGGAAAAGGGCCGAGGAAGGATATATAACAGGAATAATCTGTCTGGGAAAGCTTGAAAGGAGCAAGACCTGAAGAAAAAGACATTTTCTGGGAGTTTCAAGAGGTCATCAACCCAAGTCTTGTCACACTGGCCATGTCAACTCTGGCTGGGTGCAAGGCTGAGATGCAGGTCCAGGGGTGGTGCCTGGTTCCTGCAGCCCCCACTGACCCCCCTTTCCCTGTCATGGCAGTGGTAGCACTGCTGGCAATATTGACAGCCAGAAGGATTTCTCATTTCCCACAGCCCCACAAGGTAAATTAAGGAAAGGACAAGTCAAAGCTCTCTCTGGCTGCTCGCACTCGGGGAGTCCCAACTCAATACATCTTGGTTACTCACAAAAGATGCTTAGTAATAAGCTAGAAAGGCAAAGTTAGTCCTGCAGGCTGTGGGGTCACTGGCTAAAGGATCACTTATTTCCCAAAGACTTTGTGGAGTTCAGTGCCTGGACAAAACCAGGAGCTCTGGCTGCTCTTACAAACTCTTTCCCATTTTGGAATGCCACGTGGAAAGCTGTAGAGATAAACCAGTATTTGTCTCACTTAGCTCCAAGATCCCGATGGCATGAACACCTCCTTCCAGGCTTGTGCAAATGTGGCAGAAATTACACTTTAGCTGCAAGCCAGGCACAAGAGAAACTGCAGTCAGAAACCATGGAAAGTCTGTGAAACTTTATCCACCGCAAAACCCTGTTTCCAGACCGACTTCAAGGCAGCAGAGCCTGCACAAGTCATACTGGTGGCCATGTGCCTTTTCTTCAAGCAAGGGTTTCCTGCTGTTTTCTAACCTCAAGGCAAAAGAGAAAACATCCATCCTTTCACCAGCTTTATTTCCATCCCAGATGAAGAGCTGATCCTCCTCCTTTTTTTTTTTTTTTTTAATTCTTTTTTTTCCCCTGATGTCTCAGTGCCTCTGAAGCGCTGCCTTCCACCGGTGCTGGTGGGAAGCAGCTTGCCTGGGGACAGCCAGATGCCACTTTGCCAGGGATCTGCAGGAAAAACCCGGCTGGAAGCTGGCTCTGCACCCTGGATTGTTCAGCAGGAGCTGCCCAGCCTGCCAGCCCTGGCCAGTTTTGTTTTGAGGCATGGACCAAATACGTGGTTTGGCAAACCGAGAAAGCTGTGAGGACAGAAGAGGGTTTTGGCTCTTTGAGCAGCATTTGGGTGTCCCACACTGGGTGTCAAATTATCTCTGTGTTATGAGCCTACAAGGATTGTTGTTTGCATTCAAACTCATGACAAAACAGTGTTTCCCAAATATTGACCCGAGTTCCCCATTCCCTAAAGCCCCAACTAGGAAAGATCCCCAACTCCTTAGCCTCAGTTATCCATACATGGATCATTTAGCTGTAGAAATTCTCTGCTTTCCCTTTTTTTCCACTCTTCACAACAACAGAGTGGGGGAAAGAGCTCTTAGAAAGCCAAACTGGATTTAAGAGTGCCTTCCACTAGGGAACTGGTCGGAGGAGGATAGAAAACAGGGTGAAGGAAACTACAGGGCTGTTCAGAGGAAAGGAGGAGGCACCACAGCCACCCTGAGTGCAAACAGGTGCCTGCAGACCAGCCTGGGCAGGTTGATACCAGGCAGAAGTTGAACTACAAACATGCAGCCCAGTGCACAGACCTTTTTGTGTCTTTTCATTATAGAAATAGTTGTCTCAAAAGGTTTAAATCTCACGTGAGTGAGAACAGGACCTGAGGACCTGGAAGAGCTGGTGGGTGTCATCCCATGGGGGCTGCACCGCCACGCTATGGTCTCACTGGACCTCTGCTGGGTGGTCCTCACTAAACCTTTGAGCTTTGTGTGGCACAGAATATCCAGCAGCAGCAGCATCTCCTTCTCCCCAGGACCACAAGGAGCCAAATTCTTCCCAGATCTCCCTCTGCAAGGGACTGCTCCAGCTCTGACACCCTCAGCCCACCACTCATCTTCCTCCCAGCATTTCACTCATTCCCCCTCTGCCTCCCAAAACTCTGCCGCAGAGCAAAACTCATCCAAAGCGCTGAGGCTGTGATTTTCATGACACCACCACTGCCTGGCTCATTTCTCTGCTGTCCTCTCAGTTTTTGTGAAGGTTAAAGGCATCCTTCCTGGGCGACTGTCAGACTGTTATCTGGGCTGGAACCGGCTGCCTGAGCTCCATGAGGAATATTTTATGCAGATTCTCTGCTGCACCTCAGATGGCTCATCAGTAACCACCCTGCTGCTGTGGCTTTATTTCCTCTGAGCCCACCCTTTTGCTTCTCCCCAGCCCAGCCTCCCTTTTACAGGTGTAAAACTGTGAGCATCCACATGCAAGGAATGCAAAGACTTTCCCTTGGGTTGATGCAAGGAAGAGTTGCTGTGTGCAAGGAAGGATTGGGGTGAGCTGGTTTGGAAAATGATGGGTTTTTTTTTTCCTTCTGGAAGACAGGAAGATCAGGAGACAGACTCCTGTTACTCTGCTTCAGAGTTTTAGTCCCAGCACTCTGCTCCCAAAATCCATGTCAGGACAGAGAACATCAGGAGAGAGAACATCTCTCTGCCTTCCCCTTGGGAGCTTCCAGGCAGGCACAAAGAGAGCCACAGGCAGTGCTGGGCACCCAGGCTGGTCTCTGGAGTTCCTTCCCCTGGCAGAGGGGTGTGTGAAGAAAACAAGGAGAATAATCCAGCTTGCTCGGGCAGCTGGAAGTCTGAGGATGATTTTCACACCCGTGCCCCTGGCAAGACAAATGACAGCCTGTTGTCATCCCAGCTGGCTATGGGGTTTTTTTGGGGTGGGAGCTCACCTCAGCACAGCAGCTTGAGCAGCAGCTCAGGCTGGAGGAGGTGGAGGACGTGCAGCCACCAGCATCCCCAGAGGCCCACTCCACCTCTCTGAGTACCAGGGCAGAGCCTGACACCTGGGAGGCTTCCCACTAAATGCTGATTATAAATGTCATGATTTCAGAGGGGGAAGGAAAACAGCTGGATTCATCAGACAGCAGCACTGGCAGCTAAAAAAAATACCATCTCCTAATGTGTGAGCTGAGTACAGAGAGCGGCAGAATAAACAGGAGACACTGTGGTAACATTTTTACAAGTCCCCTGGCTGACTGTTAGAGCCCTTTAACTAAAACATGACTGAGCGTCCTGGTTTCGGGATCTCAGCAGCACGCCCGGCTCCTCCGGGGATCACCAGGCTTCAACGACAGATGGATCCAGGCAACAAAGCTCACATCTAGATGGAAACCCAGCAGGACTTGCTTTTGGACCCATCCCCACCTCTGCTTTTAAACTGCACTGGCATGAGAGGCTGCGCTCCTCTGGCCACGCTTCCCCGCGGCCGTAAATCCGATTTTATTGGCACCCAGTCCAAGGCTGAAAACAATGCAAAGCGCTAAACAGATATAAACTCTTTCTGCTGCTTCACAAGATCTCCAAAGGGGCCAGAAGACTTTCTGCTGAATCAGGTATTGTTTTGTGCTCCTGCCTCTGGCAGGGGGCCAGGTGCACACCATATTGTAGGAGCCGGGTAATTTGGCAAAAACGCGATCATGTGCTCACCCTGATTCAGTCCCAATTCCTCCCATGGGGTGACGGGGTAATGTGCAGATCTGGTATTAATTAGCGGGAAACCACAGCCCCAGGCTGTGATCTGTCATCCTCTTTTGGAGGCAGCTCGTGCCTGCTAACAGCTTCCCCACCCTGGGCTCCCCCAGCCCGCCACCCTCTCTCCTGACAGGCACCACCCCAGCTCTGGGCATCCCCCTGCTCTCACATGGCAGACCAAAGACCCAGATAACCCAGTGCCTTGTCTCTGAGAGCCACTAAAGCTGGGCTCCTGCTCCCAGGAATGCCTGCACCCTGTGGGATTTGCTCTTCTGGCTGGGAGCATCAACATCTCTGAGCCTTTTCCCAGGTCCCCATCCATAGGGGCACATCTCCAGATGAGCTGAAACTCACACTGTCCTGCTGATGGCTCAGACAAGAGCCCAGTGCTTTGGGAAAAAAATCTCCCAGCTCCAGCAGAAAAGGCAGCACTGGTACCCAGCGTGCCAGAGATTAAGCAATTTACTGAGTCAATTGTCTTTTTTCCAAGGACAAACATGTGTGATAGAAGATCTCCAGATCTGCTGGCACGCTGTGAGCTCTGGGCCATCAGCCCTTTCACTGTCTCAATTCATCTGTCAGGAAACCACCATGCCCATTAAGGCTGGAGAAATGGAAAGGGATGTTCGTGGTCCACTCAGCAAGGATTAAACACCCTGTTGCACAAATGATGGTTACCCAAGATTTCCCTGTAGAAATGCTGGAATTCCTGTCTCCAACACATGCTGCCCTCCTAAGAGAAGCAGGAGAGACAATAATATTATTTACTACCAGAAAACCCTTGCAAGAGGTGGCATGAACAAGACAGGATCACACTGCTTCAGGAAATACCTGTAAAATCTTGTGGCGCCAGAACAAAAAGGGAATTTCCTCCAACACGTGGGGAAGACACGAGGTGTCTGCTTGGTAAAGGTGGTGTTCAGCTTTGGCCCATTGAAAAGAAATCCAGAAGAAAAATATCTGCTATCCAGCCCAGCTGGCAGCTCTTCAGGACTTGGTGGAAAGGCTCAGGGGAATGTGGGAGGGACAGAGAAGCCCCAACTTTAAGCAGGACAGTCCCTGGGCTTCGTCTCCTCCCAGGCTGCCCCCTCACCTGCAGCATGAGCTGCCACCAGGTGAGGCTGAGGATAAACCTTGGGGAAATTCAAAGAAAGAACAGCCATTTTAAGGGGAAAGAACACCAGGGTTGTCACACGTGAAGAAATATTTCTGGAAGGACACAAGCCCTCTCAGGGTTACACTACAGGGCTGGAGCACCTCGGCTATGGAGACAGGCTGAGAGGTGGGGTTGTTCAGCCCGGAGAAGAGAAGGCTGCAGGAAGAACTTGAACTTAGGGCCCCTTCCAACACCTAAAGGGGCTACAGGAGAGCTGGAGAGGGACTTGTGACAAGGGCCTGGAGTGACAGGACAGGGGGGAATGGCTTTGACCTGGGAGAGGGTAGGTTTAGTTTAGTTATCAGGGAGAAATTTGTCCCTGTGAGGGTGGGGAGGCCCAGAGAAGCTGTGGCTACCCCTGGATCCCTGGAAGTGACCAAGGCCAGGTTGGACAGAGCTTGGAGCAGCCTGGGATAGTGGAAGGTGTCCCTGCCCATTGGGAGAGACGTTGGAATGAGGTGATCTTTGAGGTCCCTTCCAAACCAAACCACTCTGTCATTCTGACATTACCCCATAAGAGCAGCCCAGGATGCATTTGGCAGAAGGAGGGGTAGAGGGATAAATTACCCAAGAGGTGCTCCTTCTGGGATGGTTTGGTTTTGTTCCTCCTTTGTTTGTTTGTTTTTAACAGCATCCTCCAGTGCACATTCCTGGGGCTTGCTGGAGAGGAATACCTCAGAGCAGAGCCTCACCTTCCATGCCATCATTTCCCACAGCCACCGTCGCAGAGCCCTGTGCTGCTCACCTGCCCAGGGCTGGAAATAAAACTAAAGCTAAATAGGAAAACAGACCTCAGTCAGACCCTGGGACTGGGACTCCCTTCTTGGATGTCTCCTGGAACTTTGTTACAGCAGGGAAACAAGGTAAGAGAAACTGGGGATGATCTTTGATTTGCCTGCAACCTAAACTTCAGACCCTGCCCTTTCCACTGCCAAGTGCTTAGGAGAAAAAAAAAAACAGGAGTGGATTTCTTCTCTGTGTGTGTGAGTGCATACCAAACTGGCTAATTTAAAACAATTACGCAACAGCTAATTAAAATTATCTCTGTGTCCTCGGAAGGAGGGCGGCTGGCCAGGTACTCAGCATGAAGCGTTTGATTTTCGGAGCAGTGTCTTGTTAAAAGCCTTCATGCCGCGGTGGCAGTGGCTGGACCCATCCCGGTGTGCCTGTGGAGAGTGGCTGATGCCCTTCCCGAGTGAGCATCACTCTTCCTCCCTCTTCCTCCCTCTCCTCCTGCCCGCCTCAGCACTGCGACCTACCTGAGGCACCGGCTGTGCTTTATGAAGTCTAAAATTTTCAACTGGTTGTGTCTTTCCATGCAAACTCATTAGACACTATTTACACCCGCTGCAGCTGTGCAGAGAGAGGTTTTGAACTCTGGCATTCTACAGTAGGCTTTGTTTCTCATTTACATTTGCATATTAAAGTGTTTGCCTGAAATAGGCTATTGAAATTAATTCAGGATTAATTGGTGTCTTTATCTCATTAGGACAATCTAATTTAAGGATGATGAAATTGTTTAGCCTCCCGTTTGCATAATTAGATTGCTTTGAATTGCTGTCATTATTGTGCTCTTTAGCATCATCTGTAGGCCTCAAACAGACAAGAGTTTCAACCTCATAAAGACCAATCATGTGTTACAGCAGAGAGCTGTTAACCCCTTTTGATCCAAACTCCCTCCAGCTCTGCAGCACAATGGGGTGGGTGCTCCGCGGCGCTGTGGGGTGCAGAGGTCTCCACAGGCTTGTCACAAGGTGTCCCCTCTTCCCCTGGACACGCTGGGGCAGCCCCAGGTGCTGCTGTTTCACCTGGCCTTCCCATGGGAAGGGTGGTGGAAACCTTCACAGTCACCTGGGGCTGTGGGCTGCTCCTCCCGAGGGGCTGAGCAGAGCCCAAAGCGCTCACTCTGCATCTTAGGTCCCTGATAAGGGCTGCTGGGAACACATCCAAGGCGGCCTGATCCCATCCCTACAGCATGGCCTCAGGAAAATCCGTGGGCTGATGGCAAAGACAGCTGGGGATGGTTGAGCTTCCCCTCTGTTGGAGCTGGGCTGCAAGGGGTGCTGGTGGCTACAGGTACCATTGTGTTTTCTCCCCTCCAAGCTCCATCTTTTCCAGTTTAGAGGCTGAACCTCCAGCTGAGGAGCATCTCCTGAAGATGTCCTGGCCAACATGCAGCCCTTGGGTGTGGTACCAGGACATTTCTTCTGCTTCTCTCCCCTCTATGCTCACCTGGATGCTGAGGGAGAGAGCAGACCCAGCCCTGTGTCCTGGGAGCATGCACGTGAGGAAATACCACCAGTACCCATTGGAAGAGCAAAGGGAAAGAGAATCACAGAACTGTTTGGGTTGGAAGGGTATTCTGAGGATCATCCAGTCCAACTCTGCTGTCCAGGCATGGTCACCCAGAGCAGGTGACACAGGAACACATCCAGGTGGGTCTGGGATGTCTCCTCCACAACCTGCCTGGGCAGCTGTTCCCATGTAAAGAAGTAAAGAAGTTTTTCCTCATGTTGGGGTGGAATTTCTCAGGGTTCAGTTTATGGCCAGTGCCCCTCATAGCTGTAAGAAGCAGCTGTGAGGCCAAATCTCCACGCTGGGGCTGCAATCAGGGTGTGGATTCTCTGCTGCTCAGTGTGTGCCCCAACACATCAGCAGTGAATGTGCACCAACAGGTTGCAAGGGCAGTGCGTGCGTGTTGAGGGGTGTGGAGGGGACATTGGAGAGCTGCAACCATCCTGAGGATCCTCACAAGGATCACACGGCATGCAAACAGCTCTTCACCTGCTTTTCAGTGCCACTTTCCCTATCCCAGCTCCCTGCCCATCCAGGGGACTTGGGGACACGTGTGCTGGAGCCACCTAGAAAGGGACATCCCCAGCCAGCAGCGGCTGCTGTCAGAGGAACCAGCTCAGCATCCTGAGCTAAGACCTCACTTCCCCACGAGTCCCTCCATTACAAAACAGCCTGTTCAGCCACACAACGAGCATCTCAGAAGTATTTTTACACGACAAAGCATCCCACGGCATCTCATCCGGACCACGGCCTCGTGCATTCCCCCCCTGCACCGGCCCAAACTCTCTTTCCAGATGGCCGCCAGAAGCCAATAGCCACCAGAGCGCCTGAATCCAGCCCTGGAGATGCTCCCAGGGCACCGAGAGCAGCAAGGGGGTCGGGATGGCAGCTCGGTGGTGGCTCCTGGGGCCGCTCTCCGTCTGTCCTGGCCCAGCTCGAGGCGAGAGCCCTGCTTCTCATTAGCGGGCGGCTGGCTCCGGAGGCGGGGGCTGCGCCAGGCAGGCTGCTTCGCCAGTCGCTTCACGTACCCGAACATCTGGTTGTGTCTCATCACAGTGCAAATTTATGACCCTGGAAACAACATGTTGATGATGCGCTGGGAAAGAGGAGCTGGAGCTGTAATCCCGTGTCCAGAGCGCGGGGACGAGGGGAATCTCCGCGCAAGGACTTGGGAAGGGAGGGAGGAGGTGAGGAAGGGCAGATCTGCAAATCCACAGGTGGGCATGGAGGGGGACAGAGCTCCTGGTGGTGCAGCGCAGCAATATTTGTCACTCTCAATCTCTCTCCTCTAGGAAAAAAAAAAAAAAAATGCAAATTCAGCAGCAGCCAACTTCGCACAACTTCATCTCGATGAATTGCCAACTTCAAACCAGCCAACAGGCAGGAAAGCTTAAAGAAAATAGATGAAAGATTTTATTTGAATGCTTTTGAAAGGGAGTTTTTCCATTCACAGTGACTGGCCAGTTACACTTTCCATTTTATGGTTAAAATTATACAGACTTTTAAAGTTATTTGAAATGGAAATGACAAGATCGCATTTCAGGTCCTCCAAAGGGAGCTTTGTTTGCCAAGGATAAGTAAATGTTTCATTATTTTTTCCAGAGATCAAATATATCAGTTGAACCAGAACAGAGCGGGACTCGGGAAGTCTTGTTTGCAGGTTCACACCAAAGATGTTTCAAGTTTTCAGCTTAGCCCAAACAAATGTTTTTAGTTAGGTCGCTTTGTTCCTGCAGCAGAAAAGAAAGAAATCCAGCTCCTGCCATGACAGTTAGGTAGCAAAAGAAGAAAAATAAAACCCCAAGAGTCAGTGCAAAAGAAAGGTCTTAGTGTGTAAAGAAAGCTTGCCTTGAACCCTTCTGGTTTTTAGATCCTTGATATTTTATCAGGTCTTCTAATATATGGGAGAGGACAATCCCTCTGTGATACCATATATACACATATAGGTGTGTCTAGCACAGGGAAAAACAGGGAAAAAGAGAAGGTATGATCAGCAAAAGCTAGGATGCTGTTCAAGAGGGGTGGGATGGATTTTCCTCCTTAGCTGTCCAACAGCTCCACAGCATAAGCACCAGCTGGGAAGAGATAAGCAACAAAAGGTCACACTGGATCACAGGCAAAGGAGATTCAAACTGGTGCAAAAAATACCACTGCTCCTCAAAGAAGATGGAGCACAACTGGATCAAGCCTGGAAAGGAGAGGTGAGGGTTGCTGGAGGTCTGGGAAACACAACAAACTTGGAGGGGAGGCATGATACAAACACACCTTTGAATATAGCAGTGGTTCTTCTTTGTGTCATCAGTGGGAGATGCACAAGAATTCATAGTCCAATACAGCTCCAGGAAACTGGAGATGAGCCCTCAGGAAAAGCTGCTGGTGGTGGGCATGCAGCAGCCTGGAGCATCCACAGCATGGCAAACACCTGGGAGCAGCACCAACACACTTCCCACCACCTTCCAGCGTGGCCTGTTTGTGAATCCACGTGGCTTTACAGCAGACACACGAGTCCAGGTAGAGAAATCCAAGTGGAGCAGCCCAGCTCTGACTGCTTTCACAGCCCATGGACAGCTGTGGGGAGCACTGGCACAGCTCCCCAGCAGCCTGGCTTACCTTCCCACACTACCCTGGCATGGGGGCCTTAAGTGAGGACATTGAGACCACTGGCAAATGGATCTTCCCCTGCTCTCTCCATAGCTGTTGATCTCCAGAGAACAGCTTTCCTTCCCTGCCTTTGGAATTGCTACAGGCAGAGGAGACACGGCTCAGACTGCAGGCTGCTCAGAAAGCAAGGGCTGTAGGAGCAACAACTATCCAAAGGACAAATCATGCCTCTGGCATCTGCTGGAGCACTGGGATCCTTCCAGCTGCAGCAGGAAGCACAACTCTTGCCACGAGTCACAAACAGGTTCAGAAGAACTTTGAGCAGAAAGCTGTGAGAGCTTTAAATGCTCTTTGGTGGAGATGCAGGATGCTGCCAGCAAACCCAAGCTGAGGAAGGGACAGGGGAAATGTTCTGATATCGAGTTGAGAGCTTTGACCTCCAAATCAAGTTGTGACCAGTGGTAAACTGGAGTTAATACAGATTGCACAGAGAGGTGGTGGGTGCTCCTGGAAAGATTCAAGGACAGGTTAGACACAGTTCAGAGATTCCTTATGAACTGAAGTGAGGCTGGAATGAGAAGGCCTTTGAGGTTCCTTCCAACCCAAGCTGTTGTGTGATTCTGTGATTCTGTGATGTGCAACCAACACCCAGAAACAAAACCATGGGGCTGTGGGGCAGAGCTCAGGCGGGGCTCACCACCCATCAATGGCCCAACACAAACCTCCGCTGTGGATGAGGACCTCCCCACATCCTGGCTCCAGGCATTCTGCTGGATGAGGAGCACAATGCCATGGATCTGGAGGAGCCACACCATGCCTTGCCTCAGCCAGAGCCTGTCTTGGGGGATTAGCAGGGGCCAGACATAGATTTATAACCCCCACTTCTGTCAAGCCCATGTGCTTCAGCCTGTGTGGTTCAGCTCTTCTTCCCAAGAGGACTTTGTTAGCAGAGTTCAACAACAGATCTTTATGTTTGCTTGTAGGATGGTTTTTAGAGAAAAAAAAAAAAAAAAAAAGAAAAAGAAAGGGAAAAGGAAAAAAAATGGAAAAAATACCCCCATAACCCCTCAGGGGAGTGAAGTAAAACATTTTCTTCAGTCTTGAGAGTTTGAAAGAAAAATGCAAAACAACTAATTTCTAAACAAAAAGTCTCTTCAAATTAGAAAAATCAGGCAGTCCCCTTAAGCAATGTTGAACTAAAATCTTAGAACTTTTTAAAAATCCCTGCACACATGAACATATCCATACTTACTGATGCTGCTTTACCCCACAGGAAGGGACTCAGCAAATCCCACCCAAATGAGGAGAGCTCCTGAGTCCTCCCAGCTCACACTGGGGCAAATGTGCTCCCACACTCCACTCAGGTCTCACCAGTGCAAGAGAAGGGTCTGGAAATGCCAGTCCTGACTGCAGCAGGGTGATTTACACCATCAGCCATGGAGGAGGGAGATGAATCCCACACTGGAGCCCACAGGCTGTCTCCTGCCAGAAAGGGAGGTGCCAGCCAGGAGCTGCAGCTCAGAGAGCTGCCCAAGGACCACAAACCCATTGATCTCTTCCTGACCGTGGCAGCGCCCGGGCAGGTGCCCCCAGGAGTGTCCCCAGCCCCTCAGAGTGCCCAGAGCTGGGGGTGAGCACACTGAGCTGTGCCCCTGGCATTCAGTGCGCGACTCCTGACCCTCGCAGGTTATCGGTCCCATAATGTTTCCGAGTGTCAATCAGGCCTCTCCTTTGATCACTGTTATAATCAGATACAGCACTCCAGCATGGATTATTAAGTTTTAACAGTTGACACATCATTTCTGATACCATAATCTGGCAGCACTTTACAATAAGTGACAGGTCCTCACTAATTCCTTTTGTATTCACTGTAGCAACGTTAATCATGAGTGATGAACTTTGCGTATTCATATGGATGTAATAGGCAGTTCCCAAGGACTGAGACTGTAATTTAGCTTTAACCTAATGGGCACTGATTGTAACAATAAGTAATTATGTCAGCTAAATGCAGTGTTGATGGCAATTGATGACAGCAGAGAAAGCCACGACACCATTTTGGAACTAAGCTTGGAATAGTCATTTGTAAAGCCATAACGGCCAAGACTGGGAACAATGTGTCCTCTCCTGTGTATCCTATCATCCTGCTACCTTCAGCCTGCTGAGGACAGTCCCAGCTGTGACAAACACCCTGTCAGCTCCCTGTTTTACTGTTCTGGCAGCTAATTTCAGGGTAGCCAAAATTCCAACCCGCTAGATGGATGGGATCAGTGGTGCCCTGAAGCACAAGAAAAAGGAGAGGGGCACCTCATCTAAAATGAGATATTGGGATCAATCCCCTGGATCACCTTCAGGTCCTTTGAGCAAGTCACACCAGGGGACACCTGGCCAGCGTCTGGTAGTGTCACCTTTCCACAGCTGCTGGCTCTGTCCCCAAAGAGCAAAGCAGGGCCAAACTGCAGAAGATCTGAGCCCAGTGCTGAGCCCAGAATTCAGCAGATGTACAATTAGGATGTACAGTCATTCTCAGGCCTGAGAATTGTGCTCGATAACCTAAACCACCACATAAGTACATCCAGAGATAGATGATTTTCTGTTACCCAGAAGAGCTGGTGTGACCTCTTTTTGGGTTAGAGAGGAAAATGAGGATAGGGTATTTTTAAGCCAGAATTTTTGGATTTGGACTGCTTTCTTTAGGAAGAGGAAGCGTGGCAAAGTCATAATAATAATTCTGTTAATGACAGGAATAAGACTGTAAGTGCTGGTATCATCTTGAAAGGGTGATTTGTGCTGCCAATAAGAATCCTGCTTCACTGTAATCATTAATGTGGTCAAAAAATGTTCAGAAAATATGAAGTAATGACAAGGAGGTGGAAAGGACACCTTCAAGGAAACAGTTCTGGGGGGCTCCCTCAGGGGGACATCACCAGACTGTGAGGAAAAGGTTTCCTCCCTTGACATCAGCAGGATCTTTGGAAAAGCAGCAAGAAGCACTTATTTAAAAAATGCACAGCTTAATGCCTCAGATTATCTATTTACTAACTATTTTAATTAATTTCTTAAATTCAGAACAATTTGTTGTGGGTTGTTGAGTGAATTTAAGAGAGGCTGGATAAATGCCTCCTGGTGTTGCCTTAAGCTTATGGCAGTCATTCCAGTGGTCCTTAGGGTGGATAACAGTGGGCTGTGGGCAGGCAGCAGGCTTTGCTTACCCCAGGGATGAGAACAGCCAGGAAAGGGGCATGATGGACTTGAGGGTCTTGCCGGGTGCTTTTGGCATAGCAGGCCTCTGTGATAGGGAAAAAAACTCTAGGATATTTTTCCTAGAATCATGGAATGGTTTGGTTTGGAAAGGATCTTTAAGCTCATCCAGTTCCCAACCTCTGCCTTGGGCATGGGCATTTTCCATCAGCCCAGAGTGCTACATCTAGTCTGGCCTTGAACAATGCCAGGGATGGGGCAGCCACAGCTCCTCTGGGCAACCTCAGCCAGGGCCTCACCTCCCTCACAGGGAAGAATTTCTCCCTAACATCCAACCTAAACTATCCTCTGTCAGTTTAAAGCCGTTTTTCTTCCCTGTGGGGCCATCCACACACAATGCCAGTGCCCAGCTTGGGGCACATAGGAGAGAGACTCCTGGAGCAGCCTGAGAGAACAGATGAGACAGGTTCTTGTACTTTTAGAGGTTAAAATCTGCCTGGCAGAAGGCAGGAGTCTGCTGGGCAGATTTTATCGCCAGCCAGGGGTCTGTGTACAAATCACAAATGGGACAGGACTGCTGGGAACGTGCCTTGAGCTGTTTGATTTTCCAGCATCAGCCTCATTCCATGGTGATGACAATGGGAAGATGCCAGCAGCTCACATCCCAGGCAGCAGACCAAGGACTTAATGCTACAACTTAAACTTACTTTAAAAGTTTTTTGACCAATCACACAAAGCCAAAGCACATTGACGGTAGTTCTATCCAGCCACTATAAGCACAGGTACCTTAGGTTAAACAATGTTTGCTTATTTCCAATACAATACCTACTGTAAGCCTTAAAACACAATGCACAGAGCTCCATTATTAAGCATCAAACTTCCTAATATCTTGCTAGATAAACTTTTCTGCAGCTTAGAGAGTTATTCTAGCCAAGCATTAATACACAGACCATTGTTCTATTTGTCCTTGTTTTTCTACTTTTTAAATAATTTTTCTGCTGACCTATCTCATGGCTACTGCTTAGCTCTAATCACAGTTTTACTGTCTCTGAGGCCTGCATCTTGCAGCTTTCCCAAAACCCTCTGATTTTGTGGATTCCCACAAAAATCTGCCAGGCAGAAAGCAGCAGGGAAATGCTGTGCTAGCAGAGGCACCTGTGAGGCAGGGAGCTGAGTCCTGGCAGCCCCAGGCCCAAGGAGAGGCAGCCCAGCAGCACTTCCACTCACTCAGAGAACAGAGCCATGATGGCTTGAGCCAAGTTTTCAGCACAGCAGATGCATCAGCAAGTTCTGGTGTCCCCCTGGGACCCCAAGATGTGCAAGGTGTGCACTTTTAAACGGGCCAATTTTTGTGCTTTGTCCCAGAGGTTGCCTTGTGGAAGGGGGACACAGGCAAGAACCACAGTGCAGATGTCAGGTGGCCTTGAGGGAAGGAAGGTCCCAGTGGTGGGGAAAACATTGTTGAAGGCATCACAGCTGAGGAGAAATCACCTAAAACCTCACAAAGATCCTAAAGCATCTCTCACCCTGGGATTGGCCGAGCATCAGCACAAAGCACCTGCCCCAGGCAGTGGTGTCAGTGCAGCAAAACCCACGGATAAATTATGGTGGTTTCTCTTGATGGCCAGGTTCATAGCCAAAAATAGCAGCCTTAAGTCCCTGATTTCAAGAGGTTGGGTAAAACACCTGAGACAAAGCAGCTGTTATTGCTGAAAATGCAGTGGGGGTGTGCAGCAAAAAAGCCTCCCAGTAATTGCAGATGTGCTGCTGGGGGGATTCACTGCTCCTGATACCACAGAAGCAGCTGAGCTGAAGCAAGGAGGTAGGAAGATGAGAAGGGGTGCTGCTGGCAGCAGATCAGCCTGCTGGTGATGGAGAAATCAACATTCCCCACCTCACTGGGCAGCCCTGCCGCTGAAAGGGGCTTTCATCACTGCTGTAATCAGTGCTGAAATGCACTGCCACACACAGCCACAGAGGGCAGGCCGTGAGAAGGGCTAGGGGAAATATGGGAAGGGGCCTTGAAAATACCAACTGGGAGAAATTCACAGGGGGAATAATGAGGAGGGGTGGACTCCAGCAGTGGCACTGGGCCGGCACACCCGGGGCTGCAATCACCCAATCTAATAAACTCTCTGCAGCAGCTCCTTGCTCCAGACACACTTGGCTGGGACAGATGCAAGTCCCCATCCCAAACTAAAGCAAGGCCAGACCTGACCCTGGAAGAATCAGAAGCTTCTGACAGCAGCTTGTTCCTGATGGGATTGAGGGGATCCCTTGGAAGAGCAGGAGCAGGAGCATCCCTCCCAGCCCTGCTGCTGGGGCATGTCCAGCAGCAACATTCACAGCCGTGAGTGCATTTAAACATCTCTAAATGAGATGGGGGCATAAGGAGCAATACCTGCAGCTCACTGCTCCTGAAGGCATGCCCAGGGACATCCCAGGGCTCCTGGGGTGGTGCAAGCTGGCAGTGCTGTCAGTTCACCCCCTTAGCCCAGCTCAGTGTGTCTGGGGTTGCAGAGCATCCCCACTGCCAGCATTAGTCAACACCTGTTGGGTCCAATGGCACATGAAAAGTCTCAGTGTGCTGTCACCCTGTCTTTTTAAGTTCTTCTAAGCTTTCTGATGTTTACATTCTTGTAATGAACTTTTTCAGGCACTTTATGTAAATAACTTATTGATTTGCATTCTTTTATGGAGGAGGAGAAATTTGATGGACTGTTGGTTTGTCCAGCGTCATTGGAGAGGTGGCACTGTCATCCTCCAACCCACTGTCACTATAAATATTGGAGTCAGAAATTAAACTTCCCTCTATTTTACCTTGCAGAGCCCAGTGTCCACACTGTTTTATTTTGTGTCCTAGACCGACAGTGTGCGAGCTCCTCCTGGGATGGCTGCAGAGTCGCTCCCTGCCTCCCCATGGCCTTGGCAGGTGATGCTGGTGAAGGGGGTCCCTCCCAATTACCACTTGTCAGTGGCCCGGTGTCAGAGCTGTGACACACACGGTGACAGAGCGGTGACACACACCGTGACACCGCTGACGTGATGCCGGGGAGCAGGGGGTGATTGGCAGCGGTGCCCAAGGCGGGAGCCGCCCGCAATTAGCGGTGCTGGCGCTAATTTTTTAGCTGAGTTTCCCCCTCCCCGCGCTAGGGGGGACAGGAGGCAGCAGCTCCTTGTGCAGGGATGCCGAGAGCATCAGGATTCCTGCCCCAGCCACGCTCTGGATGAGGCCTCATGAATGGCTTGGCTGGTTCCAGGGAGGTGGGCAGTAAATCCCAACTGGCAGCCCAGTGCTAATGACACCGGCTTGTCACAAGCTCTGCTGTCCCCCCTGCAGCAGATGTGACAGCCCCAAAGTAACCAGGTACTCACCATGTCCCTGCTTGCTCTCACACAGAAGTGACAAGTGGGACAGGTAATAAAAGTCCAGGCCAAGTCCTTGACAGAAATCTGATGCCTCGAGCCCACTCAGGATGCTCTTTCTCCCTGCCAGCTTCCTTTCTGGTAAATAGCCACCCCAGTGGGAAGGGCAGCCGGCCAGAACATGCCCCCAGGTGCTGGCAAGAGAGCCCAACACCCCCTCCTCTCCTCCTTTCATCTGCCCCAAAGGCTCCCTTCTCCTGCATTCTCAGAGGGGAAACTGAGGCAGGGCTCAGCATCCTCTCCCAGCCACCCCATCTCTGCAGCCAGGCACAAGGAGCCAGCCTTGGAGCACTGACAGAGCCCAAAGCCTGCCTCAGACGTGTCCAACAGCATCGTCTGGCCACAAGTCTTCCTCCCTGGGGGTTTTCAGCCAGCTAAAGCCAAACCTCTCTCCCATCACATGCCCTCCTTGGTGCTCCTTTGCTGACTGTGACCCCTCATTTCCTCCAGAGCCCAAATTCCGCCGTAGAAAGCAGAGCTGTGGTGGTTGCACTTAAATAAAAAAGCAGCAACAGCATCGAGTTGCCAGTGGCTGGGATGGGGTCACTAGAGCTGCTCTGCCAGCTCAGCAGCTGGTGCACAGGGATGGGTGAAGGATGGGCAACAGCCTGGAGGTCAGCAGCAGCCCAGCAGAGGGTCCTGGCTGCTGTGTGCAGCCAAATCCTGCCCAATGCCAGCTGGGAGGCAGAGCAGCTCCGTGCCCCAGCTGCATTCCCTCTGCTCACAGGGCTGTCTGTGCAAGCCATGAGATCAGGAAAATGCTCTTTCCTCCTGATTTGGGTGGATCTGGGCAGTCACAGACCATGACTGGGACTGACCCTCCCTTTCTCACCAGACAAACCTCCCCTGCTGCTGCTCAAACACCTGTAAACTCTGCTCCCTTCACAGCAGCAAAGCCTCCTGCACCAAGCATTCACATCTGCTCTCTCAGTACTGACCTGAATTCTTCTTTCGCATCTAATTGGAGCAGCAGACAAATTTTTAGGCCAGCTTTAGGCTCTCTCATCCCTCTTTCATTCTGTATCTGCTCCAGCTCTTCCTTCCTGGTAAAGCTCTGAGGGAACTTCTTCTTCCATGGGTCTGCAGCAAGCCACTATTTGGTACAAGGAGGAAGGAGCTGGATTTCCATCATGAATGTTTCCAATTCTGTCACAAATCCTGAACTTCTGCTCTTCTTCTTTAAGCCTCAGGAGATACAGCTTAGAGACAGGGAGAGGCTGCCTACCCAAAAAATCAGCTTCTAAAAGGCACATGAAAGGAAACAGAGGGTCAGAAGCACTGTGGGGGCTGAGAAAATCCCCCTTCCAAGCAAGAGCTGCACTGCTGAGGGTCACATCCCCATGGGTCACAGGAGGTGCTGGCTGGTGCTGCTGCCCCCACTGCGCTGGGGATGAATAAGGAGCTTTGATCTCCAGGAATTCACACCAAAAGCTGGAAGTTAGGGTGAGCTCAAAGGCAAAGCTTGTCACTCACACAAAACCTCCTTCTCCACTCTTTTGCTTCCCTCCCAGCTGACAAACCTCTCGGCCAGCATGGACCCTGCTGAGATGACACCAGGTTTCCAGCAATGGGGACACTCCTGCAACACAGGGCAAGCAGCTGAAGTGCTGCCAGGAGAGACAAAGGCGCTGGCAAACTTTGAGAAATGCCTCTCATTATTTACAGAATGACACAAGAAAACTTCAGACTGAAACAAGAAAGGCAATTAGTTTCCTGTACGGAAACAAAGAGACATCTGTGCCAAGTATGCTAACATATACACAAGGGGCAGGTATACAGTACATGAGGAATTTCTTCCAGCTGCAAATCCACCCCCAAATTCTCAAGTCAATCTTGAGTACTACGATGCTCAGCAATCCTCTTAAAAGTGTCCAGATGCTTTAATAACTTAATTCTAATCTTCTCAGACACCATTTTCCATTTAACTGCTGAAGCACTGGAATGAGACAGAGGGGTCAGGTGTGAAGAGTGGGGAACAGCAGGTCTGTTTTGGCAGTCTGAGAAGCCCAGTCCAGCTATGCTGGTCCCAAAATCATCATGGATGATGCAGGGTGGGCCATGCACTGCATGGACACAGATGTGGTGAGCAGGTTTATGTGCCCCAGAGCACTGCTGGGACTCAGCCTCAGTGGTGTTGGACTCAAGGCTGGACCTTGCAAATAGAACTGTGGAATGGTTTGGGTGGGAAGGAAAATGAAAAATCACCTTCTTTCAGCCTCTCTGACATGGTCAGGGACACCTTCCACTATCCCAGGTTGCTCCAAGCCCCATCCAGCCTGGCCCTGAACACTTCCAGGGATACAGGTACAGCCACAGCTTCTCTGGGCACCCTGTGCCAGGGCCTGCCCACCCTCACAGGGAAGAAATTCTTCCCAATATCCAATTTAAACATGACCTGATTCATTTTGAAGCCAAAGCCACTTGTCCTGTTGCTCCATGCTGTTGTAGATGAAGAGCTGAACTTCCCTGGTGGATTGGGTTATGGGGCACACAGCTCAGGCTGGCATCCAGACCCTACCAAAACCAGCTTGGTTTTGTGCTAAAAATGCTAAAAGAGCTTGATGTCTCCTTCCTGCACGTCTCAGTTCCTCCAGAATTCCCATCTCAGCCAGCTACCTTTCAGACAACACTTTCTCAAGATTGCTTTAAACACAGGGAAGAAATTTTGGTGACACTTTAATACATAAAATGCCTCTCATTTTCTCCGTGCCAAAAAGCAGAGCTTTCTAACACGCTTCCCGAGTTAACATCAGGTGTTAAACAGACGCACACGTTGTTTTAGCAGGAGCCCACGTTTATAATAGGCTTTCTCTCTAACAGCTTGATATAGCCTCTTCCATTAAGCATTTATTGCTAATGCTTTGTAAAGTGCAACATGCTAGATGTGCTATCAAAGAATGGATCTGCCACACACTCACCCCCGAATAATGAAACACTTATGAACGGAACCGTAGGTGAGAGAGTTGTGAATTAAGTTTAATCTCAGGGAGATCATCTGGAGCTCTGCCAGTGTATCCTGGTGTGCTGGCAGCAGGAGGGCTGGGATCCCAGCCCCTGGGGAACCATCCCTGCCTTTGCTTTGGAGGAATCCTTGGTGGAAGTGCTCCCCAAGCAAGAGTTTGCCTAAATACTACAAGGGTGGTGAAGAGCTTGAGCTCTTCCTCAGAGGGACTCCCAGAGAGCCACATACCCTGATTATTGACTCTCTAATAATTCAATACAAGCCTCAGTAGTTAGGAACCCTTTTAGGTGACATATATCTGCAGCTTAGCATTATCATATATATTTTTATTATTATTCAATACAAAGAAAATTAACCTTTTTTTTAAAAAATGGAGCAAACTGTCTTCTCCTGACAATTAGCTGGGGTTTTTACACAATCCTTGCCTAGATAAGGGCACAAGGAGCAATCACTTGATACTACAAGGTAGAGCCATAAAAGAAAGTGGTGTCAAGACTGCTCCTTTGGAAAGAGAAATCATCTCAATCTCTCCCCTCCTGCTGGTCTCACCCTCCCAGGGATCTATTTATACTCACACTGCTGCACAGCAAGCCCTGCCTTTGTTCCTTTTCCCTGCAAAAGCAAGCCCCAGAGCTTCAAAGCCATTGCCCTGCAAACCTTTCAGCAGGATCTTGGCAGAAAGCAGGAGTGGGACTTCTGGTTGGTGCAAGGGACTCACCTTTTTTCACACCCTGGCATTCCGTGGCAATGGGGCGACCAACTCGTGTGCATGTCCTCGAGGATTTAATTTATACATTTTGGGGTGGGACTGACCTTAGGCTGGTTGGGAGAGGGTATTTTTAGTTAGGGATAACTCAGTTTTCATGGGGCAATGATGAAGAATATCCTGGTCTTCAGCACCACTTGCTACACTCGCGACTGCTGGGCTTTTGCCCCACATCATGAAATTCAAAAGCAGTGTCAGAGCAAAGTGACAAACCCAAAACCTCAGTAATATCTCTGGGGAGAGCCAAATGGCAAGGCATTTTGGACGGTCTGGGCTTTGGTACCCGATTCGACATGCCTCTGAACAAAAGTGCTCTGAGTACCTGGATCTCCCAGGCAAAAAAAAAAACCCAGGTTCTCAAAGAGGCATCTGTGTGGTGAAGAAGCCAAGTCCTGTGCCTTTTTGGTCTTCCTCCACATTACTGAAATAAAAACACCCACTGAGGGCCATGTCAGGCACTTCCCAGCCCAGCCAGTCCTTGTGGAGCCCAGATGTGTCACCTTAGGACAGTCTGCATCTTAGGAGGGAAGAGCAACGAGGGACAGCCCTGTGGCTTCCACAGAGCCTTAAAGCAGCACAGGTTTCAGGGATAAAGCACCTCAAAGGGCTCATGAAGTTTCTGGTTGTGTAGCTGACACAGGGATGGCTACTGTTCATACCATATCCCAAATGGGGTCCCCAATGCTCTCCTGGGTACTCCAGTCACTCAGTGTTCAGCTTCTGAGGTGAAACAGGGCAGCTGAGTTAATGCAGACACAGGGCACACTTGGAAGAGATGGAGAGGTTGAACCCACAGGCAAAATCCCTTCACAGTTTGAAAACATCTAAAAGAGGAGACCTCCACAGACGACTGCTCCTTGTCCTGGAAGTCAGATCAAAAACTAATACAGAGTCGTGTGAGTTCACCCTCTTTGGATAATTTTCTAAATTTCTTCCAAGTGTTTCCAAATGAACAGAGGAAAAAGTCCATCCCAGGCTGACATATCAGTGTTAACACCCATGGTAGGCCCTCTGAGAGCCTTATGGCCCACCAGGCCCTGCACGGGCCTGCTCCTTGTCCTAGAAGTCAGATCAAAAACTGATAGAGTTGTGTGAGTTCCCCCGCTTTGGATGATGCATTTTCTAAACTTCTTCCAAGTGTTTCCAAATGATCAGAGGAAACGTTCATCCCAGGCTGACATATCAGTGTTGTTAATACTCATTTCAGGCTCTCTGAAAGCCTCTTGGCCCACCAGGCCCTGCACAGGCACAGAGGGCCCCATAAAAATCCCCCTGGCTGTCACTCCCTGAGTCAAACGAGGTTCTTGGTGAGGGATCCATGGAGTTTCCCCCACGACAGTCTCCTTTCTTGCTGGTGCCCGTGGTTCCCTTTGTGTTTACGATAACACAGGGATGCTTTATTGCATTTCACCCGCCCGCTGCCATGGCAACCGGCAGTTGCTGCGTGCTGTAAAAATAACCCTCCTTCTTTGATAGATTTCACTTGAGTGAAAATAACCCTTAAAAATAGGTTGAAATTTCCATACTAACTCTTCCAGGAGGTTCCAGGGAGGTGAGAATGAATTCCTCCAGCCTTGGCACTGAGCTCTCAGAGAGGAGCTTGTGAGGATGCTTTTTGGGAGCCCCCACTAGCCAGGTCTGGGTTATGGTGGTGCTGATGGCATAGAATCATGGAATAGTTTGGATTGGAAGGGACCTTAAATATCATCTTATTCCAACCCCTTTGCCATGGGCAGGGACACTTTTTGCTTGATTTAGGGTCCCATCCAACCTGGCCTTGAACACTACAAGGGATGGGGCTTCCACAGCTTCTCTGGGCAACCTGTGCCAGGGCCTCACTGCCCTCACTGGGGAGAATTTCTTCCTGAACCTATTCTCTTTCAGTTTGAAATAAATCCCCCTTCTCCTTACTCTAAACACCCTTGTAAAAAGTACCTGTCCATCTTTCTTGTAGGCTTCCTTCAGTTCTGCGAGGCCAAAATTAGGTCACCCCAAATCCTTCTGTTTTCCAGGCTGAACAATCCAAATTATCTCAGCTTTTCCTCATAGGAAAGGTGCTCCACCCCTCTAATAATCTCAGTGGCCTTCCTTGGGCTCACCCCAGCAGGAGCAATGTCCTTCCTGTCCTTCCAGAGCTGGATGCAGCAGTGCAGGTGGAAACACATGGGAAAAGGGCCATGTCCACATGGCCCACAGTGCCATTTCTGCACAGACAGAGTGGATGGGCCAGTGGATGTGGTGGATCTTCTGGGCTTCTTGGTATTTACTGCAAAAGAAGAGGTGGCTCTTTGGGGTCTAGCTGGGATAAAGCTCACCTTCATCCTCTCAGCTCCTGTGCACCACAGCCTCAAAAGAAAAAGGTTCTTCTCTTCTCCAAGGCACGGGGACTATGGAAGCTGGTGCTGTCCATCAGCATATTTTACAGCTGGCCGTCAGGAAATCTTCATGGGTTTTGGACAGATAGATCAGAGTGCAGGAACAGCCAGCACTGGATCTCTCTCCCCAAAAATGCTCTGCTCATGCCTGGGAAAGCTGTAATGGCCATCTCTCCACAGGCCCCATGCCCAGACTCCTGGGGCAGCAATGCTGTGAGATTCATGGCTGATGCTGATGCTGGGAGAGTTTCAAGTCTCTTTCCTCTGCTCCAGAGCACCTGTACCAGTCCCAGCCAGCAGAAAGATGCCCAGGGCCCTGATCTGGATCCGTGGGGGCTCTCACACACATTCCTGACTCATCCTCAGCCCAGAAGGTCTTTTTTTTCTCTTCTGGCCCATTTCTTTCCTTTTTCTTCTCCCAACCTCCCAACTCCTCTACCTCCAAATAAAAGCCGATTCACATTTTAGAGGTGGCCCCTGATTCCTCCCATGAGTTTAGGTGAGTCGAACCATAAGAAGTGGAGTAATGAGATTATGATTAAAAGCACACCTTGATAGTGGAGCATCCATCAAGCTGTCATAGAAATCGTATCTCAGAGGCTGCTCTCATCAATCTGACCTTTCAATTATTACCCAGAGTTCATGACTCTAAGTGTATATAATTCCTACCTCAAATCTGGGAATACACGCCTTTGTTTTCCTGGCTTGCCTTCTGAGTGGCTCTGTGAGGTCCCCTTCCCTGGCACATCAGCCATGCTCCACGACGCAAATTAACTTAAATTAGCTCTTCCCTCACCCAAAAGTTTGGGAACAAGATCAAAACACTACCAGGGCACCTGAAGGCTGCTGTTTGAAATTGTTATCAGTATGTTTTTGGCCTTTTCTCAGCTATTTTAAAGCCAGTGGCTACTAAGGCCAACTCCAGGAGTGTTCCCAGACCACACTCTGCTTTGGCTCACATCCCTGTGGAGAAGGAGGCTGCTCCAGCCATGCCACAGCACTTCAACAACAGGCAAGGCCCCTCCAATCCAACCCAGCTCACCCAGGAATCAGCACAGATGACTTTTTCTGCCCAAACACCACTGGTTTTGTGAGCTGCGCCTCAGATAACACAGTATTTCAGGAGGAGGATGGAGTCTAATTCAGCTTTCTGTTGGCATCATTTGAGGATTTTCTGCATACCCCTACGACCAGAGCACAACTCACCTCCAACCAGCTCCATGCAGCCCACCCCACCATCTGTCCACTCTGGGGCCTCTCAGGCTGAGATAAGACACAACTTGCTTGGCACCAGCCTGCCACCTTGTTTGGTCCAAGTGAGTTTCCAGAGGCCACAGAGTTACCAAGCAATGAAATCCTGCTTAAGCCTTTGTACAGGGAAAACCCAGCACCTGGGAATGGTGCTCCTGCTCCATGCCAGCTCTGCTAACAGAAGGACAAGAAAGAACTGGCTCTTCCTACACAGCAAGTTAGGGAGTGGTTCCTAGACTGAATAAAACAAACTAAGCCATTCACTTTATAGTTTTCCTCCAAAGGAATTCTGTGTTTTTTACAAAAGTAAACTTCCCTGCTTGTGACTTTTCACAAGCAAGAAATTGTAACATACACCTTACAGAAGAAAAGAAATCCCTTGTTGGTAGAGAAAAGGCAGAGGAAATAGATATGCCTTGGGTTGGGATGTTTGACAAATCAGGCCCTGAGGGTGTTTTCTGGTGTTTGTATTATTGAAGGGTCTGTGCAGCCTTCTTGTATGAATGAATGGAAGATCTTTTGCGAAAATCTCTGCACTGTTCAGGTGCCTGAACTGTGGGGATTTCCACAGCTGCCTCAAAACCAACACCAGGCTTCCAGTGTGACCCTTGATTTTGCAGGAAATGTGTTCAGGTGAGGTCAGGCAAAGGGTCAAAGACACCCTCAAAAGAGGGAGCAGCTTTCAGCAGTGACCTTGAGGCCAACAGAGCATTAGGGCACTTCTCTGCTGGCACCTGCTGATCATTACAGCCCTTCCCAGGGAAGCTGAGGGTGGATCCCACACTTCCCTCCATCACAGCCCAGCATCTCTGCAGACTCATTGCCAAGCCACTGCCATTATTGGCAAACCAGGTATCTTTTCCAGGGAGAAAACACTCAGCAATATTTTAGGCACAACTCTGTTTTGAAGGCCTTACAAAAGCTTGACTTAGAGAAAGATTAAAGGCAACCAGCAATGCATCCCCAGCACCCAGCTCAGTGGTGGGGACAGTTGTCCTTCAGCTTCAAGATGAGCACAGGACAAGAACTCATCAACCACGCAGCCAATCACAGTCTCTTTTTTTATATAACCCTTGTCACCAGTCCCAAATGCTGCACTGCAGAGCTCTGAGAACTCTCCCACCAATTCCAGTTTAAATGTCTCCATGGCAAAGGTTTCCCAAAACCCAACCAAGAGATCCCATCCAGCTGAGGGACCAAATGCCTCTCCTTCATGGGGCTGAAAATGAACCTCAAGAAGCTGAGCCCAGCACTCAGAGGCCAGACCCTTGTGCCTTGCAAACTCCTTGGGATCAGCTCAGTCTTGCTCCAGATCCTTGTGCCTTGCAAACTCCTTGGGATCAGCTCAGTCTTGCTACAGATCCTTGTGCCTTGCAAACTCTTTGGGACCAATCTTGCTCCTGGAAGCCCAGTCCAGGAGGGACTTCCCAGTCTGAGGAAGAGGCCAGAGAGCCCCACACCACCACTGTCCTTTCTCTCCTCTCTGGCAGCCGCATAAACAAGCAGTCTGGAGGCCACTACATCTGCAGTGCAGCCACAGGTTGCTCCCTCCCAGCCCGCCCTCCACACATCTCATGCCAGCAGAATCTGATGACAGCACCAGCTGGAGTCTTTCTGTCATGAAAAGGAGATCAAACCTGCAAAAGCCCCACTCCCAATTTCCCATTCTCCCTCCGAGACCAAGAGCCGTCACTCTCAGGAGTCAAGTCTCTGCTGTTTTAGGGAAAAAGATTTCATTTACATCTCCAAAATATCCCAAAAGGAACAGGGTGATCACAGTTATCAGCTGTGGCTGCTGTACGAAAGGAGCTGATGGGCTTGTGTGTGTGGGTGTGTGTGTCTGACCAAGCAGTGTCCACCTCACCCAACCCAAAACTGTCCCTGGAGGAAGGTGGCCCCTTTGTTGGCTGTGTCTGGGAGGGGAGGAGAGCCCACCAGTCGTGCTCCCAGAGAGAGGAAAGCTCCCTCTCTCCGAGGAACTTCACTCCCACTTCACCTCCATGCTTAAAAACGCTGCTTAATGCCTCCCTTAAGGTGGTAACTGCAGTCGAGCTGTGCTGTCAGGAAGGCTCTAATCCTGTGCTAATTTATTTTATCAAATTAAAAAACGAGCATCCATGGAACACCAGAGACCTCCTGTTCTCAGGGTCCCAGCAGAAAGCTGCATGATCCCTTTGTAGTGAGGGTTGGGGGGGGGGGGGGGGATGTGGTTGTTGTTTTGCTTCTTTTTTTTTTTGCCAAGAATATAAAATTAATAAAACAGGATTAAGGGAGATATGGTTTTAACCAATTCCTTAATCCCAGAGAATAATTAATGAGAGCAATGCACCACTTGGCTCGACTCTCCCCACATTTGAATAATAAATAGCATCCAAAAAAAAAAAAAAAAAAAAAAGAAAAAATAAGGAGGAAAGGAGGAAAAATATGGAAAAAGGAACAAGAAGGATGAGCTGTAAATTCTTAATACAAAGAACTTTTGCCATATGTATGTGTGTATCGCCTTCTGGTCTTGGATCCAGAAAATACAGATTATAAAGAAAGCAGAGACCAGTTTTGGCCACACACAGATGTGTTCAAGCCAAGATTTACGGGAATCTCCACACTTTTAAGAAACAAAATACCACTAAAAGTCTGTATAAATTGCCCACACTAAGCTCTGCATGCAAACATCAGCCAAGACTGACTTGTGTGCCATGAACCCGGTGCAAGGTACCAGCCTCAGTCAGAGCCACTCACTCTTCATATTTTATTATTTCTCTTAATTCAAATATTCGCTCTGAGTTCCAGCCTGCATAAATTGCAGAACCTGAGCTCCTGTGACATTCATCTCTGTGTCCCCAACACCACCACGTGCCGAGGGCAGGGCTGGCCTGCTACAGGAGCAGCTCTGTAAAAATGTGATTTAGGCCTCTGGACTTGAACTATTGAATGGTTGTTTAAGTATAAGGTTACTTGTAGGGTCTTGTGGCCAACAAAGCAAGTGTTGTGGGGTTAGGCACCTATTTTATGGTGGGAGGAACCCAAGGAATCTTTGGGAAGGACAAGGAGCCCTCTGAATTGAAGCCCCTTAAATTCAAGTGTATCCCTACTGCCTTGCCTTGGAGATGGAACATGGCTCCTGAGGGCTTACTGCAAGAGTTCCCAGAGACCATTGTGTCTCACAAGTGTCTCTCAGATCCTGGCCACTGCCCACCTGGCCTGAGGGGTTGTTCTTCTGAGGAGTCCCAGCATGCAGAAGGAAGTTTACCACCCGGCAGCTTCTCAAAGGACGGTCTCACCACTCTTCATTAACCTTCTTGACCCAAAGGGGAAACAAGGACCTCCTGAGGAGTCACTTTTCAGCTGATGAGCAGATACCCATGGTGGACCTATGTCAGACTTCCATGTGACATCACCTTGACCTAGACAAGACCAGGCCAGCCCCATTTGGGGGTAGGATGGCCTGGATCCTTGAAGGGCATCTCAGCTTTGGAGGCCCACACCAGCTGACCAGGCAAGAGGTCAGGGATGTAAGGAGGAACATCTGAATAAACATGGTCCCATCTCTGCCTGCAGCCCTTGTTAAGGCTGGCCTCTGCTTTGAACTCCTTCCTGATGAAATGATTAATGAATGCCGTGCAGACCTCTTCCCTTCCTTCCTCTGCTTTCACCTGCCACACAGAGCAATACCAAACAAAGTGATCATGACAAACACAGCTCTAATTCTTTATTAATATTAATCAGAGGCAACCTTTCCATTGACACCAGAACCCGTGCGTGTGTTGGCAGGGAGGGGATAACACTGCAGCAGTGACATTTCTCGGGTAGGCAATTTTATTTTTTTAATTTTTATTTTATTTTTTTCATCTCGCACCTTCCCTTCCCCCGCTTTAATATGGGTGAGCGATACCTTGTACAAACAGAGGAAGGAAGAAGCTGATTAAATAGCAGAGTTGGAGCATAATGAAAGAAAAAGCCCACTGCAAACATCTGCTGATTGTTTTAAACGGGAGGCACCGGGAGGTGGATTTCAGGTGATACCACGGTGGCTTCTCTCATAATCCCAGCTAAGGCAGCATTAGGGATTTGGAGCTCAGGGTGAATTTCATCCAGTCCCTGCTGGCAGGGAAAGAGGCTTAGGCAAGACAGCAAACCTCAGTCCCATCTCAGAGAACCACAAAGACACACCACAAAGCTGCCCTGAGCCAAAAGGGGTCCTTTCCTCGTGCCACCAAGCCCAAGGGGAGCTGCTCTGGGCAGCAGTGTGGACACAGCCATCTCCCCTTCAGGTACTCACCAACACATTCTTGCTGCTCATGTGCGGCTCGAGACAGGAAGCAGAAGCTGAAGGTCTCCAGGTCACCTGTAAGATGTGCAGACCTTTCCAGCTCTAGGTGGGTCCTCGTGAGAAGCCACTCCCTGGGACCCTCACGGGCTGGATAAATCCCTTTGGGCTGGAAAGGACCTTTAAAAGTCATCTAAAGGTTAGTTCTGCAGGGTGAGGAGAGCTGTTTGTGGAAGAAGCCATCCAATCCATAAGGAATGGAGACAGCCACCTCCCACTCCTTGCCCTAGGGGAGCTGGGGCACTTTTCTTCGGCTGGGAGGATGGTCACTGAGCACAGGAAAGATCTACACGTTTCCTTTGCTGCCCAGTTGTTGATTTTCCAGCTTTCCCCATCCTAATAGCCAAGGGACTGCAGGGAGATCTGTACTGAGAGAAGCCCCCGGTTCTCAGTTGAGTGCAACTTCCCTCTCTCTGTCTCTTAAAACAAATAGATTTTCATTGAAATCAACATATCTTTCTGAATTGAATAGGTTTTCATGGGGACAATAAATTTCTTCAAAACAATGCATTTTTATTACAACATATTTTTGTTCAAACCAATACTTTTTGACAACCAGATATTAATGACCAGGCCAAAGCCATAAATTTGCCTCAAACTATGTGTTTACTCATGGAAGGAAATAATTTTTCTCATACGAATACATTTTTATTTGAATCAATCCTCTTTTTTTCCACCCCCAAAAATCAGATACACTTCTGGGAGGGAAGGGGGAAAGCTGTGTGCCCAGGAAAGCCCCTTCATTTCGAGAGGGATCAAGTGCTTGTGAGGATTGTCTCACTCTCACCTTCCAAAGCCCAGAAGCTCCAGAGGTCACACGAAGCTTAAAACATAAACTGTTTTTCCCATTGCCCATGCACCCTCATTGTCAGCCTCTGGTAGGTCCTGCAGAAACAAAGGTTATGTCTTGCTCCCCTTGCTTAGCTGTTTGCTGTTTGAAATAATGTTTGCAGAACCCAGCTGAATAACCCAGAGCAGGGCAGAGGTGCTCAGGCAGGGCAGCCTGTGCAGCATCTCCATCCACTTTGAGGAAGCTTTTTGTTTCTCTGGTTTTGGGAAAGGTTTTCATCTGAGGCTGCTGCAATGCCCTAGGGATAGAACACACAAGGGACAGATTTATCTGGTTAGTCATGTGTGTTTCCTTGCAACCCACCTCCCAAACCTCTTTGAAGCCAATGTGAGGGACCTGAGCCCCCAGGGACAGGGCCGACACAGCAGGGATGTTGGTCCTGCACATCTCTGGCCCTGCAGAACCAAATCCTAACCCAGAGCACCCAAAGACATCACAATAATTCCAGCGAGAGAGATGCAGCTGCAGAGGAACAGGAGGAATGAGGACAAGGGCTTGGCATCAGGGCTGAGTTTGCTGGAATTGCAAAGGCTTTGGCTGCTACTTTTGCTACTGATTCAAAGCCTAAGCAGGAGCAAACCCCTAATCTCCTCCAGATCCCCATTTCCCCAGCTGACCATCCATACCAGACACATCCCCCCACCTCAGCAGCTGCCCACACTCACAGACACCTGAGCCCTAATCGAGAAAAATCATTTTTTGGTGGCAAGTAGCTGCATCCAACTGCTTGGAGCCAGGTTTCCAAGCCTGGGCCTGAGTCAGAGCCTGGGGATCCCAGGCGCTGGGAACATCAGGGGCTGACAAGGGTTCATTTCCCGTGGCCCCCGTTGGCCACTCTTTGTTGAGCTTCCCCAGCCCATGTAAACATGCTAATTGCTTGGGCTCAGCACAGGGCTGGATGCCGTGCTGTTTGTTTTCCATTGAATAGGATTAGGGATTCTGACACCAATGATTAATCGCCGTGCTGCAGACGGCTGACGAGCCCGGGGAAGGCGTCCTCTCCGAGCGGAGAGCGCGCGCAATCTCTGCCAAGCAGCTGCCACTGACTTCTATCTAACCCTCTGCATCTTGCCCTTTATGCTCCCTCTTCTCCCAAAATGCCTCACATTCGCCAAAGCCAACCCCAGGCTCCCAGGGAACAGTGGGAGAGGGGCTCTGGGCATCCTCTGCCCTGCTCTCAGCCACCACGATGCCCCATCCTCTGTGCCAGTTCCTACATCAGCTTATCCCTGCATCCCGTGTTGCCAAAGCCCTCCCAACACGCTGCAATGCTTCAGCCAGCTCTTCTCAGACTTCTTATTAGTGGCCAGGGAGATTCACAAAATTTTTCCAGCTGCCGTCGCCAGGGCGTGGAAATGTCACACAATGGCCACGTCTCTCCACCAAGCTCTGTAAAGCCACCAAACGCCCTTAATGGGCACAGGGCACCCAGCACTAGCTCCCAGGCCCCTTCCAAGTCCAAGGGATGTCCAGAGATCTGAGCAAGGCAGAAAAGAGCACTGAATGCCTTTGCCACATCTACCCTCTGCTTGTGGCCACAAAAACATTTCTGTGCTCCCGTTCTGCCCAGCAGCAGGCGAGGAAGGGATGAAGTAGAAGAGGTGGGAGAGGAGGAAGGCTGGAGAAGGCAGCCTTGCAGGAGGCAAACCTCAAATAGATGCAACCTTTGAGATTACCTCTTCTCCTGACCTTGCAGAAGGAGTGCTGGAGGCAAATCCACCCATCTCTGCTGGTGCCTTGTGCGACATACTGTCACTCAGACAAGCGACGTTCTTAATGGGTTTGTGGGAAAGGCCTGGCCTGCCTTTCCATCTGTACCTTCTGCCGGCTCCCCTCTCCAGCACTGCCTCCCCATACGACATTCCCTTGAATTATTTAGACTGGTAAATCTTCCTGCATCTCACATCTTTAGTCCATCTGTTAGCCGGGGCTTTGCCTTTATAGGAACTGTCCTTTATGCATGCCGGCATCTGTCAACAGTACACTTGCCTCTTTTATTCATGATCTTCCGTGGGAGATGGTACAAGCTGCAGAAATGCCTCATTTCTGGTATGCATTTCATTTTAATGGAAGATTACATGACTGGGGCCCATTTTATTACTTCTTGCCCTGCACATTCATCCATCACAAGCCCCATTTGCTGAGCCTGCACTGGGACGGCAGCCATCAGCCTGCTCGTGTCGGATTCCTCCCGTGCCGCTCTCTCCCCCCCTCCGGGATGGGGAGGAAGCGCATTGCGTTCGAAGAGGGGAAGGATAGCAAGGGGAGCTCATCCACCACGGGGCTCAGAGTGGAGTCAGCCTGCTGGCTAAGACAAGCGCTTCTGGGAAACTCTGGAAATACAGAGGTCTCACCCCTATACCCATGTTCAGCTTCGCACCGTCCCTCCTCAACCCACACCAGCCATGGGTGTCGGAGTGCTGCCACCTGGTACCTCAGGGCTCTTTGGAAAGGCTTCACATCCCCAAATAAACACACACGTGCTCCTCAGCTCCCTCCCTCGAGCCTCAAGCCATCCATGATTCCCTGTGCATCCCACCTTGCACACACACACGCACACACTCTGCTCACACACAGCTCTGGGAGCAGCATAAACAAAACCAACGTGAACCAACAGTGGTAATTAAACTGCCGGTGGTATTTGCAGCCTCGCTCTCCTGTAAGGAAGGTTGCATGCAATTAGTGAAAACATTTTGGACTGGGAACAGTGCCAGTTTGCTCTGTCCTTTCTTTCAACTCCCACAGAAACCCGAGGACCCCCGATTATCCTCCAGACTGCAAAAATAAAACCCCAGTAAAAACATTCCACTTCTACATTGTGGCTCCCTGAATTAAGGGTTTACTGTGACCTGAGGCAGCAAGCGGGGTCAGAGGGGCCAGAGATGGAGGTGACCTCTTCAGAGATGTGGGGACTTCCCCAGCCCACAGTCCTCAGGCAGCGTGAGACACAGGTGGCCATTTTAACCCAGAAAACAGTGTCTGTCCTCAAAAATCCCAGCAATGAGACTTTTCACCAAGGAGAATTTCTTCTCCAACTTGTTCAGATGAGATTTCAACATTTTCACTAAAGACTTCCTCCAAAAGTTAAGGCAACCCTGGTGTCTTGATGAGGTTCAGATGACACTTTTTGTTTAACTTGGTTAGAAAATGGGACTTAGATGAAGTAATGTGAGCCAGTGCTCAGCTGAGACTCCAAGCCAGTCCGTGGTGGGCATCAAAGCACGGAAAACGTGAACTGTAATCATTTGAAGCATGGAAAACCTGAACCACAGTCATCACTGTTAGCTGGGATGCCAGTTCTGGCTGGGAAAGAAAAAATGAGCAGCTTTTGGATGACAAGGAGCCCAATGGAAAAGCCAGTATTCTTGTGCAACCTACGATATTAGTACATACTAAAAAAAAAAATAGGAAAAAATTGCCATAAATAACGTGCTAACCACCACAGCGGAAATTCAGGGGGAGAGAGCCCAGACATGCTTGGAGAAGAAATATGTGAGGCAACTGTCTCCAAACCGGCTGGGATGAGCTGGAAGAGGCCGAGCAGCTCCTGCAGACGGGGAAGGAGCCCTCGCCAGAAGCCGCTCCCACGCACACGCACGGTGCTTCGGAGCCGGTGGGGAAACCTGCGAGCGAGTGAGAGCTCCTCACCCAGCAGCCAGGAGGAAACAGCACCACGTGTTTCCCATATGGCAGGAGAAGCCGGGAAGAGTCTGGGCAAGCAGCTACAGCAGAGACTGAGGGAAGCAGACGATGCATTTCATCAGGTTGCTCAGCTAAATGGTCACCGTAACTTCCATCCAATATTCAAAACAAACTCAACTCTGCCCCTATTTCACACCCAGTACCCCCCCTCTAGTAGATGCTCTCCATATTGTCCAACCCGATGGCATAACTCAGCAATTTCCTTTCAGGAATCAATGAGAACAAATGAAAATTTAATACGTTCTCCAGACAACCCAACTCCTTTCTCTCCCCCATGGTAAATAAATAATGTGCTAGTCAAATGATGGATGGAGTGCTTGGAGATCAGTGGCCGAGTGCTATTAGGGGCCGGGGAGGACGGTGGAGATGCAGTCTAGCACAGGATGATGTGGTGGCCATGGGTGATTTGAGCACATAAAGGAACCAGGAGTGAGAGGGGAGGTGTCTGGTTGATGCAGGAAGGGGGCATGGAGCAGGCTGGGCTCTCCTGTAAGGCTTTATGCACAGGGCTTATTTGGTTGCTCCATATGACTAGATCCCAAGTCTGGTGCTGTCAATGAGAAAAAAATCAAGGAAAACTCCTTATGTCTTCAGCCTGGTTTGGGGCAGGAGATTTTGCTGGATGAGGATGTGAGATTTTGGCTTGTTTGGCAACAAGTGGCTGGAGAAGACTGAGAATGGTCTGAGGGATCTTCAGTCAGCACAGCAAAGGGACAACTGAACACAGATGCACTGCACATCTGTCAGAGCCAACAGGAAAGGTGGAAAGGTGGAGGTAAAGAACTAAGGAGGGGAGACCTGACTGCAACACCACCTGGACAGGAAAGAGATGAAGTTTCTCAGTTGCTCCCCAGGTTGGGTGACCTTGTACAACCTGTGTCCTGGGACACATGCTTGTCTAGGAATTGTATCTCACCTCAATTCAATGTAGAGGTTTGCCTTTCCCTTTGGGCTGTGAAAAGTGTCCTAGGGCTCTCCAGGTGGGATCAAGGTGAACTCTTGGAGATGGAGTTGGGTTGCACTCGCAGGACCTGCTTGAGAAAGAGCTGTCAACCTGTGACGTGTGGTGGACAGGACACATGGTGGCTGCCAGGGACATGAACCTGGGCCAGATCTCCACATCTTCACCAGGACGGGACACTGCATTCATTAACTTGCATTAATAATAATCCATACCTTCAAGCCTAGATTTGGGGCTCAGGTCTAGGGGTCTGAGGGAGCACTGCTGGCCCTATTTCTCACTGCAAGCCCCTGAGCAAACACAACATCTGTGCCTCCAGAGGCCAGGTCCCAGCTGGCGTGTGTGGTCCTGCTCGCATCCCCCTCTCCCGCACCACACAGCTCTGGCTTCTGATCCTGTTGAACTTCAGGATGCACAAACAACAGTGCCTGCTCTGCCTGGTCCCACAGCTGTGCTTATCTCCCGAGCTGACTGTGTACCTCCTTATCTCTGGGGAGAGCCTCTGTGTAAATATTGCTGTAAATTCTTTGGCTTCCCTTCCAAGCCGCGCTGTTCTTTAATGCCTTCCTTGTAAGACCTGCTTGCCCTACCCCAAGCCATTAGCTGTAACAGGACGTTAATAAGGAGGGGGTTTGGTATCTCTCAGGGATGTTGACCTCTTTCACTAGAAGCAAGGCACCCATTACAGAGCAATGATAAATCACAAGCCTTCCACTCCTTCCCCAGCAGGCACTTCTTTGCATGCATAAACACACGCCAGAGGCGCACGCGCGCCCTGCATTAACTCTGGCAACACCCAAAAGCTTTGGCAAGCCTGGGGCCAGCTCATCCCCTCAGGTCTCCCTCACCTCTGTGCATCCTCACAGAGCAAGGCACCCTCCAGCCTCTGGGTCCCAGTGTGGTCCTCCTTTGTGCAAGTCATAGCTATGTCCACGTGTAGCTCTGAGATCAGTGAGCCACAGCATCAACCCTCAAACCATGGATGGTGCTGCCAGAGACACCACAGATGTTCATCCAGCACTAGGTAGGCACCCAGTGGGCCAGGGAAGGACAAAATTCATCACTGAGCTCCCTCAGGGTGGGACAGCACCTTCCTATCACCTCTGCCACCCAGGCTGTCTGCTCCAAATCCCATGGACAGAGCACAGACTCTACCCAAAGCTTCCTAGAGAAAGCAGCATTTCTCCAGCCACACCTTTTTTTGCTGTGTTGAGGAGCTGTTGTGTTTAATATTGAGTGCAAGCTTTGCCCATTGAGCTGAACCAGCAGAGGAGACACAGCAGGCCTCATAACCTGAACAGGGAGTGGGACACACTAACAGGGACCTTCAGATGTCACCAGAGCTGGGCTGCTGTCAGAACTCAGTGCATCCCTCCGGGTGTCCAGAGTTGCTGAGGACTCTGCCGGGGGGCTCAGAGACCCTGGCATGCTGCCCACAACACCTGGGGATTTGATTTTGACCCTTGGAGCAAGTTACCAGCTTTGTATGAGGACCTGAAAGTCACACAGGTTTGAATAGTGTAATAACAAAATAATCACAGGGTGAAAATGTAGATTTTAGCATTTTTGGTATGGGGGGTTATGGAGACAAGATGGAGGAATCTGGGCGTGTCCAGCCTTTCTTTCTTTTTCTTCTCGTTCTCCATTTTCTGCTGTGATGTCGGCACATTGGGATTGGTTTAGAGTAGAAGTGCACTGTCTCACATAGGTGATAGGTATTGGGAATTAAGTGTAAATATGTTATATGCAGTTTGTAGTATAAAAGGACAACACAGAGTGCCTGTGGCTGCCCTGCTGAGCAGACCTCGGCTGGGCAGAAAGAAAATTTTATAGATGAGAAATAATAAACAACCTCAAGACCGAAAAGTGAAGAGTCCAGACTCGTTCTTCATTGCACGGGCCGAAGCAGAGACATCCTGCACATCTCAGGGCAGCAAATATCAACAGCAACCCGAGAGGCTGCCACCATCCCTGTCCCTAAGCTCGCAGAATCATAGATTATCCTGAGCTGGAAGGGACTCACAAGGATCATCAAGGTGCAACTCCTCCACAGGACCACCTCAAGGACCACAAGCTCTGCTCCATCTGAACCACCCTCAGATTCACAACTACAAGCCATCAAAGAGTCTTACAGAAAAAAGGCCCCCAGTAATTTTCCTGACATTCTTTAACATGTGTTTTTCCACCATGACCATCAGTTCTTTAAAACCTTCTTCCCTTCCTCTCTTTATTTTTTTTCTTTTGACATAAAATCAAAAATACACTTGGAGACCTTCCTGGCTTGAGCCTTTAAATTCAGACTCTGAGAGCTGACAATCCCGTTTTCAATGTTTTTTAAGCAAGGAGAAAAAAAACAAAGCCCCAAGCACCAAAAGCAAGAAATTTGGCTAAAAAAGAAAAAAAGAAAAGAAAAAAAGAAAAGAAAAAAAGAAAAGAAAAAATAAAAACCCAACCAAAAAAGCAACATCTGCTTGACAGAGAATTGGTTTTGACAGGAAACTATTGACAAGGTCTAACAAGCAGAATTGGACCTGTTGGAGCAGGAGCATGGCTTTCCTCACCCATCCCACAGTTTGTAGCGCTGAGTCCAGCCAGCCCCTGCCTGAATTAGCAGCCAATTTGCTCTCAGCCCTTCATGGAAGAGCTGGAAAGCTGCAGAGCATCCGAGCCATGCCCATCCTGGCCCAGGGTCATGCTCCTGTGCAGCAGTTGGAGCTGGGAATGGAGCATCTTCCCGGCATGCCCTCCTCTGCACTCGTAAACAGCCTCCTGCAGATGCCTCTGCTCATCCTTTAATTACATTAAGGCAAGATTTCTGCTGAGCCCAGCACAAAGCTGGATGCCTGGTGGTGCAGGGAGAAGCGGGTGTTCCTCCTGGTCCCGGCTCTGCCCGCCCCATCCTGGTGTTCTGCCTCAGTTTCCCTGGTTTGACAAGTGTTCCTCACCCCCCACACAATGCTGCTGCAGTCTGCTTGCACCTAAATGCTAACCCGCCCTCACGGTAAAATTTTTTTTTTGCTTAATTTGAACAAACAAATCTAAAAGCCCCAAATTCTCACCAGCAAATTCAGAGCAGCAAGTCAGGTCAGAGCAGATCGAAGGGTTGGATCCGTCCTGCTGGGGATGGATGAATCCCCCCCCATTCCTGCACTGTGTCCAGGCACAGCTGTTTCCTCGGCTGTTGTTCTACTTTGGACTCTGGCTGCTGCATTTAAAACTTCTCCGCTTTTCCACGCTCACCTCCTTGCTGGCAGCTCAAGGGCTTTCGCTCCCCGGGGCTGTCATTAATCGGTTGTGATCAGAGGTCGGCTATAACCCTTTCACAGCAGCCTCTTGACTTCACTCTCACCCTGGGGGATGCACTCAGGGACAGAGCAAGAAGCATGTTGAAATATGGCTTTTTTTTTTTTTTCTCCCCCCTTCCTTACAGTAAAGCCCTTGCTGTCATCAGAGCTGCTCACACTCGTGACACAAAACCAGGAAATCAGGGCGCTCTTACTCCAGACTCTGCAGCTGGTTAATGACCTTGGGCAAAGGGCTCCATTTCTCTGTGCCTTAGTTTTCAGTGATACTTTTAAAAAAATAAGGGGGAAGAGAAGGGTTGTATTTCTAATAAGGGTGCTGGCTCCAAAGATGAGACCTAGAGGGCAAAGTCTGACAGTGACACCATTGGCAAGCCACGTTGCCAGCTTTTGGTGGCAGGGAGAGTTTCCAAGGAAGGTCCTTTCCAGCCTAAATGTGATGGGAAGGCACAGGCTGGTGGTGAGAGCTGGGCTGGGCAAAGCTCATCAGCCCTGAACTGAATATGGTGATCACTGAACCACTGGCAAAATGGGGTGGGGACAACGGGAATTCACTGAGGGATCGAGCTCCATCTAAGCCACCTTCTCCAGGAGCACACACATGCGACCTGGGCAGATCACAACAGCCTTGGTGCAGCCCAAGCAGCCCTGCAGGGGCAAAGATGACTTCAATTGTTTCTGATATAGGCAGTCTGGTGGGGCAGGCTCTGCTCTCAACCTCACCATGGAACCTGTTTGCTCCCAGCACGTTTCCATTCCCACCTGGAGCAGTTTAGCACAGGAAGATCTCTCTCCCAAGGAGCAAACCAACAAAGACCCAGGCTTCAGCTAGGCATTAATGCCATATAAATTACCACAGAGCCATTAGAGGTGCAAATCCTCTCCGCTGTTCTACATGATAACACCCTTATAAAGGGACACCTCATTTGGCAGGTTATTCCCTGCCAGAATGAGGGGAATGATAAGGACATTGGCTCTCCTAACCTGTTGGCAAATTGATGGGAGGTGGATTCCACGCAACCCCATAAAATTAATACCTACAGATCAATCTTTCCTCACCTATTTTCCTGCGATTGCGTGGCAGGCAAAAATATGCACAAGTGATGATGAGGTGTATCCAATCTCCTGCTAGTGGGAGATGGGTTTCCATTCAAGCCTAAGGCTTCAGGATGCCCATAAAGGCAACTCTCCAGCCTAGTGTGAAAAAGAGCCACCAACATCTCATTATGCAGAGGGCTAAATCATGCCAGGGTAAGTCATCAATTCTTCTCATCCCTACTGGACAAGGATGGCTGAGAGGACCTGGCAGTGAGGATCATGTTGGAAAGGATGGGGAAAAGAAGCCAGTGCAGGGACATTGGTTAGGACAATGTGGGTTTCTCAGTCATGGCCCCACAAATGCATCAAAGCATGCTGCTGCCAGGTACAGCATGAAGATGCAGCAAGATGTCACACACATACAGGTGTGTTGTCACCTACCCACAGGTTCAGCTGTCCAGCCAGATCTTTAGTGGGTGAAAACTTGAAGATTTTAGCCCAAATCCATAGAGAACTGGACTTTCACCAGAAGCTTTGCTCCTGCTGAGTGTTTAAAATGGCACCACAGAGGGGAGAGTGAAACAGCGGGTACAGCTGGGGCCTGGTAACAGAGCTGGCAGATTTTGCCCTGAGATACACAGAACATTCAAATCCCTTTTATCTGGACACCTCTGAGTGCTGCTGCAGGCAGCAGAGGAGCTCAGAAGCAGAGTCAACTGTGGGTGGCAATGCCACTTGATCCAACCACAACTGCAAGGGTTTTAAACATGAATTTGCACCTGGGAAAAGTTCACACTGGCTTCTGAAAAACATCAGGCACAGAACCTGCCAGAGCCAGGAATCCTCTTTGAGAGATGGGGAAACCCTCAGCATGCAGGGAAGCAGAAAACTCCTTCTAGAGGTATTAAAGCTGTAAATAAATTCATTCACATTAAGTCACTAATGGCTAAGAAGTTTGGACAGAGAGTCAGGGATCAAGTGGCATAGGCAGGACATGGGGCAGAGCCAGGATGACTCTGGATCCTGGAAGTTTTCCCTTTCTTCTTCTCAAAAGGAGCAGAAAAAGGAAAGGGCTGTGGCAGGCAGCACAGGGGCTGAGGACCAGACACAAGAGTTCTGTGAAAGGGATAAGAAAAAGGCCAGAGGGGGCAAAAGAGGACAAGGAGTGAACATAAGGTGCTGAGACAGGCTGGGAAAGGGAGGCTGGTTGCAAACCACACCTGGAAGGCCACATCAGCCCATGTTAACCCTTAAAACTCACACAGCTTTTCCATGGAGATTTGTTTCCAGCTGCTGCAGTCAGAGGCTAAGGGTTGTAGGAAGCATGCCACAGATTTCAGAGGTTTCTTTGCTATAGCTCTGCCCAACAACACCTGCTTTGCTGGAAGAAAAAAGCCCAAAAAGCAAAGGCTGCTGCATGTTGTTTCCCAGTAGTGTGCAAGTATTCACCCATCTGTAAACATCTGGAAGCTGGTGGAGTTCAGCACTAGCTGTACTTCCCCAAAAGAAGAGGACAAAAGTGACATGGTTTTGTGAAAAACAAGGGCATTAATAATGAAATCCTTCTGGGAATCCCTGGAACTGGGATCCCTTGGAAGCTCTTGAGTGGGTTAACTCCTGTTGAAATGAGAACATCAGTGAGCAAGGGCCACGGGGACCCAAACAAACCGAACTGCAAAATTCTCTGCCTGACAGCCAGAATTTGGGCTTTTTAAATAAAAATTGCTGTTCTGGCCACATCAAGTCCACTTGCCTTTCTGGTCTGGAGAAATGACTTGAGCAGGGCACACATGGTTAAGTCCTGGAGGCTGACACAGCCCCTGGATCAATTTTGAACCTGGAGGGGGACTTCAACCTCAAAGCAACGCATTTGGGTCACTTCTGCTGCTTATAGCAGTGCCAGTTCCTCAGCCCTGGCAAGTTAGACCCACTCTGTGTCAGAGCTCAGCTTTCTAGAGCCAGGTTTGAACACTCGGGTCCCTGGAGCCTCGCCTGAGCTGTCAACGGAGTGAGGGGGAAGGAGAAATGTACTGTCAGTAAATGTAATCTCTGAAAAGTGCAGAAATCCAACTGTGGGAGGATTTACAGGAGTTCAAAACTAAGGGACGCCAGGAAAGACAGCTAAATAAACACATAGATCATGCATCTTGAAAGCTGGTGTCAAGATGGTAAAAAATCAACTCGATTATAGGAGCAGACAGGTGGCGATTGGTGCAACCCCTACGCGCCGTGTCCTGGAGCCTTTGGCTGGCCCTGTCCACTGCAAAGAGCACCCAGCAGATGTTTTCCTGATTATAAAGTGCTGTATAATTTATAATCCACAGCCTTGCACTTAAAACGATCCCGGAGCTGTGGGGAGGCCGAGGGGTAGAGAGGCCAAATCCCTCCCGTCCATTTAATGCAACCAGGCCTCATCACTTGCCAGTGACACGGAGAACAGGCTGTTCCTGTGATGTGTTAAGGACTGGGTGCTCTCAGCAACGACTGGGGGGATCTTAGAACATCATTTTGATGCCACCCAGGAGTTACCTGCTTTTTCATCCCGCTGCAGACCTGCTTTTTCATCCTGCTCCAGAGCCACGAGGAACATCCACCATGCGACAGCAGCAGAGGTGTGTTGATCCCAGGGAGAAAAGTCCCTCTTGATGCTGTGCTGGGCTCTACAAAGGGCAATCAACCTCTTTTCATCCTCTCCTCTCTCTTCAGAAGTTGGCTGTCTTGCCAAGGTGTCCGTGAGAAGTTTGCAAGTGTTATGGCTCATATCACTCAGGATTTGGAGAGCAGCACCTTGAAATGGAAAATCCAGCACTTCCTCCCCCTTTAGAAAAATCACATAGAGGGGCCCACGAGGGAAAACAATGAGCTATAAAAGTGTTCTGAACATCTCTTCTCATCTTGGCACAAAACACTGCTCTGGGCTTTGCTAGCAAAGGAAATTGAGCACCTCGAATGCCTGGTTTCAGAGACAATAAACAGACTTGCTCCTGGCCAGCTGAAATTGCTCCAGAGATCCCAATGGCCTGATGTTCCTGGGCAAATCTCAGTGCCTGTCCTTCAGCAATGGCTGAAACCACATTCCCTGGGCTGGACAAAAGCAACACTGGGGTGTCACTTTGCAGAGCCACGGGATGTGCTCCCTGTAGGAGCACACCTTGACGGAGGGATGTCCACTCACAAGAGGTGGAAGAAGGGCCAGAAAAATTCAGGGGATCTTGCCCAGAGCTGATCAGGTGGTTTCAGGCTCGAAGAGAAGATTCTGGGGGACACCACTGAGGTGGTTTCAGGCTCAAAGAGAAGATTCTGGGGGACACCACTCAGGTGGTTTGAGGCTCACAGAGAAGACTTTGGGGGACACCACTCAGGTGGCTTCAGGCTCAAAGAGAAGGCTTTGGGGGACACCACTCAGGTGGTTTCAGGCTCACAGAGAAGACTTTAGGGGACACCACTGAGGTGGTTTCAGGCTAAAAGAGATCTTTGGGGGACACCACTGAGGTGGTTTCAGGCTCACAGAGAAGACTTTAGGGGACACCACTGAGGTGGTTTCAGGCTCAAAGAAATCTTTGGGGGACACCACTCAGGTTGTTTGAGGCTCAGAGAGAAGACTTTGGGGGACACCAGCTGGCTCAGGGTTACAGAGTGCTGCTGGAGCTGAGCTCGGTGGGCTGCGGGACTGCCCAGCTCGGCTCCCAGCTAACCCAGCGCTGCTCACACAGCACATCCCCATGGGGAGAAAGCGGAGCAGAGGCAGCCAGCCCGTGCTTCCCCAGGGAAAGGCGCTGGGAGCGCGCTGAGAGCCGGGGAAGGGCTGCGTGCCCGGTGGGGCCCAGCCCGAGCCCCCCAGCCGGGCTTCCCCGCAGCCGGCAGCCCAAGGCAGCAGTCTCTGACCCCCCTCTAGTGGCTATAAAACATAGCCAAGTTCACGAACCCGCCGCCACAGCCGCCTGGCAGGCTCTGGGGGGCTGCTGGGGGGCTGCTGGGCCTGGCAGGGCTCTGGACCAGCAAGAGAGAGGGGATGCCCAGCCCGGTTCCACCTCCCGGCCCCGCTGCGGGAGGATGCTGAGCCATGGGTGTAAGAGAGTCGGGGGGTAGCACGGTCAGCATGGATGGAGAGAAGAGATCTCTGCAGCCAGGGCGTGGAATTTGTGGTTTATTGCAAAGGGCCTGGGTGCAGGGCCCTGCTGGGAGCTCCCAAACACAGCTCAGAGCAGGCCCCAGAGAAGAGAGAGGTAGAGGGGATGAGAGGGTAAGAGAGTAAAAACGTAAGAGAGTAAAAGGCAAGAGCTAAGAGACAAGAGGTAAGAGTAAGAGTGAGAGCAAGAGGTAAGAGGTAAGAGTGAGAGTGTGAAGTTCCCGCTACAATACAATAAATCATCTTCTGTGTTGAATATTCTAATTCTCACTAACCAATCCAATACAAGATACAAATCCTATAGCATTTACACACAGACTATAAGAATCATTACATTACCATACTGTGTTACATTTTAAACCCTAAAAACTCCTCTTTGGGCCCCTTCTGCCAAGCTGTAGGGTCTGCTCTGACCCTTGGGCCTGTCTGCAAGCAGAGGGTGTTGTTCCATCAAAAGGGGATTACCTTCAGCCAGCCACACCATTGTTTTCCAGTTGTTCAGTAACTGAGGCATCTCAAAGCTTGCTTTCATTTCAATCTTGCTTATAGTTTCTGTATTCTCAGAATCTTTTGCCAGGCAATCATATTTATAAGGCTTTCCTGTTTCATCTTCCCCAACACACGGGGACATGGTGATGCCAGGGCCCATGTGACCCCAAGTTTTCCATCCTGCCCCCTCCATATATTACTAAATAAATACATTAAAATATGAAAACAAAGATCTTCCTCCAAGTGTCCGCAGAGTGCATAGGCAATGTCCCTCCACCCTGCACAGCCCTGTGAGGCTCTGCCCTGGCTCTGGAGCACAGGACACACCTGGGAGGAGCAGACACACCTGAGGGCCACTTGCACAGCAAGGCTGCAAGCAGCCTTCTCCAGGGACAGCTTTGCAGCCACTGTCAGCTGGGACAGGACAAGGAAAACGGCAGCACTTCCTTGCTGCAAGGCTCAGAGGAGATCCCATTCCCTGATCCTGAAAGGATGGGACTTGGAGTTTTAACCTTCTCATGGGAAAGCAGCAGCCCTAAGGCAAAATAGCACAGAGGCAGCAGCATCCCCTGAAAGCTCCTTCCTCCAGCCCCAAGGACAAAACAGGGGGAGCAAGGCCAGCTTCAGAGGAGGCTTTAGATGGTAACAGGCACAGCCTCCCTAGCAGGGTTGATAACAGCACCTCTGCTGGGCTGGGATCCCAAATCCCAAAGGTTTCTCTGCTGCATGCATCCACACACCCCCTCCCAAGGAGGCCCACGGGCTGTGTACCCCTCCAGCACTCCTCGAGTTCACATCGAGACAGTGCTGTGCACACTGAAGCAGACACAGAATGATTGTTATAATAAGTGCAGTAAAACATGCTGCTGCTTTTTAGCTTGGTTCCCAAGGAAAGTGGCTTATGCAATTACACCGTAGGCTTCTGTGTTTCAATCGCTTTGGAACCTGTCAGCTAATTTTAACCCAATTTAGCAGAGAAACAGAAAACTCAGAGAGTTTTAGTCTCACTAGGCTGTCAGCTAAAGGACAGACACCTTCTCAGTGTCTTCCCTGGAGAAAGGGCTGCAGTGTGAGCTCAGCCTCTTATCAGACACCAGAAACTCCCCATGGCCTTAACAAGCAGCCCAGTGCAGGAAAGGGGGGTTACAGGAGCTCCCATTCCTCATCCAACCTCAAGACAAACCTGGGTGGCAAAGCTGCCTTCCCACCTGCCTCCCTTCTAACCACTAAACCCCATCACATTTTGTTTTTCTCTGGGAAGCTTAGTCCTTTTTATCCTAAACAAGTTAGGTTTCCTTTGGCTAGGGACAACTATCAAACATCATTAAAAGAAAAACTTGAGAATGCTTTTCATCAGAAAGTAAGTTGTTCTTTTACCTCTTTTTTTTTTCCCCTTTAAATTCTTCACTAGGGAAGGGAAAGAGAATGAACTGAGCATTTTTAGACAAAAGCAGGGGAAAAAAATCTGATTAAATACAAGGCAATCCGGTCACATTTGGATGGAAGAAATGTCCTACCAGCTACAGAGCGTTGGCACCTGCCAAACATCTGACCTTGAAAGATCAGGCCAGGCTTAGTATGCATGGTACAGACAGGGTTTTAGTACAAGAGTTTCAGCTATATATAGGAACCCATCCATTTTCATTCTTTAAAACAGAATGCAGAAGAAAAGCCCTGCTGGAGCCAGGGTGTTTGGGAGCCAGTGTACCCTGGCAGCACTGAGAGGCTGACGAGGCAGGAGAGCCCAAAGGAGGCAGCCCAGGAAACCGCTCCAGGGGACGTGGTGTGAGACCATGGTTAGTGGTCAGCTCTCAAAACACTCTGCCTGTGCTTGGCTGGGGCTGTCAAGATGAAATTAATCTTGCCTGGGCAGTCAAAGTTTGGATCTACCTTTGCTAGCCTCTAATGAAAAATGCATAGTGGCAAGCATTGGAAAATCCCTGACACTCAGCACCAGAGGGTACATTTAAATAATTCTATGAATATAGATCAATAAAACTAATGCACTTATAGCTGCTGTGTGAAGTATTCAAACTAGAATAAAAGTCATCTTGTATTACAAAGCCCTGTATTAATTCCTTGCACCTATTGTTTTACATATTCAATTAATCTTAGTCGGCAGAGAGCAACTCATGGATGGTATTAAAAGCACAAGGCACGTGGGGCTGTACCAGAGAGCCCAGACATCTTCATAACCAGGAGTGAGCTTGGAGAAAGGTGTCCCCACAAGATGTTGAAGATTGCAAGGCAAGATGTTTTTGATTGCCATCTGTATGGCAGATTACCTTTGTCAAGTGGGCAGTTTGATTTATCTCTCTTTGAGTGACCACAATCACACCTCCCTGGGGAGGGGACATCTGCTGATAACAGCTATTGAATGTCATTGCATGGCTGATAAGAACTATAACATCCCACTGGGAGATGTGAGCCCAGAGGGAGGAGCCAAGCATTCCTACCTGGATACAATCTGAGGTTTCAAACATTCCTACCTGGATACAATCTGAAGTTTCAAGCATTCCTACCCAGATATAATCCAGAGGTTTTTGAGACACCAGCACGGCTTCTCCATGGGATTCCCCAGAGGAACAGCAGCTGTCTCTCCTTCCACTGGATCTTCAGAGGAAGAATACATCCTTCTCTACAGATCCCTGCTCCAGCAGAACCACCCCTGACACTGCAGGAGGGCTGAGCCACAATTCCAATGGGACTGCCACCAACACCCTGACCCACAGGGTGTCAGGTTGGGTTCTGACTCTGTCAGTGTTGTCCTAGTGTACTGCATTGTTTATTTTATCCTTTATTTTTTCCTTTTCCTATTAAAGAACTGTTATTTCCTGCTCCCATATTTTTGCCTGAGAGCCCTTTAATTTAAAATTTATAGCAATTCGGAGGGGTGGGGAGGGTTTACATTCTCCATTTCAGGGGAGGCTCCTGCCTCCCTTAGCTGACTCCTGTCTTTCCAAACCAAGATAAAGAACCCACTGCCTGCAGGCTGGAGGATAGGACACCAGGTGGGCTGGAGGCATGAGAGGACAGCTGTGGCCATGCTGGGAGCTCCAAACCCCTGTGTGTGTGGTGTCTAGGTGTCTCTGGGGACTGCTGCAGGGAGGGATCTCAAAGCACCAGGAGCAGGAACCACAGGAAAAAGCACCTTCCCAGCAGAGGTGGGCATGGAATGAGGACCTGGAGCACTGGCCACTACTACTCCCACCCATTTGCCTGTGATTCACAGTCAGAGAAGCAAAGGAGATGGGAAATAATCCATAAGGTTGTGGGCTGGTTTTCCAAAATCTCTCAAATGCCAGCACCTCTCACTTAGCTGCAGGGAAAAGCTTTTCATTGAGTAGCTATTTTAGGGATCTCCTCAGGGAATTTGGAACAGAAATCTGTTGGACGTGATAAAACATTACATTAGAGGTCCAGACCATCAAACCAATTAGTCTAAAAGCTGTCAGCCTGGACTTGCCAGCCCCTGCATTTCAAAACCACACTTTGTGTGGACCTGAAACCACTTTATGCCACACCACTGTTGGTGTTTGAGTGCCCCACACTGCTGTGAACCCACACCAGCCTTAGGGCAGGGCAATTAAATCCAGCCATGGCTCTGGGAAGGTTAGCCCTCAGCTGGGAACTGAGGGAAGAAGAGACGAAGAGCTCTCTGGGGCTACAAAGATTTGGAGGTTTGACTCCAGCCACACTGCAGGTCCCCTCTCAACTCTGGCAAAGCATCCAGCCCCAGCTTATCCATCTCTAACTGTTCAGAACATCACCCCTGGAGGCACTGCCCAGCTCTGCAGAGCAGGGACACAATATCAGCTCTGCCACTGCCCTCCCCATCACCAAAATGCTCTCTAAGTCTCTTTCTCCAGCAAAGGAGACCAAAGGACCATCACAGTGGCCACTGTGACATTCATTAAACTGGCAGTGCTGAACACTCTGCTTGCTGTGATGGATCCAGTGTTGGAGGGCTGCTCTGCTCTGTCGCTGGGCAAGAGAGTGCCCTTCAAGGTGGCACTGCTGGTGCCTTAGGATGTAGCTTTTATATTTTTCAAATCCTGTATTCCCTTAGTATATTAAACTCCATAGAGAGTGTTAGCTGCTGTCTTCACATTTTGGTCAGATAAAACAATTCCTTTCTAGGCCTGGGGTTCAAGGACACTCTACTGCCTCAGGTCCCAAAAAGTGTAAACAAAAGTGAATTGGAGGGCAGCAAACTGGGGGAATATGACTTCATTGAAGCTGTAATTGGAGGATTAACCCCTGATATGGAAATGGACCAAACTTACAGTTGTCTGAAAAACTCATGACTATTGTCCATCTTGGGTGTAGCCCCTTGGAGGCTTCTGGCTGCCCAAGGTGTAGCTATTTGAAGACCTTCAATAAACACCCCTTTTTATTCTCTCAATCTTGTCTAGGCTCTGTTTTAGGTAGCCACTCGAGGCATCACTGCTGGCCCACCCTCACAACTGCTCACCATGTGTCACTTCTGACTCACCCAGCACTTTACAAACCAGCCCTGGACTCTTGACCAAAATGACAGCACACGCTACATTGGCAGCAAAACCTACTCAATGCCTTCAGAAACGCCCTGTACCTATTTCAAAAGACAAAGGAATGCTTAAAAAAAAAAAACTCTCCCCAAAAAAAGCCCACTGAAAGCATCCAATGTGATCCAGCAGACAGAGAGCACCATTGATAGAGATCTGTGTTAGCCCATTAATAACACAATGCTAGGCTTGCATCTGGACTCATTTTGCTTGTGTATTAATCATGTACTTTCAGTATAATAAGCCCTGTGTGCTGCCACAAGGTAGGACACCCTTATTCCCACATGGCAGGTTTAACAACTTTGCAAGCTTAACAAAGCCCTGCTTTCTGATGGGAGGCTGGAGTTGGGTCCCTACCAAAGTGAGCTTCTCAGGAGGTAATAAAACACCAAGGAGATGCTATCTGGTGGATTTGGAGCATTTCACTCCCTTGAAAGTCAAGTCGACAGCTGATTTAAAGTTTCCAGCTAGGTCATACAAAAGTCAACAGCGGCTGCATCCAGCCAGGTTCAGAGTTTGAATATTTATGGTGTCAATCTGAAATCCAGATAACCACAAATAATCCAAACCCATTAACTCCCCCCTCATCCAGAGGAGAAAGCTCTCTGGACGTTAATGCCCATATTTCTAGGGTTACCACAGGATCGTGGGCAAAAGGTTGGGGTTTTTTCTGTTTCTTTTCTTTCTTATTATCCTTTTTTTTTTCCCTGCCCTAACTGAAGGTTATTTTGCATCCATGGCTGCGTGTCAGGCAGTTCCCGCCAGATCCGCCTGCCTTCCAGGAAAGCTGGAGTGGGCACCACGTGAGTGAGTGGAGCTGTTTGGAGGCTCTCGTGTCCAGGTCAAGTCCAGTCCACCAGGGAACAGCCTGATGAATGGCCATCATCACTGCACTGCAGAGCAGGAGTGCAAGGTAATCATCCCTGCCCGGCACAGCCACGGGAGGAGGCACGCACATCTCCCAAGGCCTGCAGGTGATGAGGGGCAGCAGGAGACGCCAAAGAAAAAGGGAAAAAAATTAAAAATAATATAAAAAATGCCAAAAATAGAGGCTGGATGATCTGAGTCTGAGCAGGGCCGGCATCCCAGCAGGGAGAGTGGCTGGATGGAGCTAGAGAGGGAGCAGAGAGCTCCTTTTCTCCCCACCCAGCAGCTGGATCAAGCTGAGGAGTCGCATTACAGTGACACGCTGGCCCCTGGGGGAGGCCGTGCCTGGAGCATCCCACAGAACACCCCAGTGGGTCACAACGAGGGTTTCATGGGCAGGAATGTGCTGCAATACCCCAGACAGGAGCCGTCCCGGGAGATCTTGGCACGCTGCCTCTGGCCCCGCCGCAAAAGCTCCTGAAGAAATCAATCTCAGAGCTTTCAGTGGCGCTTTCGCATCTCCGTTGGCAACTTGGATGGCCCATCCACAATGTCAGCTGTTAACCCCATCTTTATGGCTTCTCCCTTGCACAAAGGCTTGGGGAAAAAGTCTTTCTTTAAAGGAAAAAGGAGTGCTGCTGGTGGGCTGGTGTGCTTTGTGCCCTGGGTTAGGGAGCAAGCACCTGGAGCAACACTGGTCATGCAGGAGCAGCAGCACCCTGGATTTTGACACGGCCAGCACAGGAACAGCCCCGCACAGATGTGTGTTGGAACAGATCTCCAACACAGCTGCTGGTGCTTGCCAGAGCCATGAGCAGCCCGAGGCGTTTGCCAAGTCCTGGGACTTGCGACAGCGAGGTTGTGGGTATGGCACGCCAAAGGAATCAGTGGGATGCTGGCAAGGAGGGCAGAGCAACTTGAGATAAGAGCAGAATCAGAGTGAAGTGAATGGGTTATTCCAGCAAACATCTTCCCATCCAGAAATACACCCCTAAAGACTCGGCTGAGTCTTCCTCTGCTGCTGGAGAAGAGTTAGCGCCCCTTGCTGAGTTTTAGAAGGATTAGTAAAAGTATTAGGTTTAAAAATAGCTTTGTAACTGTCTTCGTGGACAACATGCCTAAATATAACATTAATTTCCATATGTCATCCAAATGGCTGCTTAGTAAAAGCAGGGACTGAAACAACGTGAAGCACAGTTTTGCCATCAACTCACGCGGGCTCCAGCGTGCACCCTGTCACACAAACACAGCAGCTCCTGCTGAAGCCAGCAGAGCTGATGTGGGCTGAAAACATTTTGCTTTTTCACCTCAGTTCAGATGTCTGGCATGAGGCTGCTAGGCTTTTACTGCCCCTCTCTCCAGGCAGCTCTTTGGGGCTGTTCTAGGTACCCAACCCCAATGATAAACCAGGAGGTTCATGCAGGTAGGATTTTGAAGAGAAAGGCATGCAGAGGCTGTGCCTGTGCATTCTACCCGCTGCACGATTGTGAAATTACGTTGAAAATCGATTCATCTGAAGAGGAAAGGAAGTTTGTTCCCTCTGTCGTAAGAGCAAATTGAGATGTTGATACACGTCTCTGTTTTGACAGATCTGCGGGGCAAAGTTAAGCTTGAGCGGGTGGTGGAAGTCATTCGGGGTGATTATCAACACACAATAATTACAAGGCAAAAGGGGGAGTTGGCTGGATACCTTAATTATGCATTTTCAGACTTTCTAAACATTCAAGGATCTCACCAAATCAGCCTGCTATTTTCAGAAAGGAAAATATTGTGCGGTTGGAATGCCATCAGAGGAGTACACAGAAATATCGGTATGCAGAGTGTAATTACACTCTGTTCCTTCTGGGCTCAGAACAAAGAGATTTAGGAGAGGAATTGCCCCGGTTCTGTCTCCTCCAGCACACAAGGGCTACCTGGCTTCGCCAAAGTACATTTTTGGGGCCAAAGCAGAGAAGGAACAGGCCGCTTGAGCCTCTGACCCTGACTGAGGTGTTTCTCCTGATGCCTGCAGAAGGGCCAGGACATCCTCCAGCAGATGAAGACTTCAGATTGGGGAGAACAGCTGCCCAAACCACCATTCCACTTATCCCTTTTTATCAGACTCAAGGGTAAGAGAAAAAACATTCTTTCCTTCAAAACAAACAAACAAAAAAACTTCACTTGGATTTGAAACCAAAGTTCCATCTTCCAACCCTTCGCTTCAGAACAAAATGCTGCTCCTAGAGTGAAACTAAAACATTTCAACTTGCCAAAAGCTTCTCCCCCAAAAGAGACTGTTTCAGGTCAAGCCAAAACATTTTTTGGACCTGCCAGCAAATTTAGCAACACAATTCTTTGTGCTGCTGTAATTAGTATGAATGGGCTTCCTTAGCACCATTGTTTGGGGAGCAGCTGTGCTGCTTTGATGAATACCCATATTTTTGTGTGTCACATGCATTTGCTGTGGCCTGTTTATAAAAGTTCCAAATCGTACAGTCAGGGAGCAGAAGAGAAATTATATCAGGAGACTTGGGTGATCTATCACAAACCGCAGACAAAGAGAGAAGACAGGGATCTTGTTCTGGGACATGGGACAAGGACTCAGAAAACCCAGCTTCAGTTCTTGGCTTGGCCAAAGACTGAGCTGGGCAAGTGAAAAATACTCTTCTGCTGGCAGGCAAAATTATCCAGAGATTAAATAACCTGCCAGCTTGTCTATTTAAATTCTAAGTTTTTTTCACCAAAGAACTGTGCTAGCTACTCATTTACTGTGGAAGGAGGTAAAAAATGTTCCATTACCACACACACATACTGTGTCTATAAGCAGGGAAAAATGCAGATTCAGGAACATTGAAATACTCCTCAAATCACTCTGGACTCCTTCACATTGAAAGCTCTTCACACTGAAATATTTTAATTCTGAAAAATCAAGATGTCTATCTGAAGTATTTCTGAGCCCAGCAGTTCAGTTTTCCTCATCTTGAAATGCCTTTTGCTTCAAATTCAATTAAAATGATATTTGAAAAGAAGCATTTCAGTGACAGCACTTGTTACTAAATATCAACAAAAATATCAGTGCTATTCTATCAAAAGAAATCTATTAATTATCCAGAATGAAATGCTGTGTTTCATTTTGGCTTTCAATTGAATTCTAAATCCTTAAACAGTTGTTTTTCTTCTGAACCTGGACATATTTGCAAGATTCAGACTTGCCAGGAAGCCAAGCTCAACGAGACAAGATTTGGCTTCCGCAGAGGGGCTGATGTAAAGGGAACAATAAATAATGCAAGTCAAAACTCAAAGCAAGCAGGATGGGTTTAAGAGGTAAGAAAAAGCCTCAGGATATTGGGGACAAGAGGGGCTGCAGCATTATCCAAAGCATCTTTGTCCAGAAACCCAGGATCTGCAGGTAATTCATGTAAGTCAGGAAAGATCAACAAAACTGACCAGACCAAAATATTGACCAAACTGTTCCAGAACTGACCAATATTGACCAAAATATTGACAAAACTGTTCCAGTCACACACCCAGGCCACCTGCCTGCCCACTGACCCTCTGCCTGGGCAAGCTGTCTCCCACCTTACAACACACCAAAGCTCCCATCCAAGAAAAATCTCACCTCACATAATCAGTTTTAATTAAATTTACAGCAAGTATCTTCAGTTAAGCTGATAATTGGTTAATGACCCCCATTAAAACCAGATGCAGGCAGCACAACTGGCCAATATCCCCGTGTTTCATGGAAGGGGTCTCCCACTAAGCCTTCTCCCAACACAGAAAGTTGGGATGACATCAGGAGGTGACAACTTTAATGGATGAGGGACCAATAAAACTAAAGGCGACCACACAGAGCACACAGAAGTGCAGCTAACATTTCATTTCTAAGCAGGATGGCTTTTTTTTTTTCTGAGAGCTCCATTAATTTCTCCAAGGTCCACGGGCCTCACTGTCTCCCATCTGTCTAGCAGGGAATGAATATAGTGCCCTGCCTTAAACACTTGGAGACCTCAAGTCCCCTCTTTGCTCTCTGCTCAACCCACTGGCTAAGTCACTAACCCTCTGCAATATGGACACATTAATACTCAGCACTATGAAGGGAGTTCAAGGCTGATTCATAATTCACCTGGTCCAAAAAGACACTGGGTTTCTTAAGCCTGGAGCCATAACTTTAAAATGTAGATGCTGTCAGGAAAAGGGAAAAAAAAAAAAAAATCAGAGCAGTAAAAGGCTGCGAAATTTGCACAGAGCAAAATTATTCCCCTTTCGCAAGGTTCATTTGAGAAGTTACTGTAAATAGTTCCTGCAATTCACACACAAAACAACATTTCCAGAACATTAATGAACCATTTTTTAAAGCCCCCCCTAAAGTTATTCCTGGCAGAAAAGGGGAAAAGATGCAAGCTGTGGAGTCTGTGACTGCATAAGGGAAGAAGCTGTCGGATCCCATCTGTCGATGAGGAGGATAAACGACCGCACACATCTCTCCCCTGAGTTAGCTCTGAGGCTGAGCCTGAGGAGGGGGAACCTGCTCAGCCACAGCTCTCAGCAGAGGAGGCAGGGTCGGAGTTTAATCCACGCAGGTCTTCTTCTCCCACAGTGCCTCCACCCACACCTTGGGAGGCAACAATGCAAAATGAACCGGTGGGGAGGAAAGCGAGCGCTCTGCGTGACAGCAGGGACGGCAGGGAAGTTATCCACCATGAGATGATGAGAGACGCCCTCCTGGTGGAGTCAGAGCCTCCCTGTGACATCCCTCCCATGCAGGAGAAGGGTCCACATCCTCCTGGGCAGGGAAGTGTCCTTCAAGGCTCTCAGAGGAGCCACGGAGCAGTGCAGACAAGGACAGCACGGGTCAATGCTCCAGCAGATTCCAGCAGTGCTCCTCCAGACTGGCATTTGATATATTGGGATTAAGAGCCTGCAAATTGCAGCATTCCTCCACGGCTGCCTGGCTGGGAAAGAGCTGAGGTCAAGGCCAGGAGATACCTAAAGGTCAAAGTGCTGCCAAGAAAAATAGTTAAACAAAGGTCAGCATTTCTCCAGCCGATTGCCCAGGCTTATAAAGACAGCATTAAAATTAGAGTAAGGAATTTAGGATTCATTTTAGGCTTTCCCCTTATTTTAGGAGGCTTTTCTCAGCACCAATACCCTTTCATTTCAGTATCCAACAATAACTTGAACTTCTGGGGTGCTGAGAACTAGGGGGTCCACAGTTCATTATTTTTTCCCCCACTTGGAAGTGGTTTTGGTTTGGGGGTGTGTTGGCTTTTTGGTGGGAATTTTCGTGGGTTTTTTTGTTTTGTTTTGTTTTTTTTGTTTGTTTGTTTGTTTTTTACATATAATGGACATTTGACATATCTGTCAGGAGTTCTGATGGGGTTTTTTGTGTAACTGGCCTGCAGACACTCTTCTGCCCTCAGTGCAACAACAAGGCAGGACTCTCATCTTCAAGCAAGGGGTGGACAAATCCTTCATCACTTTTTCCACAGCAGCCACAACTCACCACTTCTGTTAGCACCACCTCAGCCCGGTCTGAGGTACCACCCCAGCAGCACAGGATTGGTTTAGCAGCTCCTGGAATCCCTAAGACCTTCCAACACCCAGAAGATATTTTCTGAAGTGATTTGCCCATTACAATCCTGCTCCTCGTGAGCCGCCACCTGTGTTTATTTATCTGACAACATTCCTTACAGTGCCTTATCTACACACAAATAGAAAGACAGATTTCTATTGAAACAGCTCTCAGTCAAAACCCTGCTTTGGGAATCAGGCAATTTCTCTCACAAAGATCTCTTATGTCAAAGCTGTGACTTCCCAAATATTCAAGTCAGAGGGTATCCCTACAGGGCGACAGCAGGCTACCAGATTTCCCAAGTCGTGGTTTGCTGGAACACAGGCAACCAAACTTTTTCCTCCTCCCTGGGCTTTTGCAGTAAGGAGAAGCAGAGCGTCTTCTTCCTGATCTTCTGGCCATCCAACACTAGGTTTCTGAAAGTCCTTTTGCATACCACAGACAGGATTTCACAAGGAACACAAACAGAAACTGACTCTTCTCCAGCAAATGGAAGAGTTTGGGCTCTACTGGACTTAAAAGGGAATACTGTGCCCTGTATTGCATTACCAAACAAACCCATTAATGGTTTCCCAGTGGCCAGTCTACAGCCAGTTCAGCCTAGTGCCAGCTCAGATGACAGCATGGAAGACCATCTGCAACTCTGTGAACTCAGCAATTAGCCCCTGAGCCCGGGGAAGAGTTTGTCAAGATCCCATCACAGGCGAACAATAACACAGAAACACGGCTTTGAGGGGGAGACAATTTATCAAGCTGACCACAGATGTCTCCCTCGTTTTTCCTTTAATAAATCCAGCCTAGCTCTTGGCTGTGCTCAGTATCTTGTCATTGCTTTCGTCTCCTTTCAGGAATGCCTCCCACCTGCAGTCTTCAGGCCCTTTGCAACCCTGAAGCCATTTATTTTCTCCAACATTTCTCCGTAAAGAAATCCAGATTTTATGCCCACGGAGAGGAGGGAAACTGAGGCACTGCAAAGGGAGCTCTCTGGCACTAGGCTGGGGAAGGGGACAGGAATACCTGCTCATCTGGCACAGGCTGATTTGTACTGCCTCATCTGCACAAGGAGCATTAGGAGGCTTTCACTCCCTCCCGTGAATGAGCTGTTTAGGAATTACTCGAATGCTCTTTGCCATCAGATTTTAATCACCAGGAGTGCCTTCCTTGTGGGACTCCATGGGGCTGTTCAGGCAGCCAGCCAAGTTCCTGAGAGCCAGGCTTCATCTAAATACATGCACTGGTTATTTTTAATAATGGTGGGCAGACACCAGCTTGGCTCCCACCTCATCTCCACCTCCAATCGCCGGCGCGGCGTTTCTGACTCCATCTCCACATCCCCGTGCTCCTTGCAGGAGTGCAATGGGGATCTCCAGGCTCGAATCCCTTCTCCAGCCCTTGGAGACACACCTGAGAAGGGCCACATGTGTGAGGTCTGGGGGGAAGGCTCTGCTCAGGCTGCCAGCTTTGGGAGCACCAGGTATCAGCGCCGCGAGGCTGCCGGCGCTGACACGGTTGCCTGGGCTAATTTCACGCCCATCCTCTTCCCTCTCTGCGAAATTCCAGGCAGGCCTTCCACTTTGGCTGACATTCAAAACTGTCACCTCTCTGCAGACATTAACTTGGAGGCCTCTGTCATCCCTCACATTAAAATGCTATCACGGGGAGTCAGCAGAGCTCGGCTCAGCCAGCTCAGGGGCTGGCTCCGGCCACGCCGCGGGGACAGCCGCTTCACGCTTGACATCCATGGTCAATTTGACAGTGATGGACATGCTACTTAGGAGTCATTTGCTGATCTCGTTTCCCCAGGTGGGAGGTCGTGCCACGGAGCTGCTTTCCCTGGGGAGGAGGAGTGGTGATGCTCTCCAGCCTCTCCAGGAGCGCACACACACACAGATGGGCTGCTGCCTTGCCTGCTCAGAGCCTGCTGAGAGCCCCAAATGCAGCTGCCCCTTGTGCCACACACAGACGTGGCTTTGCTCACAGACAGGCATCCCAAAAAAGTTATGTATGTTTGTGTGGACATTCCCCACGTCCTTGCTGAAGCCGGTGCTCCTGGGATAACCCTTCCTGGCCAGGACAGGGAAGTCTCAGTCTTGTCAACAGCTGCTTGCACTTTCTGAACCACACATGCGGTCAAAGGCACGGGAGATGCTGTCAAGCCAAGACACACCTTTGCTCATAGATGGGGCCTGGTCATCATACCCTGACCTTCCTCACAGCCAGGGGAGGCAGAGGTGTGATGCTCATTAAGCTCTAAATCACTGTTTAATGGGTACATCACCATCCTCCTGGTTCCAGGTCATGTCTCTGTCTGGAGGTGCCCACCCTGCCCCTCTGAGCAGACAATAATCACAATCACAGCCTCGGGGGAGCAGTGCTTCAAAAAGGAGGGGGATTTTTAAACCTTCACCTTCCCCTGGCATCACCACTGGTGCACCCAGCCCTGGGATGGGTCATCATGACAGATTGTTGACCTCAGAGCACCGGGTCCTTTGGCATCATTTTCACACAGACAGGGCAGCAGACTCAGCAGACACTTAAGCCAAGCTCAGCCACACTCCCCTTTTGCCTGTAGGCCTCCCAGCACCTGATGCCCAAGCACTTTCCTGCCATAGCTCTGCTCCCAGCAACTCAGTCTCCAGTACCTCTGCAGGCATCTCTACCAAAAAAACTCACCTGCAGCTCAGGGAGTGCCAGCTCTAAACCAGCTTGGCCATTCTGGTGAAAAAATTCCAATTAAACTCTGCTGGGTTAAACTAAACTAAAATACACAGGGAACTAGGTAAAGGTGAATTGAAAATACAAGTTGCCATGCAGGCATGAAGCCACCAGAGCTGTGGTTTCCTGCATCTTTATACCACAGGCAAAGCACCGTTTGTTTTTTTTTAATGTACAGAGAAATTTACAGCCTAATCACCTAAAAACTCCCTCCCACTTCTTATTGCCCCAGCACAGTGTCATTGGTAACACACTCAGATCCCAGGGCTGCAAAAGATAATTAGGGCAGGGGAACTCGGCCAGCTACTACTGGGAACCACTTCCCAGCCTTTCCCAGTTTTGGGAAGGCTGAGTTGAGCCCCGTCCTAAACACCCTGTAAAACAGATGTCTTATGCAGCATGCCCAGAAGGCCTTCCCCAAAACGAGACACTTTTGGATCCGACAAAGGGAGCAAATTCCAGCATCCTCCGGCCCTCGTGGTGAACATGGCTCCTGTGAGAGCGGAGCTTGGAGAGTGCCCGTGCCCACAGCTGTGCCTGCCTGGCTCTGGGACAGTGGCACACTATTTCTGTCACCGGTGCCACCTGTCTCTGATGAAGGAGACTGAGGAGACTCATTCCTCCCAGAGATGCCCACAGAGTTGAGCCAAGCCCTCAAAGACTTTCTGTCTCTCTCGAAGGTGACCAAGCACCAAGGGCACAGCAGCAGCATCCTCACCCAGGGTGGTTTGGTCTCTTCCCTGGCCTCCTGTCAGCAGAGCTGGGTGGGAAGGGACCCAGTGACAGACAAGTCACAGGCCTGACACCTTCCCCAGCAAAGCCCCAGGCCCTGACACTGCTACTGCTCTGTGGCTCTGGAACAGCCTAGCTCTGCTCCACCAGCCCCATCCCCATCCCCAGCCAAGGCAGGACAGCACCACACTCTCCTCCCAGTTGCTTTTCAGTCCTTTTATGGGGAAGATCATTTTATAGCAGGGTCTGGTAGAGTACTCAGCTTTCCCTTCCAGACTGCAGCAGAAAGAACTTGACCTGTGTCCTCGGACCCTCTTAGTCATCGGGCTGAGCAGCCTCTCCCCTCCTCCCACCACCCTCCTCTTTTATGGAGTAGCAGCAGCAGCAGAGCATGGGGTGAGAAGTCAAGGGAAGGACAACTTGACTGATGGAGCTCAGGTTGTGGGGTCAGCGCAAGGCGTCGTGATCTGGGCTCAGACAGAGCCATTTCCTCTGTGATTTTATCCGCTGTGATTTTTATCTTTCGTCTGTTCACACGTCATGCCACCTGGACATAATACAGAGCAAGCTGAGTGCTCAGCTCCACACTTAACCCCTTCCCTGCTCCCCAGGAAAGCGGGAGGCCTCAGGCACGGCTCAATTCTGCGCCTGTGGCTTTGCCTGGCAACAAGGGGCTTTTCTTTACGGTGCCTTTTTATTGCCTGGAACGTCTGTAAGTGGCAGGTTTATCCTTCTCTGCTGACCCCATGAACCACATTATGATTTACCCACAAATTTCACATTCTCGACAGCATTCATGAGATGAGGTTTTTGGTGTTTGTTTCAGGAGACACATGCTGGTTTGGGTTCCCACTCTAAGCCATGTGAGCGTGCCCTGGTAGGTCGCAGCACGGGCTCCTCAAGTGATAGCACAGACATGAAAGGCAGGCAGAAACAATTTCCTCTCACTGCACCAAAGATATCCAGCCTCAGCAGCTGCTTACATGGGGCTGGAGTAATGAAGAGCAGCCCTCTGCTCCCAAGAGCCCCAACCAAACCCGTGGGTGGAATTAGGTGGTGTCTGACATGAGCACAGGTGTCCAGGCCAAGCTACACCGAGTCAGACCGAGAGCAAAGAACATTGTGAAGGTCTACAGGGAAATTGGCAATAATCCCCTACCAAAGTCTCAGCTGTTGGGCATGTCAGATCTAAAACTCTTCAAAAGGCAGATGAAAACCATCACTCCCATTCTGGTGAAGGACCAGCATGAAGAAGGAAGCAGAAGAAAGGAATATTAAATCCATGATCTGTAGCATATGATACCTCACTAACCATTTCATCAGCAGATACCAGCTCACCTCCTCAGGGTGGGCAGGAGTCCAAGCACCTTCATGTGACATCCCCTGAGCTTCCTTTGAGGTCCATGGAGCACCAAATCCCCTGGTCCAAACAGGATGCAGCCCAGCAGCAGTCACAGGGGACATCCAGCCTGTAAAGAACCAGTGGAGGAGGCTGCAGGAAGCGTGGTGACCCCACAGCACACAAACCACCCTTCTCCTCCAGACAGGACTCACCTCTCCAGCCTTTCCTGGCTCCTCCAAAGAGCACAGGGCTGGCTCCTGCATCTGCCATAAATTACCACCGGATGGGACAAAAGTAGAAACTGCTTTGAGTGAGGGATATTTTAAGGTTCTTATGGGTTTGGTTTTTCTTTTTTTTGTTGTGGATTGGTGGTTTTTTCCCAAGTTTCCTTATTTGTTTCCTTTCTTGCTCCTGATATGATAACAGGAGAGATAGATAAACAACAGGGAGTTTCCATCTAGAAAGTCTGGGGGAAAACACAAAGTGCAGCCAGCCACAAAAGCTGTACAGGCCTTGAGGTTATTTTTATTTTAATTTCTGGCTTCTTAAAACCAGTGACCTCACTTTTTGAATTAGGCAAAAATATGTGAATAAAACAACACATCCTCAAATAAAACCCTGCTGGCCTTTATGTGTGGTTGCCAACTAAGCAATCTGTGGGTGGCAAGGTGCAAAATTTTTAATGACACTTTCACACCAATTTAAAGCATCTCAGAAAGAGCTCTAACCAGTTACAGTTCTGGTTCCTCCTTTCAAGAGAACTGTGGTAGAGGGCAGGGATGACTTGGTTTCTCAATAAACTGTATGCACAATGAACACATTAATTTTGAAAGGTTATGTAATCTTCACACAGGAAATCAAGTCCTTTTTGACATTAAGAGACTCCTTAATTTGGGACAGTCCCTACATCAAAGCCAGGTGGGTAAAGTGGGAAGGGTCTGCCCAGCTCTCATACACTCCCAAAGCATCTGCTCTGAGATGTCAAGAGGAGTTTGCTGTATCGGAAATTATCCATCCAGTTTGGCAGCTCTGATTTTTTTCTTGCAAGCACACAGAGCCAGGCACACAACTTGACTTCAAGAGAAATGGGCCCACCTGGCTGCAGCTCAGGGCTCACCCCGTGGAGCATCAGCTCTGTGGGACAGGGAATTGGTGCCCTGTGTCTCCACTCCACACAGCACAGGGGGATGCTCAGCCCTGAGGGGTTTGCACATGTCCAGGAGTGTGGAACTCAGCTTTGGAATAATTACTGGTAGAAGCTTTACCCCACGCCAAAACTTCACACAAACCCCACAAAATCTGCCACAAAATGAAAACAACTCTTTGCCCCTGGTGCAGGAAGCTGAATGCAGAAAGAGGTTTGGTGTTGTCACACCTACTTGAATGCTGTCCTCAGGCAATTCCCCTTGGCATCTCCCCTTTCCTTTAACAGTTTGCATCAATCACCCACTCTCTGGCTGTGCCCTCGTAGCGCATCCCCAGAGACAGAAAGACTCCTGCCACTCTGCTCTAGAGAGGACACAGACAACTGATGTCACTTGTGGGGGTTCAAACAACCAGCATTCAAAATGTCCATCCCCAGACCCGCTCCTCTCCACCCACACACAGAAAATCACCCTGAAGAAATCCCAGACCACAAGAACACTTACAGCCACTCCCCCTCCCACCACTTCTTCCTAAAATGACCTTTCTGGATTTTTAAGAACTCTGTGTTTCCAAGACATCCACAGAAACCAAGCCCAGCTTTTTGTGGGAAGGATCGCGCTGTGCCTCCAGGCTGGAGGCAGCAAATGCTGCTGTGCCTGCATGCGGACAACACCCCCGCAGGGAACAGGCAGCAAAGCCAAGCCCAGACCATCTCTCTTCTCAGCAAGCTGCCAAGGGAGCCCTCCAGCCACATAAATTTTGGGGTGCCCTTGCTCTGTGGTCAGCCCCAGTCAAAGGCATCTTATCGCCGGCCGTTTCCCCATGCGGCACCAATTCATGTCCCTATCATTAAAGAGACACATGGTTTATTTACTCATTACCATATCCAGCTGTTGGCTTTCCTTTCCCCCCATATTTCAGGGTAAGTAGTGATTTGACATAAATAATACCCCATTCAGCTATGGCCTGAAAGATATTGTAAATATAAAAAAGAGAAAAAAAAAAGTCTTTGGCTACAATAGCACTTTCCAAGTGCTTGGTCCAAATCCTACTTAGTATGGGAGTGGGGGGAGGTTGGGAAAGAGAAAACCCAACACCATTACCTCAATAGCCCCATTAAAAATGAGCCCAGAGTGAGTTACAGCTTTATTAAACAGATGACATTACATCAGGAATGATGAATCATAATGTTTCTTTTCGGGATTACAATGCTGCACGACCTCTTCAGCTGGGATTGTTTGCCTCCTATTCCACCAGGTGTGGTGGCCCCTGTCCCCATCACAGCACTGGGGACCTGTGAGCATCTCATCCTTAAAGGCTCACAAACTGCCACAGGGAAAGGGACAGAGGGGGACAATCCCTTCAGGAAGTCTGAAGGGGATCCTGGTGTTTGTGCCCAGCCTTCCCAGGAAAGGACAGTGTGTTCCTCCACATTTTCAGGCAGGAGGGGCTTTGATTCCCAGACTCACCCGCTTGTCTTTGTCTCTCCTGTGCCAGGGCTGAGCAGGGTGAAGTAACAAGAGGCATCTGTGGTTTCAGGGCTGTGCATGCAGCTGGGGCAGGGTTTTTGTCTCACAGAGGCTGGTGCAGGGCTGTGTTTTGCATCTGTGCTGACCACAGAGATGTTTTCCTTGGGGCTGGGCAGGACTCACACAGAGCTGAGGTGTTTTCTGCTTTTTATATGGCCACCACTTACATGGTGAGTGGGCTGGGGGTGCATGGGAGGCTCAGGACAAGTGACCCCAAGTGACCAAAGGGATGTTCCAGACCACGCGACATCGTGCTCAGCGTATAAAGGGGGAGGAAGGTGGTTTTAGTCTCTGTTTTTAATTCTCATTATCCTGCTCTGATTTTGCTAGCAACAAATCCAATGAGTATCTCTAATTCGAGTCTGTTTTGCCCGTGATGGTATTTGGTGAGTGACCTTTCCCAGACCTTAACTCATGAACCCTTTGTTGTGTTTTCTCTCCCCCATCCAGTTCCAGAGGGAGTGAGAGGGAGGCTTTGGTGGGTGTCTGGCACCCACCCAGGGTCAGCCCACCAAGGCTTTTAATACCCAATTAATTTTTCCAATTCCCTTCCAAGCTGAGGGCTGCACTGGGGCACACAGTAGGGATTGCAGGAGCAGTAGAAATATGGGAAATTGCAGAGTGCAAGATGACTGGGACCACAGCAAAAGGCTGTAAGAGAAAGGACTACAGACTGCAGCTGGTACAGCACTGCTCTGCTGGTTCCCCCACCAGAACAGCAGATCCCACTCCCAAAACACCACACATCGAGCTGGCTGCTCACTGCCACTGTCCTTTGCACTGCTCTTCATCCATCCATCCATCCATCCATCCATCCATCCATCCATCCATCCATCCATCCATCCATCCCCCCATCCATCTCTTGAGTATATAATAGTTGTTGAACTATTAGTTAGTATAATTAGTAATTTTGTTTTGGTTTTAATTATAACTTGCGTTGTTATTTTTGTAATTGTAAAAATTGGTTTTGGAGATGTGTAAGGAAGAAAAACACTATAAGTGTTCCTTGCTCTATCAGCTATAGCCACACTTTGCTGTAAATGCCTTAAAGAAAATCATCTAAAATGTGTTTAAATACCCATTGTCCCCAAGGCAAGTCACACTCATGGATCAGAGAGAAGATCTGGTCCCCTCTGAAGATGGGACCATCCTTGCAGGATCGGTGGAGGCACCTATTAGGAAAAAACCCAGTGTTCCCAGTGGGCACCAGCATGGCCCAAAACCACCATGTGAAACATTTTCCTCGTTTTGCTCCTCTCATCCTTCTCCCAAGGTGAGGGATGTGGGACTCCAGGAGCTCTCCAAAATGCAGTTTATTGTATCCAAGGTGTTTCAGCAGTCCAGGGTTGTGGGTGACAGAGCTGTGCCCACAGCTGTCAGCTCCAGCTGCAGGCAGGCCTGGAGACCCTTAGTTTAGGTTACAATGCATTATATACTTTTCTTTTGGTTACAATGCATTCTATGCTTTTCTTTTGGTTACAATGCATTCTTTACTTTTCTTTGTTGAGCATCTTCATACAGCAGAACCAATCTATACCTTAACTATCTATAGCCTATCATAACTGCCATAATTACCATATTCATGTTACTGTTGTCCAGTCATTAAAATCAGTACATTACAGTTTAAGCTAGAAGTTGTTTTTCAGTTTTCTTGCAGTGGAAAATTCTGAGACCTTTTTGCTGCAACATTTGGTGACTTGTTTGCCTGTGCTACTTTTCTGCTTGGTAAAAACATCTTCTTGTTTGGGGTGGGTTTGTCCTTTGCACTAAGTCATAAAAACCCCTTGTAAGTAACAAACCTTTTGCCTCCTTGGTTATCCAGTAAGGCTGGCTCAGCAATTCCTTTCTTCTACATCAAAACTTGCTTTCATCTCTATTCCTTCTTCAGATTCTAAATTCAAAAATCTTTCTGCCAAGCACACATATCTGTGAGACCTTCTTGTCAAGCTTTCACCCTTCCCAACGCCAAGGTCTGCCTGCCCCCTATAAATACCCAGGAGAGCACGACACCCAGATAAAGCCACAGCCCCACGCGAGCCAACAGCTTCTATTTTTACATCTCTGGTGAGAACCACGCGGCAGCTTTCAACAACACACACACACACACACACAAGGGGAAGGAAAAAATAAAATTAAAAAAAAAAGAAAAAAAAAAAAAAAAAAAAAAAAAAGCCCCAGCACTGAGATCTCCACTCCCCCTGCACCTTCTGCTCAGGCAGAGCTCAGACGGGCGCCCGGCAGCCCCATCTGCTCGTCACCTGCTGGCATTTGGGTAGCAGCTACGTCAAACGCGCGTTCTCACACGGAGGAGTTTGCAGGCTGACTGATGAGGCTGCCTGTGCTCCCATTGTGCTCCGCCATCCAGGAGGCTTTCTGGGAGCTTTTGCAGAATGCTGCGTGCCAGTAGCTCTTATGTAAGTAATCGACCTCCTCGCCCCGGTTTTGCAGAGCTGAGAGAAAGCGGAGATACCTGTGGCTTCCTGCATCCCCGACCCTCTAGCCCTCTGCCCCCCACAAACTCCCTCCTTTTTGCTCTGTTTTAATCCTCTGTCCACTTATTTGCACAACTGTAGCTGAATCTGAAGTGAAACACTAAAAAAATAAAAGCAGCATCCAACAATAAAAACTTGCCAAGAGTAGTTGAGCTCTGGCTTTGGCCCATGGAAAGGTCCAGGTCTCTTTGCAACCCTAATCAGACTGCAGGAGGCCAGGGACCAGGACTCCCCACCTGCCCTGGCACCAGCAGGAGCCTTTCATTGTGCCCCAAAAAGACACTTATACCTCTTTCCTTAGGTCTTAGGTTTGACCTTCCTTAGGTTTGATCTCTCACCCCCTCCACAAATTATCAAGTCCTTAAAAAAGGCAGAAGTGCAGCCCTATAAAAGAGTCACTAACATGATAAGGGATCAGGCAGTCAAGCTCTCAGCTGTGATTCCTACCCCCTAGGTGAGCAGCAGCATTTGCAGAAATCTGTGACTGCACATAACAACGAAAAGAAAAATTAACCCAGCATCTATGAAGTTGGTAAGTGGACAACTTAAGTTCAGCTTTCACGCATTAAAATCAACAATGGCAATAATTTCTCTTTACACTGTAATTGTTGTAACAGCATTGACTCTAATCTTAGGGGAAAAAAAAAATATCCACCCCAGATTTCACTCCAGTCTGGAAGTGAGTCAGCTCTCAAGCCTCAGTGAGAAAGAAAGGCTCTTGCTAGGAAGGATGTGGGAAAATAGAGGGTTAGATTCACCAGGCTCCTCTTGGGTCATGCTAAAATTACTACGATTTAAGTTAATGAATAGATTTCCTTTTGTTCCAGCCCAGCTTCATTCTGCAGTGTTACAGCCCTTATCCCGAGCTGGAAGCAAGAGCTATTCAGATAAAACAAAGCCCAGCTTCCCTTTAGCATTACCACCAAGACTTCTTCATAATAATATTTATAAAACAGCTATTAAGATGGGAGGGGATAGTAAAACCATGTTGGTAAAAGGCACTCAGGTTATAAAACACCAGGCATTAAATCCACCCTGCAACACAAATTCCCTTCCCACCCACGTGTTTGCTTGTTTCAAAGCATCTCCCAAGGCAGAGCTGCGTCCTGCTCGTTCCTTGGGATATTCTCTGGCTCATCCAGGATGTGGGGTGAGCATAGAGGGTCCCTGAAGCTCTGCTGCTGCATCTCCACACATCTCAGTGCTCTGAGCTCCAGACCTGCTTGGCACTAACTGCATTTGGGTCAGGGCACATCCATTTGGATTGCCAGGAGGGTCAGCCAGGCACTGCTCCGAGCTCCACAGAGCAGTGGAGAGCCAGCAGAACCACAGGCCACCAGGGCAGTGGGCCTTGCTCCTTGGCAGGCTGGGTTTGGCACCCTCTGTGCCACTTCCAGGAAGCAAGAAAGCGTTTTTGTGGCTGCTTTTGGCAAGAATAGCTTTCCAAGGACAATCCCAGCAGGCTGCAGCAGCAGCAGGGGGAACTACTCACCCTGGAAAGCATCATCTGCCCTCTGATGCCTCCCAGCGCTTGCCCTGCATCCCCAGCTCCACCAAAAGGCAGCTCCACCCTGCATTCCCAGCAGGATCACTGGGAAGCATCAGCCCCTGGCAGGTGGCCGCAGCCAGGGCAAGAAGGTAAAAAGGTGAAGGCTTCCCCCAAAAGGTTCATTTGCTGGAAGTGAGCATCAGTGCAGTCACCAGGGCAGTGAGAGGGAATAAAAAGCACACAGCCAGCCCCTCTGGACCAGCACACAGACACAAAGTGAAAGCAGAGAGCCAGAGCTCAGGCTGCAGCTCTGCCCATGCAGAGAGGCAGGAGCACAGCAGCAGCTCCACCAGGAGAGTCTTCCAGGCATTTTTCAATGTCTGCAAGAATCCCAGACCAAGAAGTATCATCTCACTGCAGAAACATTTTTTTCCAGCATAATCTCAGCTCTGGAGCAGCAAAGAGTCACAGAGCTGCACCAACAAGCCAAGGGCTGGGAAGGAAGCTACACCTACAGCCTGCACCAACATTCCTTGGCCTTTTCCAGCCTCTGGAAGGTAAGGAGGGAGTGGGAAAGGGGATTTGAGAGAACAGAAAGAAGCTCTGCATTTATCCAGGCTGACACTTCACAGAGCAGCAGCCAGAGCATCTCAGCTCCAACCCCTGCGCCCGCCAAGCACTGACACTAATGGGACAATAGCTGAGCAATTAAAAGGAGGAGAGACAAGGAGATATCAAGTCAAAAAGGCTCATGGACAAGAGACAGAAAGCCCTAATTTCTGCTTGTTTGCTTTGGTGAGTGGAATACTGTCAGGCACATACCATTCTCAGGAAAAACTACATTTCTGTCACCACCAATTAATGCCTCTTTCTTAGGAGACTGGAATTCTCCTGCCTCTTTTGCTGTACCAGATTTTTTTCATGGACCTTATAGAAAGGGTGTCAGAATTTAGAGTGCATAGCATCCCTCTGTGCAGAGAAGTGCCTGAGACAAGCCACTGGTCCTGGGCTAACTCTCGATTAAAGACTGTTCACAAATGGTGAGAAACAATAATTTGCAGCCCTTTTGCTAGGGATAGAGGCATGGGGAGAGCCTCAGAATCAGGAGCATTGCCCTGAGGTCTTATTTACACCCTTCCCCAGCAGAGTTAACAAGCAGGACAGTGTGGAAGTGGTTGTACTGGTTTGGGGGCCCCAGCTACAACTACTTCAAAATCCCTGTGCAGGGGATTATTCACCCCTAGCTCTGAAAGTCCTGGGGGGAGCAGGGCTGCAGGTTTGGGCAGGCGTCTCTTCCAACACATCATTTATGTGGGAAAAAGCAGTGGGGAAAAAAAACAACAGGAAAAAGCAAGCAGCAAGGAAGAGCTCCCTGCAGCCAGGCACAACTTACACCCAGACAAGAGCCTCTGAACTCCTGTCCCGACAAATACCTCTGAGGTCTCTCAGAAAAATCACACCAAAAGACACTGGGAGGGCTGAGGACAAGGTCAGGAAGGAAACTCAAGTGAGCACAGACAGACTGAAGAGGTGAACATCAAACCTGGTGTATGGCAGCAGCTGAGAGGAAGAAAAGCAGGACTGGAGGCTCCGTGTCCAATCATTGCTTTCACTAGATTAAAAGAAATGTAAATTCCCTGTGTACCAGTCTGCCTTGGAGATATCAAGAATATCAGGAGGCAATTAGGAGTAACAACAATGGCAGCAACAGGAAAATGCCTTTGGGAAAAGAGCAGGTTTGGGTGAGAGGCACAAACCCCCCTCTTTGAAAGATGCATGGGGAGGGGGCTCTGCTCCAGCTCCCAGTTTCCTTCCCTGCCAGCTTAATGCTTCCTATCAAGCAGTGGCTGCTGCACCAATTTAATCTGTGTTAATAGAACTGCTGGCACGCTCAAGGGAGACATTGCTGGGAAGCAGCACAGGCAATGTGACCTGTGGGCCTTGGAAAGCCATGGACACACGTGGCTCCAGAGCCAGATGTGTGCTTTGCAGCTGGATCCTTAACAAACCTGGAAAACACCTTCCAGTGAGCCAGTGGAAGTGGGCACAGCCCGTGATGGAGCAACACCACATGGACAGCCCGTGGATGTCCCCACTTTCATCCAGCCAGGAAGTTTAAATGGAGCAGAAACCCAAGATTTAGACAAGAACAGCCAAAGCAAGAGAAGGGAAATGCCAGGAAATATGGGAGACCTGGAAAAAAAAGGGCTGGGGGTGAAAACCCTGAGCAAGCTGGAAAGAGGGGGTGAAGGAAATCTGAGAAATAAGGGATACAGAGAAGGAGATGGAGTTATGTGGAGGCAACTGGGTTACAGGCAGTCTTACATCAGTTTATGAAAATATCCCATTAATCTTCATAGTGCAATCTTAATTGCAAAATCTTTCATCAGCCTTGTTATTTGTGCACCTGTCACTGGAGACACTCGCAGTTGTTTTGTCGTCATTTCTCACACTAATTAGAGGGGCTTGGGGTGGTTTGAGGGGTGGGGTGGGCAGGGGGGGAGGCTGTTGTTTTTTAATTGTCCTCGAGCATGGCTCAGCTTTGTGGTAACGCTGCCAATTAAGGTCCTGCCCTGTGCAGGGCTTGTAGGCCTGCCAGGCACGTTACACAGGACTAGAGGGGTTGTTTTAATTAAATACCCCCAGACTAGTAGGGAAATATTTAGAGCAATTTAACAATCTGCTGCAGAGTTGTTAAACCTCCAATATATCTGCTTAATGTTCATTTGGGTATTTAATAATCTCCCTACCTTATCTAATCCTGTTTAAATTTAAAGAGATGCATCTAAGCTGGTGAAGTAGCAAGCGCTTATTAACAGCCTCTGGTTATTAAAACATATTTGAGATGTCATCACCAGTGAGCAGTCCCAGCAGCAGGCAGGGGACTTGGAGCCTGCAGATGTATTTCTTTCTTAACTGGGGCTGCCCAGGGACAAGACCCAGTGGTTTCCTCACAAGCTCTGCAGTACCTTTAGTTCCCAGCCTGCTTTCTCTTTCTGTGCAAGAGAAGGTGGTGGCCTTCCTGGGTAATTAGAGCTACTGGTTGCTTATTTTTAAGGCTATTTTCCAGGTCTGCAGCTACTCAGGCTGGGGCATTTTTAAAGAAATGGATGTTTTGTTTTCTCTGTTGAATTACAATTATCTTTTCTTCTGCTTAGTAGGGTCCATAGAAAATCATTTGCTTGAGCATAGTCTACCAGCCCAGAAAGACTATTTTGCCAAGTTTTAGCCCAGCTGTGGTTACATAATCTGCATGTTTCTGGCCTGGCTGCCCTGTGTTTGGTAGCCTCCTTACCTCAATTGGATGCACCTCTCCTTTCCCATCTCTGCTCTCTTCCCTCCAATTCCAGCTCACTTCAGAGTGGTGCCACCCAAAACTCTGATTAGGGCAGGTCTCAAAATGCTGCTACCACAGACAAGAAGAGGTTGTTATAGAACACACAGCTCTCAGCTTGGGCAACTTACACAAAAGGAGAGTCAAGCCAACAATTTAAGTTCCTGTGCAAGATGCCCTCCAGGCAAAACAAACAATTTTCAGGACACGAACAGTTAGTCACTCTTCAGTCCCATGAAAATGAACAGCTCAGACTATTTCACAAGCACTAACCCACCCAATTTTAAAGTACCTTCAACTGCTGAGGCTGGAAGTAACAGCTGTGTAAAGAGAGGGGAACACTCCACCAGACAATTTAAAACAAGAAAATATATCTGGGAGAAATCTCCCTGCCCAACAAGACAGGCAGTTCTGAGGAGCTGAGGCCATGATGCCTTGAAGGTTTAATGTCAGCATCCTCGTGTGAGAGAGGCTCCCCATACATCTCCTTCAAGCAAGAATATCTCAGCTTCTTACCTTAAAGGCTGATTTTCATCATAAGGCTGGTGCTCTGCTTTTGGCCCCTGTGTTTTGAGACAGAAATGGACCATTTGGAGAGAGTGAGCCCAGAGCTGACACATCTGTCACAGGCATTGCAGAGGAGCACAGCCATCCCTGTTGGTCCTCACTGATCTGAGGGCAGCTTTCAAACAGCCTCCTGGAAATGTGAAGGAAAATGTTTCCTCGACCACAGAACATAAACAAAAATTGAGGCAAGGAAGGAAAGTAAACAAGAAAACCCCCAACACACTTTATAGGGTTGTTACAATTATTCTTGTTAGAAGTCCTGGAAGAGGTTGAGCAACCTGTATCCCCAAGGGTCTTTACAAACAGATTAGTGCAGCAATGACAGAGGCAGAGATGATCTTACCTTGAGGCAGGGAGAGACACACACACACACAACCTTGGCAAGGTCCTTCAGACGCTTGTGAAGCGCCAGCGACGCCGAGCTCTGCTCCACTGCAAGGCTCTGGCTATGGCAGCACTCAGGGCAGTCTGGACACCAGCACCAAGCTGAGACAGAGACAGACACTCCACAGAGCCCAGCAGAAGCAGCGTGCCGGCCTGCCAGGCCTGCTGGTCTCACATGAACAAAGCAAACCCCTCTCACATCCCCAACCCAGACCCCTCCAACCCCAGCCCTCCCTCACAGCCCCCACACCAGACTGGGATGACAGATGACCAGAGGGGACCAAACAGAGCAGATAATTTTATTTGTTTTCCCCTTTGTTCCCCGTCTCTCGGATGCTGGTGTCATTCAGGATTTTTTGTGGAGGAGACACATCAGCACAGTGACGGATCCTGTCTGGTCCCATCAGCGGCACGGCGGCGCGTGCCCAGGGTAACGCGACAGGACTGCCATTCCTGCAGGGAAGGATGCTCAGCAGGAGGTGTCAGCCCGGGAAGCACAACCACGGCTTCTCTCCCATCATTTTGCAAACTTTCAGGGTGGGAGGGGAAGGCTGAGGCTGAAGAGGTGTGCCAAGGACTTGCACTGAAGGCCTCGGAGCAGACTTCACACCCAGGCGTCGTCATCATCTCATGCCTGTCAAGGGAAAAGGAATAAGTGTACTTCAAGTGGCTGTTTCCTACAGGATGTGCCCTGTGGGGTAAGGAATGGAACTTCTGAGCCCTCCTCCCACTAGCTGACACTTCGCACTGCACTCCCCCATCACCTCTGTGTGCAGAGCTGCAGTCACAAATCACGGGGCTACTTACACGCTTGGAAAAAAAATAATAAAAGGATGCACGTGTTTACAATGCTATTTCCTTAATTCTCAGTAAAGGATCCTATTTGCTTCCTCCTCCATAAGTCACCTCTGGCTGAGCAGTGTGGGAGCAGGATGGAAGGGATGGTGTGAGTTAACACTCCAGTGCCCTCTAGCCAGCACAGCTTTGGCTGTACCACGAGGTCTCCACATCCTTTGTTCCATCAGAGGACTTCAGATTCTCTGTGGCCGTGTGGAGAAAAGCCTGGTGCAGTCTGGCCGTGCTGCTCACAGGGATCTGAGATGCAGAAAGGGTGAGCTATTCACCAGCCGAGGAGCACCAGCTCTCAGACACTCAGCCACCAAATCACCAAATCACCATGGGGTGTTCCCCACCCTGAAGACCTCAGCTAGAGCTGCAGGTTTTTTATATTTTATACAGCAGATGAGGGAAACTGCTTGCAAAAAATCATCCCTGCAAAAAATCATCCAACAGAACCCAGGACATTGCTCTGGCTGCCCTGGGTGATTACAGACCCTGGCAGGGGCTCAGAGACCTTGGCACAGAGTCACAAACACCTGTGCCTTTGATTTTAGCCCATGGAAACAATTAACAACTTTGTGTGAGGATTTACAAGCCACAAGAGTTTGAGTACAATGATAGTTAGTTTGTCACAGGGAGAAAAAGTAGAATTTTGGGGGTTTAGAATGGGGGTTCAAGAGGCAAGATGGAGGAATCTGGGCATGTCCTGTCCTTCTTCTTCTTCTTCTTGTCCTCCATCTTCTGCTGTGATGGTGACACTTCTGGATTGGTTTAAGGTAGGAACACTGCCTAACACAGGTGATAGGTATTGGAAAATTGTTGTAAATAAAGTACACGTAGTTTTTAGTATAAAAAGATAACACCACCTCTGGGGCAGTCAGTGTGATAGACAGACCTCAGCAGGTCAGAAAGAGAATGTTATAAATAACAGAGAATAAATAACCTTGAAAACCACAGCCAAAGAATCCTGACTCCTTCAATCTTGGGGCTGGGAAAAAGAAACTTTCTAACACCTCAGGGTCATCTTGACCACAGAGACCCCGAGATCTCAGTGGGAAAGTGTCGGAACTCAGTGCATCCCTCCGGGTGTCCAGAGTTGCTGAGGACCCCGCCGGGGGGCTCAGAGACCCTGGCATGCTGCCCAGAGTACCTGGGGATTTGATATTCACCCTTGGAGCAAGTTACCAGCTTTGTATGAGGACCTGAAAGTCACACAGGTTTGAATAGTATAATGATAAAATATTCACAGGGTGAAAATGTAGATTTTAGGATTTTTGGTATGGGGGTTATGGGGACAAGATGGAGGAATCAGGGTGTGTCCAGCCTTTCTCCTTCTTCTTCTTGTTCTCCATTTTCTGCTGTGATGTTGGCACTTTGGGATTGGTTTAGACTAGAAGTGCACTGTCTCACATAGGTGATAGGTATTGGGAATTAAGTGTAAATATGTTATATGTAGTTTGTAGTATAAAAGGACAACACAGAGTGCCTGTGGCTGCCCTGCTGAGCAGATCTCGGCTGGGCAGAAAGAAAATTTTATAGATAAGAATTAATAAACAACCTCAAGACCAAACAGTGAAGAGTCCAGACTCATTCTTCATTGCACGGGCCGAAGCAGAGACATCCTGCACATCTTGGGGCTGTGATTAACAACAGCAACCGGAGAGGAAAGGAAGCTGCTCCTGGGCTCTTTCCCTGTGCAGCAGAGCAGGAGGCACCAACACTGAGCACACCTGTAGCACAATGCCACGTTCAGGCTCATCTGTGCAGCTCAGATGCAGCCAGGCCTTGTCTTGCGCCGGCAGGAGATGCCACGGCGCGGCTCCTCAGCACATGTGGGATGTGCTTGGAGGAGCTGCTGGTGAGCAGCAGGCTCAGAGGGATGAACCAGCAGAGGCACGCACAGAGCAAGTGATAATTTCTGTGCTGTGCAATTACAGCTGGGAAGGAGTAAACCTCTGGTGCACAAACCTGCCAACAGTTTACTGCCGACGAGGAAACAAAACCGACAGTTGACACTGGAACAGCTACTGATACCCTGTAATCATCTTAAAAATAGACTCTTTGCAAACCTGCTTGTTAGTAGTGAGAACATATGCTCTTTTTAAGAGGTGGTGGGGGGAGAGAAACCTTTCAGCATCTCCAAAGCTGCATCTGCATTAGGCGGAGCACGTGTTTGGTGAAGCTGAGGCTGGAAGCTTCCAAGAACCTGGTCCAGCACTGCTGGGTGACCAAGGCACATTGGGATCCTGCATTGCTGCAGCACATTTTGCAGCATGGAGGACTCTCAGCCCTCTGAGCCCAGCAGCCAGTGCTTGCACAGCTATTGCAGGCAGCCAGTTTATTCCATCCTACTGCACATATCTGCTCCCCAGGCTCCTGGTGCTAAGCTTTTACTCAGGGTGAGTCCTCCTTTTAACCACAGCCCCTGACCAGGGTGAGCATCACCTCTGAGCCAAGGCCTCTGGAGTCTTTGTCCAGCCTGGGGCATTGTCCATCATCACACAGAGCTGGATGGCAGCACAACCCTGGCCCACAGAAAGTGCCATGAGCGAGGTCTTCCCAGGAAAGATAGCACTGCTCAGGACTAATCCAGGGTCCATCAAAATAGAGACTGGAGCCAGGATTTGATCTATTCTAGGCTGGTTTTTTTTCCTTGATTGATTTTGTTGGATCTCTTAGAAGACAGAGCATGCACCCAGGAAGACAGGCCTGGTTTGCGTCCTAACACGTTCAGCACAAAATTCACTCACCCACAAGTTTCTGTCCCCTCTGTGCTCAGCACAGCAGCACTACAGCAGAGAGAGGGACACGTTCCCTCAATAAGTGGATTTCATTTTGATATGAGCCATTTAGAGATTATATCCACTTCAATTTGGGCAGGGATCCAAGGTTAACCTCCCTGCTCTTGTTAACAGAGCTTTGCTCTCAAAAAGCCCATCAGCTCAGTTTTACATCTTACTTGGGAAAGTCAGTGCAATGTTACACTGGGCACTGAGTGATGCCTCAGGTTTAGCTTTTATATTTTTCAGATTCTGTGCTGCTTTAGTGTGTGGGTCTGAGCTTCATATTAGGGGATGCTGAGCTCTGTGCACAGAGCAGGGAGACAAAACAATTCCTGCTCTAGCTGGGGACCAAGGACAAATGACCCAAATCTCAGGCCCAAGAGCACAAACAATGTGGGCTGGAGAGAGAAAAACAAGCAGGATGGGACTTCATGGGCTGGAGCTGTAATTGGACAATTAACTCCAATATGCAAATGGACCAAAACTTATAAAAGTGAGAGACCCCATGACCTGTTGTCCAACAGGAGCATGCTCTGGATAACAAGAAGCAGTCTTGGCTCCTAGAGCTGCCACCTTGGAGGGAATCTAGCAAACACCTTGCCATGGGGAGCCTCTTTGTTGGAACCCTGGATGCTGAGAATTTTAAACTTTTTGTCTTAAAAGGAACAGACCCTCAAGAGAACACCGAATTTTGACCTGAGGCTGTGGAGAAGGCTTCCAAAATGGAATGATAGAACTGAGATTATAGGTGTGTAGTTTGAGTAGAAGTGTGCAATATCACAGGGTGGAAAACTTAGAGTTTAAGTATATATATATATATATATATATATATATAGCAATATATATAAAGCAAGATGGAGGTTTTAGGGCCATGGCTGGTCTTTCTTCTCACCTTCTTCTCCATGGGTTTGGGTGGTACTGGATAAAATACCTTCTTCTCCATGGGTTTGGGAAGTACTGGATAAAATACCTTCTTCTCCATGGGTTTGGGTGGTTTTGGATAAAATATCTTCTTCTCCATTGGTATTGGGTGGTATTTGGGTGTAATTGGATAAAAATGTCCACATTGCGGGCATGGGTGGTGGGTTATTGGGCTAAAAGTAAAAATCATTTAAGTGTCATTTCTTAATTAGATAGTTTTTCCTTACAAGACTTTACAGAACGAGATTCAGACCATCTTCTTAGTGAAATACTGCAGAACTCATGGCCTGAAAGCCTGTGATATAGATAAGCCCAGCACCTGAGCAGGAAGGCAGCCCCTTCACCCAGGGTGAGGCTCCTAACAGCTCCCACCAGTCAATACCTCCAGCATGAATTATTAATCCCTGTGTCATCCAGCCTGGGAAGCTGACACATCCACACCAGCAGCAGGGAGAAAGCTTTGAGCAACACTCCATTGTCAGCAAGCTCAGGGTGAGCTCTTCCTGGTGGCCCCTCAGTGCCGAGCTGCTGGGAGCTGCTGGAGGGACCTGTGGTGCTGCTCCTGCTCCATCCCCAGCACGGAGCTGCTCCTGCTCCATCCACGGAGCTGCTCCTGCTCCATCCCCAGCACGGAGCTGCTCCTGCTCCATCCCAGCACGGAGCTGCTCCCGTTCCAGCCCATCATGGAGCTGCTCCTGCTCCATCCCCATCACGGAGCTGCTCCTGCTCCATCCCAGCACGGAGCTGCTCCTGCTCCATCCCAGCACGGAGCTGCTCCTGTTCCATCCCAACATGGAGCTGCTCCTGCTCCATCCCAGCACGGAGCTGCTCCTGCTCCATCCATGGAGCTGCTCCTGTTCCAATCCAACACGGAGCTGCTCCTGCTCCATCCCAGCACGGAGCTGCTCCTGTTCCATCCCAGCACGGAGCTGCTCCTGCTCCATCCCAACATGGAGCTGCTCCTGTTCCATCCCCAGCACGGAGCTGCTCCTGTTCCATCCCAGCACGGAGCTGCTCCTGCTCCATCCCAGCACGGAGCTGCTCCTGCTCCATCCCAGCATGGAGCTGCTCCTGCTCCACCCCAGCACGGAGCTGCTCCTGTTCCATCCCAGCATGGAGCTGCTCCTGCTCCACCCCAGCACGGAGCTGCTCCTGTTCCATCCCAGCACGGAGCTGCTCCTGCTCCATCCCCAGCACGGAGCTGCTCCTGCTCCATCCCCAGCACGGAGCTCCCAGCTCCAGCCCCGTGAGCTCAGCTCATCCACCTGTCACGCGAGCCACTCGCTTGGAAAATTATTCTGCTGGAGCATCACCGAGGACACCTTGCCAGTGAAATATCAGACAACATCAGGCGCTGTTTACCTGCTCCAGTGCGGATACTACACATTTATTATTTACACTCTGCAGCGTGGTTTTTGGAGTTGTGTCAATAAGACTGAGGGTTATCAAGTGATCTGTTTGCAGTCACTCAAAAGCTGCTGTGATTCCCAGGGAATTTCAGGACAGGGATTTGCCTTTTTGCATTGGCCTAATCCACAGCACAAGATGTCACCATGATGTTTTCTGAAAAATCCCTTTGCCAGGATTTTTTCTCCTGGGAAACTGAGAAGCCTCAGAAAAAAATGGAAACAGTAATGATCTGATTGCTTGGAATGTGGTCTGGAGAGCGTTTACCAACAGCTGCATCTTTGATTGGTTCCATGTGAGTTGTTTTAACTTAATGACCAATCACCATCAGCTGTGTCAGACTCTGAGATGTCAGTCATGTGCTTTCAATATCATTCTTGTTTAGCCTTTTGATGTACCCTTTCTGTTTCTTTAGTATAGTTTTACTATAGCATTAATATATAATATAATATAATATAATATAATATAATATAATATAATATAATATAATATAATATAATATAATATAATATAATATAATATAATATAATATAATATAATATAATATAATATAATATAATATAATATAATATAATATAATATAATATAATATAATATAATATAATATAATATAATATAATATAAATCAGCCTTCTGAGAACATGGAGTCAAATTCTCATCTCTCACCTCGTCCTGGGGACCTTCACAACACCACAACGAGAGGCTGAGGGTCTGGGAGATGTTGGGATTGGTGGGACCTCAAACTGAGTTCGTGTCCTTTGCTTTGTCTGCTTCCTGCACAAGGGTTCTCCAATGGGAACCAATCCCAGGGGAAAAAATGATGTAACAACAAAGTGTAGATCTTCTCCCTCAGTCCTAAGCGTCTGAAGAGATGGTTGGATGGATGAAGCTCATCCAGGCTGGAAAAAACTTGGGAGAGAGCAGCTGGGGACTCCCTAGACACAGGGAACTCAGATGGGTCTGGAGAGTGGTCATGGCTGTCCCCCCTGCAGGTGTCACCTCCTGTCCCAGCCAGTGTTTTCTCCCATCTTTTCTACTGTCTTTTGTCAGAGGTGGGGAAAACAATGAGAATTTCCAGCTCGGACATTGCATAAGCTCATTATCCCTCCCCTCACTAAGAGTTTCTTAACAATAAATTTTAGAAGTATCTTCCATGCAACCTAAACATATTTTAAATATCTTCTTTTGAGCTGCTTCTTGAAATGAAATTTTACACTTAAGCTAGATGGACAACCCAAACCAAGCCATTCTCACATTTTGGATTACCAGGGGTGCCTTCATAGTTCTGGCTGAGAGACCAAAGCATCCAGCCACACATCCACACAAAGCCACCCACTACTTTAGCGGCCATGATCTGCTGCAAATCCCATTTCCACAATGGGAAATATTTAAGATTTGGTTTCTGAAAAGCCCCTTTTTCATCACTTCTTGAGCTGGGCTAGTTCTGGTATTCAGCCCAGCAGAGATCTGAATTCTTGGCCTAGTAATGAGTGCCAAGGCAGTTGTTTTCATCTTATTCAGTCAACAAGAACATGGAAATCAATTTTTCCCAATCTCAGTTATGGCTAGAAATCCATTCCTTTTAGGCCAGCTACAGGATTAATCTATTGAATGGTTTGCAGGCGTTTTGCTGACATACAAACATTTGAAGAATACATTATGCTTTCCCCCTCCTGCTATAGCATTAATGCTTTTTTTTTTTTTTTTTTTTGCCTTTTTTTTTCCTGTAAACATCTTTGTTCGGGAATCCACGAGACAGGATGTGGAAAGGCATGTCTGCCTTGCAAACAAGTGTCTGCAAAGTTTCTGCACTGAAATCCTCAGAGCTCGATGGCTTCAGGAAAAGAGCAAAGATGCGTCAGGATGGGAGTGTAAAAAGCCATCTCACAGCTACCCCTGCAGCACTCTTGTGCAATTCTGTCACCCCAAAAAGGGGATACTTGGCCACAGTTTGTTCTCTTCTCATAGAAAAAGGAGAATCTCATCTCTTTTGGTCCTTACTTGGGGCTCTGTGACGGTGTTCACAGGGGTTTTTGTATTGGGGAAGAGAGGAGGATCTGGCTCCATGTTTCAGAAGGCTTGATTTATTATTTTATTATATATATTACATTAAAACTGTACTAAAAGAATAGAAGAAAAGGTTTCATCAGAAGGCTAGCTAAGGATAGATTAGCAAAGAATGATAACAAAAGCTTGTGGCTCTGACAGAGAGTCTGAACCAGCTGACTGTGATTGGCCATTAATTAGAAACAACCACATGAGACCAGTCACAGATGCACCTGTTGCATTCCACAGCAGCAGATAATCAATGTTTACATTTTGTTCCTGAGGCCTCCCAGCTTCTCAGGAGCAAAAAATCCTAAGGAAAGGATTTTTCATGGGAAGATGTCTGCGACAGGGCTCCAGAAAGTTTCTTGCCCTGTTCTCAGCAGCAGGATTGCGAGACACTCTGCAAACTTCTGGAAGAGTTTGGCACACTTACTGACTTAGCTTTTAATTTTTATTTTCATCTTTCCCCATTTTACAGAAGCAAATTTCCTTATTTCATCAGCATAGGCAGGTCTTCCTTTCAACACTAGATGTTTTTGCAATTCCCAAAGACTTTCTGGGGATACATCACCCTCCATTCCAGTCTGCTCTTTCTCCCAAGGATCTAAATTTCCACTTGTCCAATATCACAGCTTTTCCCCACCCAGACTCCAAATATCAGGATTGTTTGTAAAACTTTCCACAGGTGATGTATTTCAGGCCAAAGGCTAAGATTTGCTTTAAAATGTTCTTCACAAAATTTGATCTGGGCTGCAATATCGAAATGGTTTTGGAAGAACAGAGAAGGATAAAGCAATTATATCCCACACAGCAGGACAGCAGAAAGTGAGTGCATCCATCTCGGCACAGCTGTCCTTTCTTCCTGCAGCAATCTGAACCCAACAGAGTGTGCAGGTCTATTTCCCACTGCTGGGGAGGGCGGAACAGGTATTTCTGAGACAGAAAATACTCCCTGTGCTATAATGTGTTTGTCTGACCAGAAGGGACATGTCTAGCTATGAGGATATGATAGCCCACAAAAAAACCCCAGTGCTCCAGGGCCACAGGGAGGGAGCAGAGCTGCTCCACAGCTGTCCCCACACCTGGGCACCCCAGAGGTGCAGGCAGCAGTGAAGACCTCAGCATGTTCACAGGACAGGTCTCAAAATGCCCCAGATACAACATAGGAATGAGAGCAGAACAACAGCACCAACCACACAGCAGCCATTCCTATGAGCTCCAAAATTTTGGAGCCTATCCACACTCTAAAACACTCAAAAATCCAAAATATTCTGTGGACACTGACCTTAGTGCCTAAATAGCACTACATTCACCTGGAGCTTCACTAAGATCTACTGTAAAGAGCTCTTAAGCTGCCCATGAAATAGATATTTGTACCTATCACAAAATCATGGTGCTCTCCTTTCTCCAGTTGATCTTTTCCCTTTGTTTCTGTATCATTCATTTGCTGGGCTGAGGCTAAAACAATATATTATAAATATAAATATAAATATAAATATAAATATAAATATAAATATAAATATAAATATAAATATAAATGTAAATGTAAATATAAATGTAAATATAAATGTAAATATAAATGTAAATGTAAATATATAAAATTTAACTATAAATATAAATATAAATATAGATATAAAATATATGTATGTATATGTATATATGTGTATGTATGTATATATTTTATATATGCTACATATATAAAATATATATTATATTTACAAAATATGTAATCTATAATCTATAATCTATAATCTATAATATATCATATATAATATATATAATGTATTGTGTATGTATTATATATATTGCATATATTACATGTATATTTTTATATATTTTAATATATATTTTATATTTAATTTTTTTTTATATATATTAAAGCTAGGAGCAAGTCTCCAAAAATGGATTTATCCCAACAGCTCCCAGCACTTGCAGCAGCACATTTACTCTGGAGCCCTCTGCATGGTCTCCAGCTGCCACCAGCAAGACCTGGTCAACAGGTGAATCCCTGCAAACAGCACAAAACAGATTGATTCTGACTATTTCTTGCAAGATTTTGCTGCCTGTAGCAGGATATGGTCACCAGTCACGAGCAGGAAGGCACCTGCACCATTCTGGGAAGCAATTCCAGCATTGAGCATTGCCTGGAGGGGAGCAGGGGGTGCTCAAGGACTCCTTTGTGCCGCCCCACAGCACCGCTGGAGAGCTTCCATCAGGTTCTCTCATCTTGCCAGGGCATCCAAGACAGATCCATAGTAACTGAATAATCAATTAATCCTCCTGTAGAGCTCCATTTACATAATGAAAACGCAGCCTCCCAATATACCACTATTTTTCAGTTGTCTAGACCAATATATCTGTCCTGTACTTGGTGGGGGGAGCCCTAACACAGCTTCTATTAGGGGTGGCAGAGCTCCAGCTGCCACATCACGTGGTGGCAATAAAACTTCTATTGATTTCATGTAAGCATTTAACCCTAGCAGAGCACACGTTCCCTCAACGGCCCACAGCGGGCTCGGGGTCCAGCAAGGCTCTCTGAATTACAACTGCACCTCACATGGAGCCTGGGGAATCTCTCCTCTTCCTCTGCAGCTCCCCAGAGAGGCAGAGGGCAGACAGCGTTTGCTGCACGTGCTGAAATATGGCAACAGGTTTGGATTTCTCAGCTCAGTACCTGCAGCTTATCTCAGGCCACAGAGATGACAGAAATTTGAGTTTCAGTGGGAGCCTGGACCTAAAGAGCTGCCTGTCTAACAAAGAGTCTCTTCTGCTGGCTCCATAGCATCCGGATGGGAGTGTAAAAAGCCATCTCAGGTCTCACCCTTCAATGTGAAACAAATCAGCTGTAATTCCAGATCCAGCTTGTTTAGCAAACAAGGACCTGGGGCTGAGGTCTGTCCTCTAAAATCTGCTCCCACACTGAAGACTGAGACCAGTGGTGTTGAATAATCCCCTTTCTCCACTTCACACAGCACTGGCAAAGCACAAGGCAGTAGCCAGCAGAGGCTCCAGAGCTGAATTAAAGCCCTTGCTCTTCCCTCAGCTTTCACCAGCAAACAGGATGTGAAGAGCAAACAAGCAGTGCCTCACAGCAGGGCCAGAGCTAACCTCAGAGCAGATGGAAAGGGGACAGAGCACCTGGGCAGCATTGCCAACAGCACTGCTGGGCCACTGGAGATAAAGGAACCAAGCTGGAAGCACCTTGGTGCTTCCATGGAACAAACTGAGCACATCTCTGCTCCTGTCCAGGTGAGCTCTAGGCCTGTTTGTTCTCTTTGGCCTTTGAGGAGCCCTATCCTACTTCAACTTCACCATCCTGCTCTTCAATATGTGAATTCCAAATTTTGCTGTAAAAGGTCCCTCTCTGAGCTCCTAAAGGGGATCAAAGCACAGACTTAGATTTCCAGGGCTGGCTCTCTGTCTCCTCAGCACAGAGGAGATCACTAGGAGCCATATCACAGCACTGAGAGAAGAGCAGGAATTCCCTGCTTCTGGGGCATCCCAAAGCTTCAACCACAAAGAGAGCCCCGGACTGCCATGATCTTGTTCTACTCTCACAGGAGCAGCAAGTGCTCCATTTGTCAGGGGCACAGCACTGCCCAAGGATGACAGAAAGCAACTCATTCAGCCTTGGCAGCCCTGTGTGTGCCAGGCACAAGTTTTGGCACATTCTCCAAAGACTGGGATGCCAATACCTTCCTAGACAGCAGTGATGCTTCTCTGTGCTTCTGTCAAGGCTTTCTCTGCTTTGCCCCTCATGCCCTCCTGTGGCATCCACATTCTCTGGAAAAATTCCTTCACCCAGGGTTTTTCTCCTGGGAAGCTGAAAGGCAGCGAGAGAGGCCTCAGAGAAAAAGAAAACAATTCTTATCTCATTTGCTTCTCCTGTGTTGTGCTCACGTGGAATGTGTTTGGCTCTTTGGCCAACTGGGGCCAAGCTGTGTCAGGACTCTGGAAGGAGTCATGAGTTTTCATTATTATCTTTTTAGCATTCTGTAAGTATCATTTCTGTATTCTTTAGTATAGTATAGTATAGTATAGTATAGTATAGTATAGTATAGTATTGCATTCTTTAATATAATATAGTATATTAAAGTAATAAATTAGCCTTCTGAGAACATGGAGTCAGACGCATCATTCTCTCCCCTCATCAGGGTAGCTTGCATTTACAATCCCCTACATCCCTGGGGACCTTGGCAAGCACAAATGCAGCTCCTCTCGGCGTGGCTGCCTGGCACAACAACTTTTCACAGGCCTGGAGCTCTGGAGGAGAGCCTACATCTGGTGTGACACCATGCTCGGAGTCATCCTCGCTCCCAAAGGACAGCCAGAGCCAGGCTCATGTTCCCAGCACCAGGAGCATGTTCCCCACTTCCTAAATATCAGAGCCCATGGTTTCAGGGGTGTTTGGGAATGAGCCGAGGCTGCCTCTGCATGTGTGTGTGTCAGAGGACAGGCACGCAGCCTTCCACTGGAAGCTCCAAGGAGATCCATCCATCTGCCTCCCATCGCTCCGAGATTCTCCCTCCCTGTCGTCGTGGCTACTGCACGCTGTGCCCGGCTCCTCAGCGTGCTCCAGAGCCACCTCCTGGCCGAACGGATGACAGTGCTGGAGAGCGGCAAGAATGGAAAACAAATTTTAAAATCCCCTAATGAATCCCCCCTTCAAATCCCAGCCACTCCGTATCACCTCTAGCATCGCTCCAAACAGAGGCACCACCCTGCTCCCCTTCCTAACCGTGGCCCCAAATCCAGGATAAAGCTGGGATTGTGCTCTTGGGGACACTTTGTCCTGCCTCCCTTGGCACCCTGGCTCCAGGGCTGGCATGCCTGGTGCTCCTGTGCTCACTCCACATGTCCCAGACACAGGTGTGGTATTTTTGGTGTCCCCCGTCGAAGGGAGGAATGATGAATCTGACTCCATGTTCTTAGAAGGCTAATTTATTATTTTATTATCTACATTATATTGAAGAATGCTATACTAAAACTATACTAAACTATACTAAAGAATACAGAAAGGACACAGACAAAAAGCTGGAAAGGTACTAATGAAAACTCATGATTCTCTGCTCCAGAGTCTGACACAGCCTGGCTGTCATTGGTGACCCTCTGCAAAGGTGCTAACATCAGCTAAAGGGAGGGTTACAGCAATTTATAGTGATCTCTAACCTGGGTTTCTTTCCTCCCAACCTTCTTTCTTGCTGCCATTTCCAGCTCATCCAGCACAATACAGAAAATCCCAAAGGTGAGACCAAACTGAGGTGGCAACCACAGAGACCCAAGAGGTCTGGTGAGGTGTCGCAGACATCTTTTCATGAAAAATCTTTCCTTAAGATTTTTTCTTCCTGAGAAGCTGAGATGCCTCAGGAACAAAATGTAAACAATGGTTATCTGCTGCTGTGGAATGCAACAGGTGCATCTGTGATTGGTCTCATGTGGTTGTTTCTAATTAATGGACAATCACAGTCAGCTGGCTTGGACGGAGAGTCTGAGGCAGCTGCCTTTGTTATCATTCTTTTCTATTCTATTCTTAGCTTATTCCTTCTGAGATGGAACTTTTCCTTCTATTCTTTTTAGTATAGTTTTAATGTAATATATATCATAAAATAATAAATCAAGCCTTCTGAAACATGGAGTCAGATCCTCGTCTCTTCCCTCACCTGAAAACCCCTGTGAACACCATCACAGTGAGAGGAAACCATCACAGCTACAACCCCACAGCAGAGAAACCCACCTTCACACAGGTATAAAAAGCACCAGGCAAGCAGGAATGCCACTGGAATCCTTAGGATGTAAAATCCCTTCCCGTGTTGCAGCACGCTGACCTGACAAGACGCCATCAGAATTTTAAACGGCGCATCCGAGCGCTGGAACCTCGAAAGCAGCGAGGAGCAGGCAGGAGAGGCAATTACCCATGGCCTCCTCCCAGAGCTGACAGAAAGCAGGAGATCCTGGCCTCATTAGGGGCTCTCCTGGAGGCTGCAGATGCTCCTCTGCACGGTCAGACCTGAGTCTCATCATTTGGGAGGAGAGAAGAACGCTCCCAAAGTGGCCACGGGGTCCATCAGCCACTGCACAACCACTGCCATGCTGGTGTTTGAAACCAGACATGAAGCTGGCTGGTTCATCACTGTGGTTCATCATTTCTGATCTGGGAAGAGGCTTTTTCCTGACTCAACGCATGCTTCAGAGCAAACAGAAGTTGTTGTCTTTTCCCCCAAGCTGGAAATGAAACTTGGGATAATTTTAGTGAGGAGGTAATGTAAAAGGGAGTCTTTATTTGAAGTCAGTTATGGAAAGTTGTCCACAAAAACCCACCCCCTCCAGGGGTGAATACAGTTTTATAGGTTTTATGAAACTGGTGAGGAGGTAATATAAAAGGGGATCTTTATTTGAAGGCAGTTATGGAAAGAAGTCCACAAAAACCCACCCCCTCCAGGGGTGAATGCAGTTTTACAGGTTTTATGAAATCAGCAGAATTGATAAAAAGCACCAA